>NW_013550603.1:4243295-4642343 GCF_000835555.1 Rhinocladiella mackenziei CBS 650.93
AAGCGGCTCGATCGGGATCCTGCAGAGCTTGAAAACTCGAGAAGACATTGCTCAGCAGGCTATTGTTATCACGAAGGCCGATATCTTGACTGACCTAGGCCACAAAATTGCAGAAGCCCGTCTCGAGAAGCCTAACGATATCATCAAGACATATCTTTCGCCAGCATTCAAGGAATTGCACGGCCGAGAGACAGGATTAGAAGCCGGCCGCGTTTTTCACAACTTCGCAGCCTTTTGCGATATGCAGCTACAAGACACTGATAATCTCGATGACTTCACGCGGATTAGCAAAATTCGAGATCGCAAACTGCAAGAAATCCATGATTTGCAAAGAATGATCCACTCCAGCCGCGACGCCAGACAACGCCAGCAATTGGAGTCACATTTGAAGAAAACGAAAGACTGGTTCAAGCTTGACGATATGGAATGGAAGAGAGTTCAGGCAAGCAGACAGACTCTGATCCTTCAGTGTCTGGAGAACTACCTCCTCTCCATGAAAGCGTCCGACGAATATCCCAACGATACCCTTCGATTCCTGGCCTTGTGGCTGAATCAAGCAGAGAACCCTGAAGCAAATGCAACTGTCGGCAAAAATCTCAAGTCAGTTCCGACTCTCAAATTCGCACCGCTTGTCAACCAACTCTCGTCTCGATTGCTGGACGTCAATGACAGCTTTCAACCGCTGCTCATGGAGCTGATGTTCCGAATATGTTCAGATCACCCTTATCACAGTCTGTACCAAGTGTTTTCAGTCAGCAAAACCAAAGGTGACAAGGCGGATGAGGTGGCTGTGTCTAGAAATGCCGCAGCGAACAAACTGGTCGACCTTGTGTCCAAGAGAAGTGTTTCTGCGGCAGTCTGGGTTGCCATCCACAACGCCAGTCTGTATCTGTTCAAAGTCGCCCAGGAGAGGTTGCCTGACAAACAGACCAAGACCGGGTCCAAGATCGAGCTGCGAAAACTCAACTATGGTCAAAAACTGGAACATTGCATGAGCGAGTTGAACACAAGAATCCCACCACCGACCATGAACGTCCCCTTCCGGGAGGACCGAGACTATTCATCCATACCAACATTCAGCAAGTTCGAACCACAAATTTCCATCGCAGGCGGAATGTCAGCCCCCAAGATCGTCACAATGATTGCCACCGATGGTTCTCGCCACAAAATGCTCCTAAAAGGTGGCAACGACGACCTCCGACAGGACGCCATAATGGAACAAGTCTTCGGACAAGTGTCCAACCTTTTGAAAGACCACCGCGCCACTCGCCAACGTAATCTGGGCATTCGAACTTACAAGGTTATTCCACTAACCACGAACGCGGGCATCATCGAGTTCGTCAAAGACACGATTCCACTACATGAATACCTCCTCCCAGCGCACACTCGATATTTCAAGAAGGACTACACGCCGAATCGATGCCGGAAAGACATTTCCGAGGCCCAAGGCAAGCCTCTCGATCAACGCATCAGGGTATACCGCAATGTCATTGCCAACTTCCACCCCGTCATGCGTTTTTTCTTCATGGAACACTTCCCAGATCCCGACGACTGGTTCTACAAACGCCTCAACTACAGCCGTTCTACCGCCGCGGTAAGCATCCTCGGTCACGTCCTGGGCTTAGGCGATCGACATGGCCACAACATCCTCCTCGACGAAAACTCGGGTGAAGTCGTCCACATCGATCTGGGCGTCGCATTCGAAGCAGGCCGCATCCTCCCCGTGCCAGAAGTTGTGCCCTTTCGCCTAACTCGCGATTTGGTAGACGGCATGGGCTTGACAGGCGTCGAGGGCGTGTTCCGACGGTGCTGCAACTTCACGCTCGAAGCCCTCCGTCGGGATCAGGAAGCCATCATGACAATCCTCGACGTCCTCCGCTACGACCCACTACACTCATGGTCCTTGTCCCCGCTGCGCCTGCAAAAGATGCAGGAGAACAATGAGCAAACGACAGACACTGCTACGGCGTTCACCCACGATATTGCCGCGAAGCGGGAGGTCAATGAACCCAGCGAAGCGGATCGCGCTTTGACAGTCGTCGCAAAGAAGTTGGGCAAAGCACTCAGTGTCGAAGCCACGGTTAACGAACTCATCCGCCAGGCTACTGATGAGAGGAACCTCGCGGTCTTGTACAGCGGATGGGCAGCTTATGCGTGAGACAGAAGAAAAAAGAATTAAACTGAACTGGGTTGTCTATTAGCCAAGAACACATGGTGCCTTATGACATGCACCAAGTTCTCTTAATTTTTTCACCACTCCACTATCGAGTAAGCAAGCGAAGGAAAGAAAAGTCTGTTGAGCATTGAAATAGACATTGATTAATATGCCGAGCACCTGCATATGTGTCGCCGCCTCCATATTTCTGTTTTTTCCTTTTTTTTTTTTTTTTTTACTGATTCGTACGCCGTACCGCTCAACTTGTACAAGAATACGTCATCAATTCTTCAAGATATGCAAACACACGAAGAGGGGACCTGATATATCCAATATAGCTGATGACAACACAGGACAACTCGGATGCTTTTAATATACACGCATATAGTCGGGGTAAAAACAGATCCATAAATCATATAGGTCCTTCCCCGGGATGCAGATAGGCGGTGGGACTATACTTCCCACCCATCATTCGCCCAACGACTTGTCCACTCGGCCTTCCGCTCCGTCAACCAAGGTTTATGACTGGTGCCAAAACCGGTGCCGAGGGCCTTCTGATACCCAGCGGTCCAACGGTCTTCGACCTCCATTAACACCGCACGCTGAGGCTGCGCGTGAGGCGGGATCGGGACTTTCGGTTTCGGCCGGCGACCACGAGAGAGGCTAAAACTTTTCGGCGTCGCGGACTGTGTCCCCGTTGACGTCTTGGAGTAGTTGTTTCTAGAGGAAGAAGACTCCTTCTCGACGTCTTTGACGATAGATTTCAATTCCTTCTCGTCATTGGTGATTTGGGCACGGATATATGCCACGTCATTCGATCCACTGAGCATCGACATGACACTTTGCCGTGGTGTATAGACGTACTTGTCCAAGTCAATTGGACCGTCTTTTGGTACGATGGCAGGGTCCAAGACAGCTTCTTCTCCCTTGGCCAAAAGTTGATTGATATCCAGACTCTCGCCGTGAGGGATCATTTCCGGATGACTGGGCGTCACACAGTCCATGTCCGCTTCCTTGCGGAGCACGTGGTCGATATCCACGGCTGAAAAGAACGCACAGCATTGTGGGAGATCTTCAATTCCCATCTGTTGACTGAACATGGCTCGTGTCCATAAGTTGGAGATTTGCAGTGCTAGAGCAGCTTTGTATCGATCTTCGTGTTTGACGAGGTATCGGATTTCATCGTGCACGGTGATGGCGAGTCGAGCATCGAGATTGAAACGTCGGATCAAGTAGTCCATACTGATGATGAGTAGATGCAAGTAGTCAACACCAGAGGACTGAATGGCCCAGTTGATGCGAGACGTCATGAAAGAACCTTGGTTGATGAATCGTCGCATCAAAGCTTCGGTTATGCCGGCTCCCAGAACCGGTGTTCGGGGACGTTCTTGCTCTGCGAATTCTTCAAGTTTGTTGAAGACGAATGACTCGGTTCCTCCTCTCCAAAAAGAACCATTTCCCAATGCTTTGCGTCTGGTTCGTGTTCCTTTGGTCTCTTTGTAGAGTTTTGAGGCAATCTCGGTTGTCTGCTCCTCGGGCAAAGCAGGGTTGAATTGCCGGAGAAGCGTTGCAGCGAACTTGAGGCCGGCCCCATAGATGCGACCATAGTTGAACACTTTGGCGTCGTTACGGGATATTCCTAGAATTCTCGCGGTTTTAGAATGAAGATCCGTCCCGGCAGCTTTGGTTCCCTCCAGCGTCATGAAGCCAATGGCATTTCCGCCATGAAGCTGGAATTGGGCATCACCCACAAGTGAAGCAATCCAGAGTTCCTGACTGTCAACATCAGCGCCGACAAAACAATATCCTGGTGGCGCCCTGATCATAGCTTTCAGTTCAGAGCCCACTCGGTTGGCTTTTGCGTTGGAAGCGGTGAGCCAGGTATTCTCCACCGCGCGTCGTGTAATTGTACCCATAGGGATGATTTGAGGAAGGATGAATCCTTGCTCGGACTTTCCAGTCAACGCAGGGTCTCGGTCCGATTCGTTCACGACCATCTGGGAGATGATACGATCTCGTGCTGAAATCCAATATGAACATGACGCATTCATCTCCAAAGCTTCTTTCGCCAAAGCAAATTGTGAAGACAAAGTTCCTGCTTCAAAATATTGCAAGTAGCCTTTGGCCAGGGGTGAAGCACATCGAGCAGCTGGCCCATCCTTATGGGGAAGTTTGAAGTAGGTGTTTTGGAAGTCCGATTTCAAAGTCTCGTTGGTCTCCTCCGACATGTCACAGAGAACAACATTGCTGTGTTCATATTTGTCGACGTCTTTATTAGGAACTCGGAACGTCCACCCATGTTTGTCAGACCAAATCAGGGGATAGCCGTCCCAAGAAAGTTTCAGCAAGATCGGCGCGATTCGGGTCCGCACAGTCAGGTTCAGCGGAGCGTTGTTTGTCGCGAATAAATCTCTGTACCAATTCGGTGCACCTGGTTTCTTCTGCCGAGCAACCGGGACCGGCTCTTCGTCCTTTTTCCTTGCCTTCTTGTACTTGATCTCTTGACCTGACCAGTCCAGCTGATTGAGCCATGGATCATTTTTGTAGACTTCTGGTTGATCTTTGACGGCCAGAGCAGCTTCTGACAACTGTACGAGTCTCTGCTCGACGTCTTTTAGTCTTTGTTGGTATATATTCTCTGCTCGTTCGAGGTATTCGTCCCACGACTTATCGACAGGTAATATGACCGATGACAAGTGTCTCAGCGCCCCAAAACTGACCGGGTGCGGACAGGTTTCCAAAAAGTTCGGGAATACTTTTTGGAAAACTCGGTGCGTGATAGCAACATCGGCGGCACAATAGTCAAGAAGCTCCTCAATTCTTTCACGGATTCCATCTCGATCAAGTTCACCAAAGTAGTCTCTCTGGCTCTTGTCGATTGTGACGCCACAGTGGAATTTGGCAACGTCGCGCAAAGAATTGACAGAGCTTCGTCCCACCCATAATTCCTCCTCCTCTTCACTCAACAATTTACTCTCAAGCATCCTTTGAAGCTCAACAGAATTGTGATCCCCCGACATTTTATCTCTTAGATCCCTATTCTTCTTGTGCTTCATCCAGGTCGGTCGCTGTCTCGAGCACATGCCGTTGACGGCGACATGGAGAGACATGGTGTCGATGAAAAAGTTTCGAGATTGTTTGAGATCGTACTCCTCTTTCACTCGTGCCCGATCATAGCCGATGTTATGACCAACAACGATCCGGGGCTTGGTCGGATCACCTAGCGGCACCAATTGTCTCGGATTATCCGACTCTCCCAACAGCCAGGGTGATATCCAAGCATACCAGGCAGTGGGACTGGCAGCAGTGGCCATGACGGCGAACGGTGTTTCCTTCCACATTGTTTCTACGTCAAATGAGAGCATAGCTTCATCCGGCGCATCTACCTCTTCCGTAGTCATATCAGAATTGTATTTTGTCCATCCACTTCTGATCACCCATTTCCGAGGTCTTTGCGGAGTATTTGCCTTGACGAAGGCCTTGCCATACGACAAGTATGGCTCCGAGCCGTTAAGACCAAGCTTTGTAAAGTGTTCGTCTAAACTGGTGCCGTGTAAAGGTGGGACATCGACTCCAATTGCCGGTGAATTATCCTGATTCTTTCCGAGCAAACCATGCCGTTGCAGGTGGTCTTTGGACAATTCAACAAGATCTGGGGGTGGTCGCGTGTCCCCTGCCGGGAAAATTTGAGGATGGAGGAGGTCACTCAATTGTTGTACACCAATTTCATTATATCTCGGGCTCGCACTCCGAGCGAGTGTCCCATTTCGGTCAACATTAGAGATAGTAAGGGGAGGAATAGTTTCGTGGGCATAATATCGTCGGAGAATGGCGGCATCTCGGAGAGCGCATGATCTGAGTTTCTGGGAAGTTCTGATGTAGCCTCGCGCGCATTGCGCAAGCGTAGGAGGCCACAGCATGTATGCAATTGAGACTGAGCGTCAACTTAACATTTTGCAGGGGACTGAGATCGAGGGAGTTGAAGACCAAAATCTTGACGTTGCGGTTCAGGAGTTTGCGAGGTAAAAAAAGCCCACCACCTGACGACTTAGTAGGGTGCTCGATAAGCCCGCTTATCATCACATGTTGTTCTCTATGCACGTGACCTAGCATCCTAGAATCTTTTCGGTCGCGGCCTCTCGACCTCGACACATCTTCAACTTGGCTTTCTTCGATCCCATAGTTCGAATATGGCCTTCAACGCCAGAAATATCCAATATAACCAAAAAGAGCCTTCGTTTCTCCGCAAACTGCGAGGTGAATTTGGTGGACTCGATGGAAGGCACAATGTCCAAATCGCGCGACCGAAGAAGGACAGACTTAAGACCGGGGATGGTGATGAAGACGATCCAGTAATCGTGGATGAGCAAGGTGAGAGAGTTGAAAAGGGAGAATTTGAGCGAAGGATACGAGAGGGCGATCTGTCCGGAAACCAAGGCGGCAAGGAGCCAGGAGCAGATCCCGAAGCCGACCGGAACAATGGGAAGCAAGAAAAACAAAAGGTGGTAGAGATTGGTGCCTCCGCCAATGCGAAGAAGAGAAAAGCGGGAAAAGTAGTTGGTGCCGACGACGAGGACGGAGACGGCAAAGTTGGCGACACATCAGAGGAGACAGCCCAGAGAAAGAATGACGACGGCGAGGCTTTCGGTTCAAAGAAGAATGAACCTGGTACCGGAAAGAAGAAAGGAAAGAAGATCAAGTTGTCATTCGACGAACCGGATGGATAGCATGTCCGACAACTAGGTTGATGCTACCTGGGGTTTGACCAAACCGAGTGTTTACGACAGTCCAGACCCAAGCTTGAGGAGCTGACAAGCACCTGGACGTTTCGTCTTCCAAAACGAACAGCATCGAGATGACCAGTGACATTAAAGCCCATGGATCAGGACAGGGGCCGTCGAATACTTGTAACGCTTCCCCCTCTCCAACACTCGACAAGCTCACAGATGGGAATGCGACGAGCTCACTTTTGGGGACATTACCAGACTGCGCCAGCGCGAGGCCCTGATCGACATGCCATCACAAGACGATATCATCCGATTTCTCGCATGATCCTTCCGATCTCCCTCTTCGCAAACTTCTCCCTTTCAGCCTTGGGCATCTCAGACCCCGCCTCACGAATCGCAACCACTCGCTCCATCAAACCCTGCAGCTGTTCGACCTGTACATCTTCATCCCCGGGCATGTCTCTCCTTGCCTGAGCTCCCTGATGAGTGTCACGGTCATCACCGTCTTCAAGCATGGACATTTTCAGCTCCATCATCTCTCGCTGCAACTCATGATCAAGACCAGAGAACCTCATGTTCCCCGGTACGTGAGGCGACAAGGTAATTTCTTCATCATCGCCATCCAGCTCACCAAGCTCACATTCACCGTCATCGTCACCGACATTTGGTGAGGCGGACCAATCAATACCCTCCAACACTTCAATTACTCTCTGAATACCAGTTTTCTCACCATACTCATTCCTTTCGTCGTTTGCATTTCCTTCCTTCTCAACGTTTTGAGTTTGCCCATCCCAAGCCACGAAATCCCACCCTAAAATTCCCTTTGCCGACAGACATGTATCTTCCAGCTTCTCCATCGTGGCGGACAATTTCTCCTGTTGCACTGCGGAGGACATGGACTGTAGTAGGATAATCGAGGCAATGTCGCGACCGTAGCTGTCGTCTTCGACCGCCTCGCGTAATGAGTGTACCGCTTCAATGAATGACACGTAAGAGTCAGGTATTGACGAAGACGAGAGTGAAGATATAGGTAGAATCAAGAGAATCCCACCGATGACAGCCCGGACCTCTGCGGCCGCCGTGGAAAGCATTTGGTCGTTCCATTCTTGGAGGGCCAAAGTGTCTTCTACTGGATTTGAGTCTGCTTCTTTCCGGTCTCCGCTTTGGACGCTAGACGTGGATATAGACGGTAGTTCGTCACACCAAATACTTACATCGGAACTATAATATTTCGTCCTCAGACTGAGTGGTGGGTGCGATGTATATCCGGAGAATGAAGTGACCTCATCTGAGGGTGATGATCCCGTGATGGCTTCCAGTAAATTACGAAATGGTGGTACCGTAGTCGGGTCCGAGGATGGTGCGAGAATCAATAGGCGTAGCGAGGAGGGTTTTCCCAGCGACGGCTCCGCCACCATTTTTCTCGCCCAGCCTGGCCAATGCGGGAGACGTACTTTCGAATTTGATCGGTTTCCCTTATATTGATTGGAAATGTAGCCGAAACAAGACAGATGGCCGATAGTTTGGGGGGGAGAAATAAGAGTACAGGGATTTTAAATCTGCTCACGATCACGTGCAAGACCTTCACGTATAAGCCCTTTTTCTTCAGTCTTCCACAATTGGTCGAGCTTCGAACAGAAGCAGGAGCCTGGGGCTCACCTCATTGATTAAGGAGCCACGGGAATCGTACAAGGGCATGCTCAGCGTAGACAGAGATGAAGAATGGGCACAACGGGAAGCAAGGCTTTGGCTTCTCCAAAAATATGCCAACGTAGCCCTGAGTATCTTGCACTTTAGGGTATCATAATTTGTCTTGACTTCGTTCCCTGCACCATCGAACCAAGACGCTGCTCTTTTTCCCATTCCCGTAGGGTATCATATGAATTCACCATTTTTGATGCTCCCGACGCTCGCAATTCATGCGTGTCTTGCGTGTTGAAAATTCACCCAGAAGCCGGGCAGCGCCATTTGCTAACACCAAAGGACTTCAATGCAACATGTTCGTGACGCTGGTAGAAAAGTCTTTTCCTTTTTTGGCTTTTCCCTCATCATTTAATTCCTCCTTCCGGCGCGGGCACGATTCACTGTGGCTCTTCCTCGCGCCAAACCGACACCACGACCTCTGATTCCCCGTGACCTGAACATGGGTGCATTTCGAAGCATATCTGGGACAATGAAAAACCGCACGTGGCTGCCTCGGATGTAGACTTGATCAAGGTGCGACACTCGTCCGTCTCGTGCGGTGGCAGTGATGTCTTTCAGTTGGACGTTCATGTTGTCTTCGGCTGTAAAAGAATGGAGTCAATACGACTTGTCCAGGCTAGAAACGTCCGGCGCCCGAGAGTAGAGGCCCCAAGGAAAATTGCTGGTTTCGTACCTTCTAAGAGTTTCCCGCGGTATACTTGACCGGACGTCAATTCCAACGTAACTACATGGCCCTACGCAAAGAAATAAGTCAGCTTTGAGCCATATAGACCATGGATTGCCAGTATAGGACTTACTTGTGCCTCGTTGAGTAGTTTGATGGGTATGCCGATGGTCGATGTGAGTTTGCCCATGTTTGGTTATGGTGGGGGGAAGGAAATGGTCTCGTCGATAACAGACTTGGTAGTATAACACAGTGCAAGACAATATGAGGCGGTATTGAGGAGGGTCGATTGCGCGATCCGACTTGTCGGTAAAAGGTCGAAAATCGCAGCCCACGAAAAGAATGCATTTGAGGTGCGCCTCTTATCCCCGAGATTACCTCCGCCGTTCAAAGAGATCGGGTCAACATCACATTCGTCACCCATGTCAATGAAGTTCCTCGAACTTCTTCGTTGAAGATTCAATGAGTCCTCCAAAACGATTCTTGATATGCCGCTCTTTTCCAATGTCCCAGCTCTTCGTCTGACTCTGGCCTATGCGATCCACGATCCGTCGTGCCTCCTTCCGCATGCCACCATCCCAACTCTACTCTCTCTTCCACTTCCCGTGGGCCCTTGTCTTCCCTCACTCAATGCCACGGGCAAGAAACCCACGATACGCGCCCTTGTCTTAGACAAAGACAATACCCTCTGTCCACCGGAGACTGCCAAACTACACCAAGCTTATAGAAACAAGGTTGAGAAGATCAAAGAGAGCCCCGAATTCTCTCACAGCACTTACAGCATCCTGATTGTATCGAACACCGCAGGAAGTTCTTCGGCTCCCGGACACGAGGCCGAAGCTAAGCAATTGGAGCTGGAAATCGGACTGCCTGTCTTACGACAACATCCAGATCGTAAGAAGCCATTTTGCGGGCCGGATATCTTGAAATTCTTCCAAGAGCATGGCGTGACAGAAGACCCACGAGAAATTGTGGTAGTTGGTGACAGGCTGGCTACTGATGTTCTTTTGGCTCACGAAATGGGCAGCTGGAGTATCTGGTGCAGGGATGGATGGCGAAATCCTGAAATGCTCGGTCGAGATTACAGAGGTTTCTTCAGCAAAATGGAGAATCGCTTCGAAGGAATGGTAAGGCGCGGTCTAAGGCAGGCTGCTCCCTTGCCCAAGAACACCATCTCCTCGCAAGAGCAATGAGAATCTCGGCTCCTCGAGTATATTATGGAACGACCTCAGTCGCCTCGAGAAAAGTTGGGGACCGTTTCTATGAACCAAGTCCACAACTTTTGCCCAGACGTGTCCCAAATCCAACAAGATATATCCCCCCAAAACCCGATTTTCGAAGGAAGACTGTCATACTATTACTCCCTTATATAACACAGTCAACAAATTCCCCGCTACCATCATTTCCCAAAGGAGATCTGTCACTGCTTCAACATCAATTCTCCATCACCTGAACTCCCTGAAATAACCGTCGGCGTCCCTATAGCGGCTCCTTTGAGCAGTTCCGAAGATTGATAAGAAGGTAGGGACTTGGTTTCCATCAAACTTGTAGTCACAGCTGGTAATTCCGAAACGGCGGGAATGGCTATCTTACTGGTGGACCGTCGCAAGGTCCCCATGGGCGACTCAATTGGACTGATCGGACTCGACGAAGATGTTCGCCGCTGTGGTCGTTGTTGTTGAAGATCTCTGCTGACCAATTGACCGGTATCAGAGGTCATTCTTCGTGTGACGACCTCGACAACGGCATCTTTCAGCGTGAACCTGTTCTCTTTGATGCGGACTTCTATCCTCCCCGAAAAAGGGACGCGCGTCCAATCCGAATCTCCGTCTAGAAACATAAATCGAATTCCCTCGAAAAACACCGTATGACTGCTCCCGGAGTTCTCGACACACCAAGCGTGCTTCAGATCCATTTGGTGTTTTGTACACCGTGCTCGACTGGAGATGATGTTGTCGATAGCCTCGTCTCGACCAACACTTCGGTCGGTGCCATTTTCATTGTCCTGAAAGTCTTTTGCGAAGAGACTGTTCAAAATCAACCGGCTGGGCTGAGAGCTGTCGTATTCACTGAACAGGACTTTCAGGCATCGTAACCCGTGCGGAGATTTGGTCGAAATGGCCTGGTATGATTGTGTGTGTTCCTGAACCTGGATTTTTCCCATGACGATCAGCTTGGGAATATGGTGTAGATGAACGGACACCTCTCAAGCAATCTTCTGAGGCGACATTTGACTTATTTGAATGAAACAACGGCGCCTTTTGATCTACGGCCAATACACGTATCATGAGTAACTATGCTAAACTCTGGGGATCCCCTTCCAGGGGTACCATCGACCTCCACTTCGTATCGGCCCCCTCTAATCAGGGGCTCACTGGTCCCTTGCAGTTCGGTTTCATCGACCTACTGGGAATGTCAATCAGGCCCCCTGCTCATCGGAAAATGCGGCCCAGGCAGCAAAACACTAAATGAGAAGCGCCCTGTGCCCGTCAATCTCGGACTATTGCATCATATTTATGATTTCACCAACCTATTGCTACAAGACGAAAGTACACTTTCCGGTCTTTGATCAGAGAACAATTACCCAATTCCACAAAACAAAACCGATCAAGACGGTCGGTTGCTGTCTTTCGAAGAGAAAGTCACCCGATTCCCTACAGATGACATACCCCTGCTCATCAGGCATGAAGCGAAGACACGACATTGTCCGAAATTGTGATCTCACCAAATATCTTGATCGCATGCTCAGGAACACAACTAATTTTCTCTCTCTCTCTGGCTACTTCTCCACGTCCACTCAACGCTCACATCTCTACATCGTAGAGACTCAAAGAATCTCCCACTCACTGCCATGAACTAGTTCATGAGCTTATTTCAGGTGACATTCTCCCCGACGATTCACGGCTGGGGCTCGACCAGGGCCGCATTGAATGCTGCCAACACGAGACTATGCGTCAACTTATTTTGTAGCTTTCCCAAGGCAAACTCGAGTTCAGCTTGACGCAGTTTCGGCCGGGCAACAAAGATGGGCCGATTCGACATGAAAGAACACGGAGCAGATGCATTGTACCTCACCTCGAAGAATACCTCGATGTAGTAGGGGAAAATCTCCCGCCACTACCACGATCCACTTCCTGTCCCATTTTCGATCGCCATGTCGGCCCAATACTCGGAGGCGACCACCCGCACCGTGAAACTTGGCTGCCTTCTTCATATAGCTCTCTACATGTGAGCAAAACAGCAGAATGAAACGGGCACTCCATCTTCACACGATAACCCGCGACCGTATTCTGGAGTTCTCTGCTGCTCAGGGATTTTCTTCCTGTCGTCTTGCTGGGAGCTATTGCCATCATTTGCCCGTGTCTAGCTTACCAGTGGTACTGGCAGTGTCTCGCATTTTGGCATACGATCCATGTGGTGTTCTGAGGAAGCTTCTGAGTGAGTCTGATATCTCAGCTGTCGCACTTCCCCCCCGCTCTTGCCCTCGATTTGCTTTGTCCTTTGAATCCCAATTTCCAACATATCTTGGTCGATAATCGATAGATTCGAGCACCCAACTAATCTTGCTGGTGGCGACATTATTTGGCCTCGAGTCGCTACTTTTACTCACTTTGTTGCGGAAGTTTCCATCTATGTAACAATGGCACAAAAAGGAACGGACAAAAAGTAATAACGCCGATCACCATTTCCCGACAGGACGAACAAACAAAGCCCACTTATTCGACACGCAGGGATGTGGCGAGTGACAAACTTAGTACTGGCTACTGACGCATAGCAAAGCTCCCTGATTTCGTGTGCTGGAAGCAATTCCACGAATTCGAGTTCCAGTTCAGAAGCGGTCTCTACGTGGCGAAAATCAAACTTTTCGGGTGGAAATGGGAACTGGATTTCAAAGAAGTGGCTCTGAAATCTGAGACTCTAAAAGGTTAGCAACGTGTTAGCTCTTGCAAGTGCTGACTCAAGAGTCTGAAGAGAAGCATTGGATGGACTTCGTTTCTCCAGGACACTTCAGGCACCAGGATATGTTCGAGGAAAGCCATACAAGTAGGGGTATCTTCCATTGGGTAGAGAACATAAACCTCAATGTGTCAGCATGATCCTTTCCTAGTTTAGCCTTGAATCCAGAGAAGAAATTCCCCCAGAAAGTGGAGTAATGTAGCCGCATGAAGACTACAATGCAAACAATTTTTTTGCCGCACAGAATTTCTCTAACCTTCGAAAGCATAGTTGTGGAATTGATCTGTTGACATGCTGATGTAGTCGTCGCGTCACAATGAATCACCATGTCTCCTCGTCTTGAAGGAGGATTGGCTTGTATACCTACATATATTGTGTTGATATCAGGGGGAGAATTGTGTAAGGCTGCGTGGAAGAAGCCCCTGGGGGATGAAGTCTTGGGGAGGGAAGAACACGGCTCTTAATAGGCTCTCGCAGCAATGTCCATTCCATATGGGCCACCGAACCAGGCCATTTATCCAAGGGATACCTATGCAGGGTTACGACCGATTTGAGGATGCAGATTCGGATAGATTTGGGTTTTCCTGTCCAGCCGACATTGAAAGCAATAACGCCTAACCTGAACAAGGCAAACCCGGGAAGGTCCTTGTCACGTGACAAGGCGGACGTAGTTCCTGCTACCCCACACAACCCTCAAGACACACAGATAGGCCATACAACGACTACTTCAGTCAGCCTTTGCCATTGCGATATTCCCTTGCTCCTTTTCTTTCCCCTCTTGTCCCAGATATGACAATCTGGCTCTTGTATTCTGTTGGTATCTAGGCAGTTATGTGCAGGAGTACCAACACAGCCCTTTCACATTTGCTGTAATTTCTCCCGGGCCGCCTTTTGACCTTCCTCGCTGACATTAGGATTATTGGTTGCACTATGAAAACCCAAGTGTCAATTCTCAGCTCCTCAACTCGATATCTATACTCCCGAGGTGTCAATACTTACGCTTTCAAACCACGGGCCACGTTTCCAGGATCCTTTCCACCTTCGTCGCTCACCCCGACATTTCCACCTTGTAGTTCGTTATCAAGGACATCTTTGGCATGCTGCTTGGCATTCTCTGATACATTGGGATTCGAAAGAGTTCTATCGAAAGTCAGCCATTTCCAGCCGTGATGAAAAGTCCTAGATATTGACCAGGCTTACGCCTTGTATCCTCGAGCTTTGTTTACCGCTTCTTCAGCCATCGTATCAAATTTTCTCGGTATAGTAACTGGATATGGTGCTATTCTGCTTGAGAAGTGAGCCTGCGTTTGTTGCTTGCCTCCGGTCTGATATAGCGTTCTGGATCTTTGTTGCATTTGCTGACGTCACCTGAAATAAATCGCTTGTCCTATAGCCAGCCTTGCCCCGACCACACAGTTGCCAGGAAATATGCCTTTGATCGACTTACGAATTCTCGTCCCATACGTAAGAATGATCCCATTATCACGTCATGTGTCTCCCATCACACTGGGTGGATGCGGATCGTGACGTGGAATATCATCGCCCTTGTCGAGCCACAAGGCCCAAAAAGTGGGCTTGGAAGAGTGGCCCTATCAACCTTGGGCATTTTGAATTTCATTAGGCAAGGGTGATCTCACTATTACAACATATGCCATCCGTCACGTTTGCAGACCCTAGGCCAACCCCAGGGAATGTGAAATCGCATCGGTGGACAACAAGAGACAAATGCATCATCCGGACCAACTGCGTCCTGGCAATACAATATCCATATAAATTGGCTGCCTCTTTCGCCTCTGCGGTCAGAGGACCAGAGTGGTGAGCCAGTAGAGGCATTATATCGCACAATCTTCCTAGTTTCGCTACACCAAGATATCTACAGTGCGAAAATGACGGACAAATCAAACTTCCGTGCCGGCGACGACCGTTATGAAGCTCAAAACGATGACGCAACAGAAGTAACAGGTGATATCAACGACGCATCTTACGTACGGCCTGGAGAGGCTACGATACCAGTGCAAAAAGACACAGACCCAGTGGAGGACCCTGTGAAACCACCAGAGTCCAACAGTGATGAGCAGCTCGGTATGTTCGACTCACCTATCTAATTTCGCCTCCATGATGAATTGTACCTGCTAACGGCACACGCAGAGGGAGATGAGAAGGAAGCTATCAACCAAGACAACATTATAGGCCAACGGACCCGTGCCGCAAAGCCGTCAGGAAGCTATTCGGAGGGTTTGGATGAGGATGAATTGCCCTCGGATGTCGTGTCGGGAAATATGGGCAGATCTGATGTGAAAGCTCTTTAACCATCTCCATATATTGAAGGCCTAGAGTCAATGATAGTATACTGTCTTTAATGGACTGAGATTTGATTCCCGCTTGGCTCCCTGACATTTCAATGTTTGTGCCATTGATATATCTTTTGTAAGCGTTCAAGCTAATCGACAACACAACAACGGGACCCGTTCAGCAGACAGAGAGAGCAGGACGGAGTAGAGTAACTGTGATAACCCAGGCTGAGTTAATCCACATCCGCCAAACGGTTATGTAGCATACATCTTCCAGTATTCGCCGATGTGATGATGAGAATCCCCACGCAACACTGGCTGCTCTCTAGCCAGTTAAGGCCATTTGCCTTGCAAACGATAGCACATGGTGACCACGGACCAGTTATCTCAAGTAAATTAATTCATCACCTTCCAACTGAAGCATTCTGCCATGATTTTCTAGCTTCCTGGCCAAGCTTGTCGACGGCCGCTTACGAAGCCTGTGCTATAATATCATCATTGGACACATCTGTCAGGCAATCCTAGACTAGGGGGAACCGGAACTGTCTCCATCATTCCCTCTAGTGTAAGCAATTCAGTTGGTATACTCAAGTTCGGGGTGTATTGCTCTCTCACTTCTATTATATGATGTCTTCTTTGGCTGTGGCAGTCTGAGAAACTATGAGCAACTCGCCATATCTCTCAAGAGGAAGCGATGTCATCGCGTACTTCAAGTTCAACTTTTGAAGACAGACTTCTTCCCCGACAATCCCTACAAGCGTCTGCGTATACGACGCCACCCATTGTTTTAGTCACGGGTAACATCAGGTCTCACAGCTCATTGACTTGCAGATCCTCCCATTTCTCGAGTGAACACTCCAGCCCGATATTGGACATATCTGATCTTCTTTCATCAAGATGCATTGTGGTTTCAAACTCGGCCAATAATTGGCGAAAGGCTTTGATGTTGTTAAATTGAGGGCTCTGGGTGTGGTTTTCACTGCTTGTTCGTTCCTAGGTCCTCGGAGTTAGACATTCCACGGAACCAGGGGGCCCAGGAATCTCTGACAGAGGAGCGGTCCCTGGCTGTTCGCCATTTGTGGACATGGCGGATGGTGGAGAGCGCAGAATCGTGCGTGAAAGGAGCAAATTTACGGCGTTGGTGGAGAGGACTTCATTTGATCCACTTGACAACACGAAATCATCGGCTCGCTGAGTCTTTCGCAAAATAAGACATAGATCTCTCTCCAGCTATTTTGGGTGCCGTTCGCGCCGAAGGGGGTTATAATACTTTGAGACGAAATTATCGTCGGCTGTAACAGTCGTTCAAGGCTTCGCAGGCACAGACATTGGAGGATTAATGATGTCTGTAGTTTGACTAGGCACGCGGCGCTGCGTTCCCCGGGTCCTGCGATGAGCGTAAGGCTCTTCGACCTTCGGGGAATCTCCAACGTTGCGAAATTCGGTCTCAAGCCAGGAGATAATTTCTTGTCTGGTGGCATTACCACGTATTAGATTGACCAGAGAATCCACTTGACTTGGTCTACCTGTCCGGATTGCGTTGAGTAAGTCCTCAAGGAGTCGGCGA
Organism: Rhinocladiella mackenziei CBS 650.93; assembly: GCF_000835555.1. Lineage (NCBI taxonomy): Eukaryota > Fungi > Ascomycota > Eurotiomycetes > Chaetothyriales > Herpotrichiellaceae > Rhinocladiella > Rhinocladiella mackenziei. Next base: position 4,260,361 of record NW_013550603.1, read on the forward strand.
TCGTTCTCCAGTATCTCAACCTTTCGTCTGACAGCGAGCCTACGCCGACGATCGTCGTATTCATCCTTAACACACTCGGTATTCCGGGAGGTACAAGATATGCAGGGCATGTTGCCGTCACACTTTTCAAGGTCAGTCAGAGGGCCCGCCAGCATCACAAAGGCAGGTAGCAAACCTTTGACCGCCGCTTTTTGCAAGCGAAGCAGGCCACGCTTGACTTCTTGCGTCCCGAAGATTCTGGTGCGGTACGCTGAGGTCTGTTTTCCCCAATGACTGAGAATGCCGGTTCGATATTTTGAGATGACATCCCTGTGGTATTGGCGTGATAGAATCGAATCGCAAGACTCATCTGAGGAGGCCCACTGCAATGATATATGAGAGAAAGAAATCGGCACATAAGTTATGGTCAAGCGCCACAGATCACAGATCAATGATGTCAGCTTCCGAGTCAAACGTATATAATTCCCGTGGCGAAAGAACTTCTCACGCATCTAGCTATCCTAATTAGTAGCAGCCGGCGGAAATTACTTCCCTAGCCTATTGTGGGGGTGATAGCATACTTCCAGAGCCCTGGCTTTCTGATGCGTCTCCCAGCGAGAGGCTCGTGCCGTGCTCTCCACATGTGACAAGTGGCGACGTCAAGGCTTGTAAAGACTCTGGGAGGTGTTGCGCGCATCGTACACGCTTCGGGACTATATAGTCTGACGACCCCTTGGATCTTTTCGGAACAGGACAGATCCCCGTGTCATCGTACACTCGTGGAAGCCCTTCACGCGACTTGACTTGCACGGATGACCGAAAATCCAAATTCGGACCAATCAGAGGCAGTGTACAGAATGATGGACCCATTTTTTGGGATCACTCACCCAGGTGTACAGAATAACATCCGCGCTTTACAAGCCTTTAACTGCTTTGGCAGCGCCGATTATCACAGATGAGAAGAAATGGGACTACGTGCTAGGATGTGGTTGTGACGTGATATAGTGGTCCTGTGACAACTCCTCCTCAGTATTGAGGGCTCTCAATAGGCGGCCATGTAGTGTTTCACCCAGGCCGTTCTGAGTCGAATTGATCAGCTGAGGCCGGTATCCACTCTCGTCTGGCCATCGCTCTTTCCTCAAAGTCAAGATAGAGACCAATGACCTAGGAGCCTGAAGTTGGTGAGTTGCATTTCTGGAGTCTCCAATACCACCACGTGTCCTTGACATGCCGTTAGTGGGGGGATAATTCGAAGCAGGTACGGATGATTAGGTTCATTGGGATTGATGTCCGACGGTGTGGTATCGGATGATGTTGACGTCGCCATTTTACCAGGAGGTGCAAGCTGAATTTGTTGGGCAGCAGTTGCGGATCGGGAGTGTTCAAAGTAGATGACACTGAAGTTTGGAGGAGAGAAATAAATTTAATGATGGAAGCTTCGTCTTTGAAGTCCACCATTAGAGGATGGCAAGCTACCTCAAACCGCCAGACCGAGCAGTGATATACTTCGCATGTCGAACTTGGCAACATGACAAAGCCAGAAAGTCATGCCAAAGCTTTTATTGAGTGCCCTCTATACCCTTCTGTTCAACGGTTGAACAAGAAGCTAGTGCCCCCGTTCGGGATATAGGGGTAGGAATAGGGGAAGAAAAGGGGTCAACCAAACGTGTATATGCCAGCAGCCTGGCAGGACCAGTTGCCAGATAAACAGAGCATTCAATACACATTCTCTTGGCATACTCAGTTTGGCACCTTCATACGAGCTACTCATGTTGACCAATTAGATCTGGTCAATGACGGAATCAGAGGCGTGTGGGAAGAGTCGAGCGCCAGGGACTAATGGTATTGTGGACTGCAAGGAGAATGATGAACTTTCACCGAATATCTAACTGGAGTACCTACCTTCGTATGGACATAAACATGCTGATACAGAGGCTGCCAGTTACAAGAGGTGCGCCGTCTTAACGGTGTCGGCTCCATACCGTCCCCGACAACAGGGCCTATGAGGCCGGAGAGACATTCCATGAAGGGCTGCTTTGGCACAATGGCTATTGCTGGAGAACAGATGTTCCAAGAACACAGATACAGAATACCACGTGGACTATACACTGGACGGCAACCGCTTCTTCGGTCGAACTTGACATGCGTCAAGGTTCGATACCGAGAAATCTGGGGAAGCAAGGCTGACCAGTCAGAGTCCACTGGATTGAAAGGCAAAGAAAAAAAATGGAGGGGAGGAAGGGAGAGAACGGCGCCGGTAACCAAGGAGGACTGAAAGATAATGAAGGGAACTCTATTATCGTACAAATCACTTTCTCCTGCATACCGTGGGCATCATGTCTATTCGCAAGCTGAGCATCAAGGAACTCCTTTTGCACGGCAAGAGTGGAAAAAGAAAGTGGTTGTCGTCTTCTGGTGGACATGTCTTTTGCTGCTCATTATTATTTGCACGTCGTTCATTGTGTCTTAACCCTTCCATTCCATATAAGCAGAGGAAAGTCAAGCCTGCACAGGAAATGCAAGACCCACCGGGCGCTGTCATGCGACTCTGATCAACTCCATTGAACTGCAATGTCCATGCCCGTCCTTATGTTGCCCACCGGAAAGTCCAGATCAATCCAACGTAATCCTTTTGCACGTTCAAACGTGGGCCCCATAAAGATTTAATAACCTCTTGACATCTGTCGGCAGTCTCCAAAAAACACCTCCTCGGAGCTCCTGGTTTCAACTGGTACGTCAAATCAGTGACCAAGGACTCCAATGCTTGCCACTTCGGATCTTTTTGATTCTTTGTTTTCGCATCTTTCAAGACGATGTTGCAATAGTTTTGTATCTGCCGAATACACGAAACTGCGTACGTGACATCATTGCGCTCAGCAAAAAGTCGAAGCAGCATGATGTTGAGTCGGGCATACCACTCTGACACTGGACAAGCACAAGGAAGTCGTAGTGCGAGAAGGCCACTTGTAATGGCTAGTTCCTGAGCGAGACTGGGTTCTAGGCGAGTGGTCCGTGGAGTATAGCTTGCTGACGCTGGACGTAGCATAACCGCTTTGGCTGCATTTCTCTCACCCGGAGACACCGCCATCTCGTCACCAGACTGCGTGGTATTCTGCTCGATGTGCTCAACATTTAGATGTTCATTCGCCGTCGCCGACGAAGAAGCTTCCACAGGTTCACTTCGTTCATCGGCGGAGGCCTGATCGGGACTGCAATTTTCAGCCCTTTTCGCTTCGCAAGATGCCTTCTTCTTTCCCTTTGCGAACATTTCTTCAATAGTTTTCGAAAGGAGAAGTGCTAATGACCCACTTCGAAGCTCGCAGAGTCTGTAGGCACTCAGAGCGATCAGCTTGCAAACACGATTGATGCCTTCCTTGGATTTAGACGAAACATCCACTAATTTGCTAGTTCTCGTGCGCACGATACTGGAGGATTCATAGCAGACGCGTTCATAGAGACGCTCGGCACTGAAAAAGTCGCCTTTCTCGATGCAGACATCGGCTTGGAGCATCAGCTGCTCAAGATAGGTGCAAATCGAATTGTAGGTATGAACGTTGGGTTCGTATTTGGCTTTATTCCGGTGGTTGATGAACTCATTTCGAATCGAATCCAACCGCTTCTCAGCAGACGGTGATGTAATCTGGGCGGTGTCGTTTGAGGTGGTGGCACGGCCCGGATAGTGGAAATCGATCGACTTGACGTGACTGTGTAGCCAGGGCAAGACTGCGCACTTGACGAAACTGTCGGTCCGATTGACATGGCGGTATCGCGGCTCCGCCGGAAGAGTCAGGTTGTATCGCATGCCACGCGCGAAAGGGCTTTCAATCATAATCCAGAGGGCATGAACGAAATCTGCAGTGTCTGCATAACTGCAAAGGTAAAATGGGGTATCCGGTTTGGTATTTTGACCACTGAACAGCATGACCGGGTCGAATTTTGACATGTCGGATTCTGATCCTTCAGATTGTGACGTGATCAACCTCGACGCCGGGAAAGGACCCCATACCGGCAAGCCATAGTTTTGGAATTTGGCACCGAGTCCTTTGATTCCAGACTGGAAGCCCACCACTTTGTTTTCGATGTAGAGAACTGTTTTTGCTTCCCAATATAGCGATTTGCAGGTCTTCAATATCGCCAGGTCCAGATGACAAGTGTTTATGACGGGTGGAGAGCCGTTGATATCTTGATTCCCTTTATGCCTGAATGGAGCCGCCTCGAGTATGCGTCTCGGATTCAAATAGAGCAGTTCCGAAGCACTGGTTGAAGGCGGCCGGCGAGTGTAAGTCTTGCGGTTCCGGTCAAAGCGTAAGAGGTAGCGGAGGACCTTGAGACGGAGCTCGACGGGCAGACGTAGGAGGGGAGGGCTGCGTTGAGATTCTTCTGTGGCAATATGCTCATCCTCCTCTTCATCGCAGTCCAAAATCAAACTGAGAGTGACAACCTCCCGAGATTGTAGAGGCATTTTTGGTGCATTGCGTGCCGTGCGGTGAAAGAGGCTAGGTTATTCGACGGAAGATCGACTTGATCAGGTTGCAAGTTGGGTGGATGTCTGAGACTTTTGGTATGATGATCATCGCCTGTACTTGTTGTTTACAGGAAGCCCACGTGAGGGAAGTGAGGTTATTGGAAAAAAGGAATTCCTTGAGCTTGGAATATGGCGGGGAACATATCTGTGGACCGGGAACTTGATATTGAAATTTAAATGCGTCGCAACAAGAGATTCCTATGGAGACATGGCAGGAGAAAAAGAATGTGGTGCTTGCCTGTGCAGTATCAAAGTGATGCTTGTTGAGAGATCGAGTGACAATGAATGACGCCCAATTGCTGTGGAAGAAAGGGCATCATCAATTGCAGCCGCAGTTGTTAATCAGTTGCTGACTGGTAGTAGCTGTTTCGCCCAAACATTGCGCCGGTGGAAAAGTCACCTGATATCAACCAGCGCCCCAATTCACTGGTATAGATGGTCGATTGTCTTGTGCAAAGAGAGGACCCCATACATTGTCCTTGCTATTTGAATTGGTCGCTCTGTGAATAGACTCAAATATCAAACTCGAGATACTTCGTGGGTTCGTCATGGGCTTCTATTCCTTGCTTATTTCGTATCTCAATCACCCTTTCAGCTCGTATCCATTGTATCACCGTCTGACTTCCTTTTCTCTTTGACAAAAGTAACAAAGTCGTCGATAGCCATGGGCCACGCACCATCTTCCGTCCACCACGTGAGAGATTCACCACCGGGTTCTCGGGTTTTCATCACCAACTCGCCCATCATGTTCCACAGATCCTTATTGACCGGTCTTTTGCTCTGTGATTCGTAGAAATCACACCACAAATCCAGCCACTTTGTCGAAGGGGTGTTCCATTCGATACCTCCTTTCCCCTCTCGGAAGAACATGTTCCAAAAATCGATCGCGGAGTCCAGGGGAACGCTACGTTGGCCTTCTGGTTTGGCGAGTTTGAATGCATTGCGGTAGACCTGTTTGAAATAGGCTGAATCGGTCGCCAGCTTCTTTCGAACAATATCGACGTACTGGGCTTGGCGGGATGCATTGTCGTAAGGTTTGTCGCCGGAAGAAACGTTTCGCCAACCGGAAATAAAGCGGTCACGCTCGAATTCGCCGATAGAGGGACACTGCAGGAGGTCACAAATGGCCAAGTGAGCTACCTCGTCAAGTTCAACGTTGAGATCGGTCAGGTATTTTTGAGCGCCTTCGATGCCAATCGTGTCTGGAGCATCCTTGGGGTTATCTGTGGACCAGTCAACCATTCTTCCCCCCCATACGATCACGAGCGATATTTACCTCGATATTGGTCAAAGAGTTTGCTCAAGTTCTGCTGGATCGGTGGGGTCGGGCTATTGCTTGATCCACTCTGATAAAATCTGTCGAGACAAATCATATCAGTTTCCCGAACTTGATAGCATGTCAAACTCCAACCCTGCGGGCTGAGAACGATTAATTTTTCCACCACTTGTGCTTGACTTGGTTCCTCGCTGATATTTTCATATGGGTCAACGGACCACTCATGACAGATGAAGATGCGTTGGCAGCGTTCCTGTGACGGTGTCTTGCCCAGAGGAAACAGCCATCTTGACTTTCATGCCCTTTTTGGTAATCCGGGTTCGGTGATACCGGTGGATTGAAGGACCTTTTGGTGAGAGGGAAGATCCTGATATGCTGGTGAATGGTGAGAGGGAGTAGAAGAAAGAGATTCTACAATCGTGGGGAGGGTAGAGTCGAGATGGTGAGTTGGTGAAAGTAAGAGGCGGTGGATTGTTGCAGTGAGAACCCAACCTTGGAAGGATGATTTAGACATGAAAACTTGCGTAGTCTCGGCAAAAAGAATGTTTGAAAGATTCCCGTTTGCAATCTGACAGCCACAGTCTATGGAAACAGACTGCTTTGAAGAAACACCGACCAAAATATGTTTGATGTTGCTCGCAATTGCCATATTGATTGTTGGACAACCTCGTGCAACATGGTCATGAGCAGTTCCACCAGGATTTCTGTTCCAGCACTCACCCCTCAGAGTCAAAGCAAAGAAATATATATGTATATGGATACATATATGTATTGAACAGCAGGAAGAAACGAAATGCTAACTTACGAGTTGAGCGCCCTTTCCACGTCCCAGTCATGATTCTTGAGAAACTGTGGCAGACTGTTCAATGAATAACTCCAAGCGAAATCTGGCCTTACATACCCTCGCTGCTATGCTTTCTTTTGCCTGCGTGAAGCTGACGAATTGCGATATGGAGGATCTTTGTGATGAGCTATAACTAGGCATGTCGGAGGCTGGGGGTTGACTTGATCTTTGGATGACTACGATTCTCCGCCAATCTCGGGATGGGGAAGGTCTGTAGCCTTGCAGAGAAAAGTCCTTGTTAATGATGACGAAACGGTATTAATTTTGCGCTCAGTTTTGACGACCAACGCGTTCCTGTTCGTGGTTCTCACATCAAAACCGGGTTCGCAGACGGGGAAAAAAAATGCCCGAAGGCGCCGTCCAGGCCCGGCAAGTCAAGCGAGGGTTTACTAAGCAATCAAATCTGATCTGACGCTCTCGCTTGGAGTACGGTACAGTATGGACGGGGATGCGAGCAAGCTGAATATTTTTCCCTATGGCGGATCTTCGACTCAATAGGCTCCCGGGTCCAAATATTCTCATTAACCCAGAACAGGAGTAATTCTGCAAAGCAGATAGACATGGTCCATTACTGGTGGGGAAATGGATCAGGAACCGAGGGAACGAGGTCAAAGCGGGGTTAGGATCTGTGGCTGAGCAATGCTGTGGCTGTGGCCAGGCAGAAGCCTCAGTGGCGCAATCGATTGCGATTCACAGCCAAAAAATGGCGCAACGGCAGGATTGTGAGAAATGAGACTCAGGCTTCAAGCAAGGGAACAAGATCTTCCCCTTTTTTTGCACATGCGGTTAGAGTGGCCATCCTGGTCCATTCACTAGCCACCTGGTGTCATTATCCACCCCACCGGGAACAAGCAAGAACAGCACAGCCCTCCCGCTACGAGCTTCCCATCACGTTTCAGCCCCAATCCCCTATTTGCTCGAAAGTGTTACAGATGGAATATCACTTCTTTAAAAGAATCGGGCCTCGTCCTTTCATCCTCTCTTCTGTTACCTAACCCCCTCGACCTCAAATAAGCTGAATTTTTTAGCAGAAAACATCTCATATTCAGACCGAAAATCATGGGTGTAAGGGTCCCTTTGACGGAAAGAACCCCTCTGTTGTCCTCTGCCCCGCATGATTCCGTGATATCATCTTCATCGGTCTCCGATAAATTCCAAGCTGACGATGACGCGTATAGCTTGCTTCCAAACTCGCTGCTGCAAACGCCACCGGCGCAGCATATCCAGGTGGTCCTCCACAGCCTGGCGGCGCTGCCCCGGGTGGATACGTAAGTCGCCCTTGCGGATAGGCGGCGATGCTCGATGGGATTGCTGTGGCCGTCGTTCTCATAACCCAAGGAATATGGATTCCACAGTTAACGCACTATAGAACCCGGCCGGCGCACCACAACAATATCAAGCATACCCTGGGGGCCCTCCAAAACTAGGTTCTTCGGTAAGATTCTTCCGATTACTGCCAGTTTTGACATTTTGACTTTCAAATCATCATTTCTTGGCCAACTTTCTCCGTTGCGTCACTTGATCGTATCTCAAACCCACCCTCTTCAACCCGCGCTTGCTTCTCTTGACTCTCGACTGTCTTTGATCTGCCAAAACGAACAAGTCTCAATTTATTTCCTCTCCAACCCCCACTGTCACTCATCACATCTACCCAAATTATGAGCAAATTCTCGCGACTATCGCAATCTGCACCGGGAGCAGCACCTGGATATCCTGGTGCACCAGCACCACAAGCACCATACTCTCCTCAACCCTACAATCAACCTCCTGTTCCTCCACGGCCAAGCGCATCACCACAACCATACCAGCAGCCGTCGTGGCAGGTACCACAACACCAGCAACCTCAGTATGGCCAACAACCAGGACCGCCGCAACAAGGAGGGGGATATCAATCGCCACAACCAGCATACACATCGTACCAATCACAATACCAGCCACAGAATCATTATGGACAACTGCCGTATCAACACCAACAACAACAGCCCAATAGCGGTTATGGATATGTTCGTTATAGCACATTTCACCTCATCCTCATACATGATAATTTTTGGGGACTACAGGCTAACAAAATTTCTGATCTTTCAGGGTCCTCCTCCAGGACAAGGACAACCTCCCTATCCCGGCGGCCCAGCCCCAGGCGGTCCTCCGGGCGGTCCCCCTTCACAGCAATATGGCAGCGGGCCAATCGGTGGCGCGCCTATGGCTCCGGTCGGGAACGTAGCAGGCTACAAGCAAGCTCTCCAAGCGACAATTCAAGAGAAAGGACTCCAAAATTTCTATCCCCCAGGCAATTCTTTGCTCGACCAAATCGCAAATCGTGGCGCACAACAAGTTGCACAGTTAGCACAGGAATGGCGCATTTCCACTGAAATTGCCGCTGATATTGTCAAATTGGCACTGTACGACGTCATTCTCTACGTCGATGATAGCGGAAGTATGCAATTTGAAGAAAACGGCGAACGCATCGACGACTTGAAAGTGATATTGTCGCGTGTCGCGTATGCCACCTCGCTGTTCGACACCGACGGCATTCAAGTACGATTCATGAACTCTCCTGATCAGCGCGACGGCATCCGCGACAAGCAGCATGTCGATGAGATGATTGCTCACACTCGCTTCTCTGGTTTAACTCCCATGGGTCGTGAGCTGCAGAACAAAATTTTGGGTCCTTTGGTATTGGACCCGGCGAGACGCGGTACTTTGCGCAAACCAGTACTGGTAATCACAATTACAGACGGACAGCCGACGGGCGAGAGCCCTTCAGATATAGCGAGGATCATCAAGGCCGCATCGGACGAGTTGGCTAGAAATACTCGTTACGGCAAGGGCGCATTGGTATTCCAGTTCGCACAGGTCGGCAATGATCTCAAGGCTCAAGAATTCTTGAGCAAGCTTGATGAGGAGCCGGCAATTGGCGATATCATTGACTGCACATCCAGTATGCTTTTTTTCTGCCGAAAATTTTTTTAACCAGAAACTAACCACGAGAACAGACTATGAAGTCGAAGCATATGAAATGCAGCATGCCAACCCACCCGTCCAATTGTCTCCCGAACTTTGGCTCATCAAACTCTTGTTGGGCTCGATCGATTCGTCCTACGACTCTAAAGACGAAAAGGCTCGAGCGCGACCTCCTCAAGGCGGATATGGTGCCCCACCACCACCCGGCGGTTATGGCGGTGGATATCCTCAGCAGGGTGGTTATGGTGCTCCTCCTCAGCAAGGCGGTTACGGACAACAGGGCGGATATGGCCAGCAACCCGGTGGATACGGACCGGCACAAGGCGGATATGGAAGACCTCCGCAACCAGGAGGATATCCTCCACAGCAACAAGGTGGTTATGGTGCACCTCCACCTCCCAGATATTAAGCTGAAAGGATGAGATGTCTTAAGTATGTGCTGTTCATCCTACAGGCGAGACTGTTGTCATGATGCAACAACCAGCGATTGTGGAATCGTGGGAGCAATACGTTAGCTAACTCTGTCAATTCGGTGATATCCTGGGGTGGAAGAGATAAAAGTGTTAGGGGATTGTCGGAGTTATCGAATAACAATTCCAAATGTAGCTTAACAATGGATTGGCAGGTTTTCAAAGCATTGGGCAATACCTCTTTCTTCATTCCCTGAAGAGTCACTAATTACTTGCATTACAGGCTTGAGATGGTGTACAATCTGCAACTGCCTAGTTTTGGCGTTCGTGAACGAGAGGTGAACATGTGTAACGAAAATTTGACGGGTTACAATCTTGAACATGATGCAGCACGAATACAGAAAAAGGTCGCAGGGAAGTTTGCAGGACAATAGGACAATGACATTTTTGGTTGATACGGTTGGGCCAGCATCAGACCCACATGTAATTGCAAGGCTGCAGGAACGAGATCGGCATCCCATTATGTTGTTCGGAATTTCAATCTCGCCCACCTGTACGCTAGCATAATTGAGACATGCAGCAGTTTCATTGTTGTGAAAGACGAAGAACGGTGAGCAACAAAAGGTATGGTTGCTCAATTGTCAGCGCACCATTCGTGTTCCACTGGGGCTTCTAAACTCCTATCGTTGGCCACGGCCTTCTGTACAGTTGACCAATCAGGCATCAAGCCTATTGCCCCAATATGCTGCCTGTACGGTTCATTACCTATAGTGATACTGACCAAAAAGGAAGGCATAAAAGCTGCGAAAGTGGCAAAATGGTGTGGTTGAGACGACTACAATATCAACCAGAAGCGCCATTTTCGGCCGCGTGATATCGCCTGAACGGATCCCAGCTCAACACTAAAAGGTTCTTCAATTTCTCAACATGAGAATGCTGAGCACCAAAGACCTGATTCGGCAGTTGCACACCATCGGCATATCTCTGTACTACAATGCAAACCACGTGACTCCGCAAATGGCTTGCTCTGATTGGTTGAAAAATATATGCCGTTCTCGTAAAAATGTCGTGGATACTGTATATAAACCACTGAGTTGCGGGGTAGCTAGCTGCCCTCAGAGCACTCAATTTGATCCATTTGACAACATACGCACTCTGCCATGAGTTTAACGGTTTCGGCATTTCTGCCTTGTTCTCTTTCATGGTAAATGCAAGGTTGTTCGGCGTGTCGGGATGCTCTTCGTCCAGCACCCTCTTTCGAGTCTCCATCACCTGTACATCCATTTTCTCCGCCTCCGTAGCTCTCACGGTTCTCCGGCAATCGGACGCGGGGATTGCAGGAATTTGGAAGTGTGCGATAAACGGACGTTTTTGTGAAATACCAGGCCCCTCTACTTGCAGAAGGGCAAGGCGCAATAGTTGGAAGTTTCTCGGTTGCAGGCCTAATAAAAAAAGAGCCGCTCAAACACTTTGGCGACAAGTCATCCTTGGTGCCTATGTTGGATGGCGCCTCTCCTGAATGCTCTGCATCGGACTTGCGCTGACAAGTTGATCAGTCATGCCTGTCACTGCACTAACCCTGCTGGAGCGTATTCTATCAACCCACGGACTGATGGTTAGTTGCCCAACCGTTCCTGGTCGTATTTATTAGTCGTTGCATAAAGTTATGCCGTCGTAGAGACATCTCTGCATACAGCACCCCCACTTGTCCTCTCTTTTTTTTTTTTTTTTTTTGGTCCCTCTAATGCAAGCAACCTGGTTTCGCTAAACCTTAAGTTCCAGATCGATATCGAGAAGAGTTTGGTGTTCAGTTCCCCATTCGAAATCGAATTCTTGAGGATGATATCTGCCGGCGTGGGATATGCAACTTAAAGAAGGACGTTTAGCGCTAAAGAGCCCTGGGGACCTTGATAGAACAATTGGGCGAGCAATCAACATCTTTGATATTTCGGAGGAGGATCAACTCCTCAACTAATGGGATGTCGTTTTTGAAATGCAATCAAGGTTTCCGGGCCGATCCATGTTGATCTAGCCACTTAGCCTCGCCGTTTTCATTTGCCCCGTCGGGTGCAAAGACCATGACATAGCAACTCGGTGGAACAACGGCCTTTGTGGCTCAGACGCTCGTTCAAGTTCTTGGATCTAGAAAGTGTCCAATGAACTCGCGTGGGATTCAGATATGATTGGTCTAATCTTAGCCACAAGCGCTTTGCATTTCCGTCATCACACCGGTTAGCTTCTTGATGCCAACACACTTGAAGTAGCAAATTCTCGAGCCCCCTTCTGCCCGTGAGACGATCTTCATATGTTTACCATGCACCTGTCCTTTGCAGACCGAAAGCATAAGCTTGCATAAGGCAAGCACTGAGAGGCTGGGATAAGGCGCTCGTACATATATGTAACGTTGAGAGGATTTTGCTATTGACAGATTCTAGTGTTCCGCTTCACAACCCCATGTATGGTTGCTCATTCTGCTCACCGGTTTGTTCAATGTGCTATGTACAGTTGGTTGTGCTGCATTGCCCACTGGGGTAGAACGGCACAAGGCTGCGAGGTTGTTCGGCATGATATTCGACATCGATCCACTGGACAACACATGTTAATAACGTAGTCTGAAAGAGATTGAAATAATGTGCCCTGTGCTCCACGAAGTCGATAATCGAAAGCTCAACCCTGGCCACTTGTGCTCACATGTTCAAGCTTCTCCTTGCCAAACTCTGCCCTAGTTACAGGTCTCGAAAGAAGGCCAAAGTTATTAAAGAGCTATCATCACCTCTATCCGCACCAGTTGATGACCACGAAGGCCATATGGATTTGCCTGTTTTGGAGATGCCAGGAGACCATGTTGTCGGCCACACATCGCTATTTGTCTCCGTCGACGTTGCTCGCAGAGACGAATGGCTGGGAGAGAAATATTTGGACTATATGTTGGCTCAGACGGTACTGAAAAACACTCCCGGGAGAGACGGGGTTACCTCCCTAAATGTATGTCTGGCGTCACCACCGGTAGAAATGCGAGTTGTGGTTCACAATGATTCTAGGGAGACTTGATACAGAGGCTTGCTCGTTTTCGTTACGACAACTGCTGTGAAGAGCTTAACCTCAAAAGGGTCCGGCGGTACCAACCGACTGACGCTGGCCAATTTGCTCTTCCTGTCAACTATAGAGAAATTCTCCTGGGCTGGATAGGATCCATCTTGAGCCGCGGAACACTAGAAGAGAGAAACGTTCTTCCTCACGTTGTGGCCCAATGTTCACAACAGCACAGCCCGGAAATTTTTCAGAGCACAGGGTCCGTCAACACCAACTCCGAGTCTGATACGGCTGGGCAACAAGATCCTACGTATGAAGACTTATCATCTGAAGAATCCGAGACGGATATTTGGCGGTATACCAAGACACTGCAGGAGACTACTGCAGGCAAGGATTCTGTCCCTCTCTACAAAGAAACCCTTGTCCGAGCTTATCCCCCCAGGTTCAGATACGAGGTCACGTACCGTGGAAAAAAGGCTACAGGCGAGGCCGGTAATAAGAAGCGAGCAAAACATCTAGCTTCAAAGAAGTTGTGTGAACTTCTCCATATCAAATTACCAGACTAGCGTAGCACCGCTTCTCGAATGATCCACAGAATGAAGTGCTTCTGTTGGCGTCTTTGATTGGAATCACGGCGCGTTGAACTTATATCCAAGATCGCTGAGGGGGAGGGAACAATCGATCAATGGGATGCATAACCTCGCTAGCTGAGGAGTGTCTGCTGTGGATGGAACCGTCGTCGAATTTAAGACAGGTAGCTTCGAAATTGTGAGATTCTCTGTTGCATTAATTTCTTGTCTTCCACTACCTTACGTAGACTCGCGTGGGAAACTGAAAAGAAGCCGGTTATTGGGAGTATGTAGGTGGGGGATGATGCAGCATTGATAACGACGTGAAAGCTCCTGTGTCAGATCCTAGACCCTATGCAATGTCGAGCCACACCACGTCGATTATCAAAAAGATTTTGTCGCCGTTCTTACGATTCCCCTACTCATCGTTGAGTTGGGTGATGGGGTGTCGTAATGATGCATGTGATGAAACCCACGTCTCATCAATGTTTCGACGTTGCAAAGCTTTCTACGTTTCGAAACGATCAACGGCAAGCATTCGAAACGACGCAAAACCTTAACACCGCCTTATGTCAGCAATAACGCATCGCCATACAAGGTATCGACCTTTCCTGATGCAGTAGGAGTGTCCTCATCGTCAGAGTTTGCCTTCGTATCTCATCTCGATTTAGTTGTTGAAGGACAATGTCATGAAGCCTCAAATTACGCAAGACCTCATAGATTTCGAGTGACTTGACAGAGAGGACATTGCGCGCTCCGGTGTCAATAGCTTCTTAGCTGATGAGAAGGCCAGTTCAACCTCTGCTGACATTGGTCTCTGGCTCTGTCCAAATGAGTTGGGATAGCCAAGTTGAGGAATCGTCCGGAGAAATTGCTTTGCTACTGACACTCGAGTTCCATTGGAGATGCCAACATAGTGCCATATAATTTTTCTCGAATGGGCGTCGGTGGCGGCATATATCTCATATGGTCGTTCACACGGATACGCATGTCGCACGGTCGCTCACGCGGCTGCTTTTCAACGCGGTGCTTTAGGACTAGCAGCTCAAAATTGAAAGCCAAAAAAAAAAAGAAAGCCCCCTCCCAGGGTCAATCTATAACTAACCCATAGATGGGGGCGCCACAACCAGCGAAACTTATCAGTCAAGACAAGTTCAACTTAAGGAGGGTTTGAATCAGTGACCTCCTAAACTTGGTATCAGCAAAGTGCGACATCAACAATCACTGGTTGGAGCATTACGTTTACCCATCTAGGGCACCTAGAAACTCAATGGAGCTAGGCCGGACTACCCTCTTGCCTCAGTTATGATCGAACACAAGCGAGGTCCCTCAATTCTATCGGTTCGACTAAAACCCAGTGTTCACTAAGTTTCGTCCTTGATAGGTCAACTATGATTTGGTGTCAATTTGGGGGAAATTCTGGGGGAATAAAATAATATACCTGAATTTTAGGATGTGACCACGTGATTAAACTTAGTATGTGGGGGTGCTAGGAATTGCCAAGACTACAGTATTGGCAAATCATGTGAGGTTTTGGCTTGGCACTGCTTCGAAACGATGACTGTTTGCTGTATGGTTGGTAGAACGCTTGCAGAACAATCCTGGCTGAATGCAGGAAGACGCAAGCTCTTTATGAATACTAACTGTGGGCGGAGAATTGAATGAAGTGTGGCCCTGTAGCGAAGTCAGTTTCACAGCCGACTTTTTGTTACCCCTTCCCCCCCAAAACACCCTTATTCTCCGCCCCCACTTCAATTGCGAACGAGCAAGCGCCAAGTTGTTGTCGTTGACGAGGTTTCAACATTACAGGATGATTCTACACACACGCCACATTTCACGCATTCTAGGAAAGAGCAGCAGCAGAACTATACCGCACCAAAAGACCCTGGCATCCATATTTGAGGACAAATCGGTCTATCACATGGCCCCAATTTTCTTCCCTTCAGCTTAGCCACATGCGCTACGTGGCTCACAATGTCAAAGTACCCGCCAGACCAGGAAGGGAGCGAGCCGAGGCGCGCCTCCAGGCGGCTGTAGCCATCGCCGTTCGAACCCCTGAATACCCTCTACCTCGGCGCTAAAGCTGAGACGCCAGAGGCCGCCTCACACACGACCTGCGCCGCTCGGATTGAAAGTTGATCTCAGCCTCAGAGCAGCGGATGGTCGACCACCTGAAATGTGTCATCTTCATGGCCTCAAAGGGGGGCAGTACTGCTCTCAGGAAGTTGACCATTTTCCTGCCATAAATATCCGCTGCACAGACGATCTCTCACCAAGCACACAATGTCGCTCAAACTTACGACTCTATGATTCGCAAACAAGATTGACTTCTGCGTCTCTTCTTTCTACCTTCGCCAACGTCGATGATCAATTCGTTCACCCTATGGGCTCTCTGCCCGACCAGCAAATCGCGCAATGGACCCTCTATCATTGGCGGCTAGCATTGTCGCTGTCCTACAGCTCACGTCAACCCTCACAAGCTACATTAATGAGGTCAGAAATGCAACAGCAGAGCAGGCGAAGGTGGCAGTTGAGGCCAGTAATCTCTACGGTCTGTTGACCACCCTGCGCTTTCGAGTCCAAGAAGCCCGATCCGACGACCCATGGTTCAATCAAGTGAAATTGCTGGGAAGCAAAAATGGTCCGCTGGACCAATTCAAAGATACACTTGAAATAATGGTGAATGAAGTGCTATCGTTCAGGAAAAGAGACCAGATCAAATCGGCACTATCGTGGAAGTTTACTAAAAAGGAGGTGGGAAATGCAGTGGCTCGAATGGAACGATTGAAATCGCTCATCAGCTGCGCTTTGACAAATGACTTGATGTACGTGCAACTGCTGCGGGGATGTGAGAGGCCACTGACAAAAGAAAGCACCTTGTCAAAGGCCATTCATGACGACATCGTGGTTGTGAGAGAACAGACTGAGCAACTTCATACACGTATAGAGCGACTGCATACCCTTGTGGATCGTAAGTACCCCGACCGCACGTGTTGAATAGCTGAGCTGAAATTTTACGTGACAGAGAACTTACCGAACAAATTGTCGCAGTGGTTGTGCATACCGGACCCGTCCACGAATTACCACGCGGCGCTGCAGAAGCGACACCCGAAGACGGGCCAGTGGCTGCTCAACGGTCAACAATTCGCAGACTGGAAAAACTCAACAACTTCTTTGATGTGGCTTCACGGTAGTGGTATGTCGCAGTTGCAGAAGGAAACCGGCAGAACTAACACGCTGCGTCAGCGGGTTGCGGTAAGACAATCTTGAGGTATGGCCAAGAAGTACATCTTAGCACAGAGGGTTGTGGCTAAACGAGGCGACTAGTGCTGCGTCGCTGCACCATATCCTCAATTACAAGGAGTCCCATCCCGACACGACCGTAAGCTATTTTTACTTCGACTTCAAAGATGTGGAGAAACAGTGCTCCAGAATGGCTATTCGATCATTGCTGTTCCAGTGTGCGCTACAGGGGAGCGACGTCATTCAGGATCTTGAACGGTTGTATCAAAAGTGCGACAATGGACGGCAGCAGCCAGCTGAAGACGTCACACAATCACTCTTCAGAAAGGCAGCTGCCTGCCCAGGACAGAAGTACGTGATCCTTGACGCGCTGGATGAATGCACAGACCGTGAAGATTTGCTACTTTTCGTCTGCGAGTTAATGAAGTTAAAACCACGGGACCTCCATGTGTTGGCAACGAGTCGCCGAGAAAAAGACATCGAAGACGGGCTGAGTCCAATCGCGACTCACAACATCAATATTCAAAGCGCCCTGGTGGATGCCGACATACATATCTACATTCACGATCGGATGGCCACAGACACAAAGTTGAAGAAATGGCCAGATTCAGTGCGGAATGAGATTACCACTACGTTGATGGAAAAGGCTGGTGGCATGTATGGACGACATTTCATTGCATTATCTATGGTTTATTAATAGTGGAGCAGGTTTCGGTGGGTATATTGTCAACTTGAGTCCATTCGTCAATGTGTCAAGTTGAGTGCCTTGAGAAAGGCGCTATCATCATTACCGAAGAATCTGGACGAGACGTACAATCGAATATTACAAAGTCTTGAATCGACAGGTCAACTTCAAGACGCCATCAGCGCTCTACAATGGTTATGCTTCTCAAGTCGTCCGTTGAATTTGGCAGAAATCGTTGAAATTCTTGCCATAGGAACAGCAGACCAGGGAGGATTTTTTCCAGAGGAACGCCTTCCTGATCCTACAGACGTAATGGTTGTCTGTTCCAGCTTAATCAGTCTCGACCCCATCAATAATGACAACAATAACGCCGACTCATGGGATGGCAGCAAGGAAGACGCTCGCAGAATACAGATTCAGCTCTCACACTTTTCCGTAAAGGAGTTTCTCTTGTCTAGTCGATGTGCCTTTGACTTGAATTTTCGGCCGCAGATCTGCCACCTTGCTATCGCGGAGGGTTGTCTGCATTACTTACTTCACCTTTGTCAGAACGCACCTTTGACCGAAGAGCTTATCGAGCAGTATCCCTTATCTTTATATGCGGCAAAGGAGTGGTGGCAGCACACACAGAACACCGGAAATACAATTAGCGATGCATTATCTGATCTCGCGTCAGGCCTTTTGACGAATGAGGATACTGCTCTGCTTTCGTGGAGACAGCTTTACGACATTGATAATCCATGGGGAGGTCCATATCTGTGGCTGAAGACAAGTGACATAGCCCAGCCTCTTTATTACGCGGCGACGATTGGCGTACCAGAAATCTGTGTGAGAATATTGCAACGAAATGTCGATGTCAATGATCAAGGAGGACAGTATGGCCATGCACTACAGGCGGCATCGTCTCGTGGCCATGAGAAGGTGGTGAAGATGCTGGTGGATGCCGGGGCAGATGTCAATGCTCAAGGCGGATATTATGGCAGTGCGCTGCAGGCGGCATCATTTTGTGGCTATGAGAAGGTGGTTAAGGTGCTAGTGGACGCCGGGACGGACGTCAATGCTCAAGGCGGATACTATGGCAGTGCGCTGCAGGCGGCATCGGAAAGTCGCCAACAGATGGTGGTGAAGATGCTGGTGGATGCCGGGGCGGACGTCAATGCTCGAGGAGGACGATATGGCAATGCACTACAGGCGGCATCATCTCGTGGCCATGAGACGGTGGTGAAGATGCTGGTGGATGCCGGGGCGGATGTCAATGCTCAAGGAGGACGACATGGCAATCCACTCGAAGCGGCGTCAGAAGGTGGCTATGATAAGGTGGTCAAGATACTAATAGATGCCGGGGCGAATGTCAATACTCAAGAAGGGTATGGCAATGCACTATATACAGCATCAGAGAGTGGCTATGAGAAGGTTGTGGAGATACTGCTGGATGCTGGGGCGGATGTCAATGCTCAAGGAGGATACTATGGCAACGCGCTACAAGCGGCATCATATCGTGGCGATGAAAAGGTGGTGAAGATGCTGATGGACTCTGGGGCGGATGTCAATGCTCAAGGAGGACGGTATGGCAATGCCCTGCAGGCGGCATTATTTCATGGCGATGAGACGATAGTGAAGATGCTGATGGACTATGGGGCGGATGTCAATGCTCAAGGAGGGCGGTATGGTAATGCCCTACAGGCGGCGTCATTCCGTGGCGATGAGAAGGTGGTGAAGATGCTGATGGACGCTGGGGCGGATGTCAATGCTCAAGGAGGATACTATGGAAGTGCGCTGCAGGCGGCATCAATACGTGGCGATGAGAAGGTGGTTAAGATGCTGGTGGACGCCGGGGCGGATATTAATGCTCGAGGAGGATACTATAGCGGTGCGCTGCAAGCGGCATCATATCATGGCGATGAGAAGGTGGTCAGGCTGCTAATAGATGCTGGGGCGGATATCAATGCTCAAGGAGGATGCTACGGCAGTGCGCTGCAAGCGGCATCATCTCATGGCGATGAGATGGTGGTCAGGCTGCTAATAGATGCTGGGGCGGATGTCAATGCTGAAGGGGGACTCTACGGCAATGCATTACAGGCAGCATCACGTCGTAGTTATGAGAAGGTGGTCAAGATGCTCGTGGATGCTGGTGCTGTCTCAAAATGAATTGCAACACCTTGAATCTTCAGACTTGCACATGGGTGAAACCGATTTGCAAGCCACTGTATACAAGACTTGTTCGTATGAATCAGCCAGAGCCATGCTTGAGATGTCTTGGTTCAGGCGGTGACATACCAGCAGTGTCAGTCAGGAAAAGCTTGCCAGAATCACTCGGATGAGTCAATAGGTGGCAGAAGGGTATGACGATGTCGTGGTGGTGGCGACCACAATACCCCTCAAAACATTATCGTTGCTAGATTGAGATGCTTCTGCCTCTGGTTGTGTTTCTCAGTATTCCTGACAGTTGGGATCTCAATCGCTAAAAGCTTTGCACGTGCAGCTCTTTTGAAGGTTACGGTAGGACGGATGTTTTTCTGCGGAAGAGTTTGGCCAAGTATTTGTGTAGCAAAGGTCGGAATAGGAGGGAGGACCAGTAGAACGTCGGCCTCGAATATCTTTGTGGGCTATTTGGTGTGCGTGCTCAGGTGATTGAATTGACCTTGGAGCGTGGGAAGTGAAGAATCTTCGTCTCAAGATTTTTGCCTGGATAGGGCTGACCTGTGCGGAGGACAGTTCGGCAGGATGGTTTGCAATCAAAAGAAACGTTGGTTGAAAGAGAACCGGGGAGCGAACCTGAACACGAGTGGCCGAGGTTTAGACAAATCAGAACCTCGACAGAGAAAAGACGGTAGTTCACTGGTAAGGCCGCAGGGGCAGGGCGCAGCGCGGCTTGGGACTTGAGATTGGATGACTAACCAGCACTCTGCAGGCATCAGGCTTTGGGTTCCTCAGGCTTCTCACCGCTAAGGGTGCGAGTCTGCCTCACGACGCTTGGGGCTTTAGTGCCCCTCGTTCCTGCGCGGCAAAGGAGTATGTCTCCCCTCTGCACGTTATACAACGAGGGACTCCCTGTCGCAGCTAATGGCAACCTACATATTCTGTTGATCGCCAAGTGTTTTCTGGCTCTGTAGGTACAAGTGCTGTGGGTGTTCCGATGTCACCGCTTGGCTTTTGTCCTCTTGATCTCTCCACCGATAGAACGGTGAAGATTTCGAACTCTATCCATGCCGTCCACGTGTAGAGCGGGATGAAGAACCGCCTCATTGGGTTTGCCCACCGCAACCTGGTCCGTTGGCTGCGTGACCATGCTGGTTTCGGGGGGTGATATGCGTTTTGACGGGTAGACCCCTGCCAAAGTCCCACGGTGAGTACCTGGGCGACAAAGGGACGGTGGACTCACAAATGCACCGCTTACATACTTACTGGGTCATACACAATATGAGCATTCTATTGAGTAAGATTGACCATCTTTTTCACCCCATAACCATTATATTAATTATCTATCTCTCTCTTCGTTCCTCCCTCTCCATCAACCCTTTCGAACTATCACCACGAACTCATCGGTGCTCCATAGTTGATCGAATACCAACCTTTCCATTCCACTACACTGAGATCGACGATTATCTGTACAACACGTCGACATCCAGCACCTGTCAATTGATCTATCCACCGTTCGTCACAATGCCTTCCGCCTGCAGAGCGAAACCAGCTCTCCTCAAGGGCTTCCGACCCTTCCTCTCTACCCAGCAAGAAGTAGATGCCACCCAGAAGATTCTGTCCGCGGCCTGCTCGACAACATGCATCTACTGCGACATCTGGAAGCTCGCTACTCTGATCGCGTCTCATGTGCCTCTCTCTACCCGATACCATCTGTTGACCGGCACTCCCGCCAATTCTCCCCATTCTTCCACACCATCCAGCCCGGTTTCGCCCTCACCCATATCCCGGACGACATCACAATCAACAACTTATGCCCATGTATTGTGCGCATCCAAGAGGATTGAAGCCCAATTCCAAACTCAGCGATCTCGATTATCCTCCATCCTCAGCATTTGCACGGTCTCGGGAGCCGATGAAACTGAAGGCCTCAGAATGGCCCACGATCGGTGTTCCGCAGCAGTGGAGGATTTACTCGATCAAGAAGAGGAACTAGAAGAAGCTCTTCTCAAAGATCTTCAAGAGCAGCAGTATGCCTACGAATACGAGTATGGCTATGCTGGACAATACGGACATTCACACGAAAGAAGACCCAGCATGATCCATGTGGCCATTTAACCAGTCTCTCAAGCCAACGTGTCCCACCATCCTTTAGATGCGAGCGCACCAAAGCAAGGCAAGCAGGCCAGCGATACAGCAAAACGATCTTTGATTTGATGGATTTTTCATTGGATTTTTCATCTTCAGATATCAGACTGAAGAGGCATGGGCCGTATGAGCAGCAGCAGTCTGTTCAGATGTTACGAAGCGCTATGATAATGTACTAGTATGACGCAACTACATTGAACTGGTTTCAATCTCTCTGCTCTACTTTCTTCTCTTCCTGCTATCACGTCACTCTCAAAAAACGCCTCGTCCTTATGACGACAATAACTATCCACACGTCCATGCTAGAGTCACAAGTTTTGCAACGCTTTGTTGGTATCAGAAGGTAAACCCAGTAGGGGATTGCCAGATCAGGCCAGCTACGCACCCCTGCTCTAAACACTAAGCTGCCCCTAGCTCTGGGACTTTGGTTAGGTCGCCAAAAGGTCTTCAATAGCCCGCCCACCCGGAATTTCAGGTGGATCCGGGCCTCGCGCTACATTTTTCCCTCGGAAACCGTTCATTTACTCCATTAATCCTAGTAACAGAGGAACTTGCCAGCCTCTGCTAGACCGTCTGCCACGGCACCGGGCAATTTGAGCCCATGGTGTCATTTCCAACATACGAGCCTGAAGCCATCAGCCCTACCCTACCCTTTGCTCAGCCCATGAGCAGGTGATGGACATGAATGTGAAACGTGACCCCGCAGAACAATCAATAAGCGGGGATCATCTGCACCGCATCGTTTTCTTTGCATCATCACGTTGCACTGGATCCCACATGAAGAAACACGTCTACGAACAACCGACACTAGGAAAATTATTTGTTTTGATTATCCTCCTGATTTGCTACAGAGGGTTGCAAGACCGGTTTCCTCTCAAAACACACTCTATTCTAAAACATTCTTTGGCCTGCAGAGGAGCACCAACAGAGTCATCATTTGCCAGATCCACTTCAGCATAAACCGTCAATTTACCAATCATTTTAAGTACGACGGGCCCTGATTTCTGGCCATTACAGCCCTCCCCAAATATACCTGTCGTCCTGACAGATTTACGATGTTCTTCTTTAACTCCTTCGCATCCTGCAATGTGCTTTTCGTTTACCATACCCGTCAGTCTCACGTGATCATTGTTTGGCGTATTGGATTGACGGAAGTCCGAGCCATTCGTCTGAAGTCTTAATTTCTGGACTGGGAAATGTGCGCTGGTCTTCCTACGTACTGTAAGTGCACCATACACTCCAACTGCAGCCTCTGGGACAGACATCATTCTGCTTCGAATGAGCCATTGACCTCCAAATACTCCGTGATCGCGGTATCTCATCCGAATGCTAGCTGGCTGCTGGAGGCCCAAGGCCACTCGGGCAGTCGTCACAACTACACTGCATGCCTCAGATACCGGTGAGAGGGCGTGGCGACGGACGCACCGACACCCATGAGCCCATCATTTCGGTCGTTGAAATTGAATTTGAGCTGCAGACGATCACTGCAGCCGTGGCGAAGCATGGGGTTGTGTGGACATCGATGGCGGTTTGAACGGCCCCAGGCGATTAGCTGAGTGATCTGCGCCCCGAAAACATGACATGATAATGTGTTCAAACTTACCAGCGGTGTGGGTGCTCCCTACCTATCCTATTCTTCCAACATAAAAGGTCGTTTTACTTGCAAACTATGGACTGGGAGCTTCATCTGGAGCCTCGACTGTGGATCATTCTTGATTGCGCTTGTCCACATGCTCGTCGAAAGCTTCCACCCAGCATTGGGCCGTTTAGTGAAAGCTTTGATGAATAAGATCCCCCAACCTTCACCAATAATATGAGGGCGGACAATCGCGAGCGAGAACTTTCCGTCGAGTACCCGCTTTGAGAAACTCTCTCATGCGTGGTTGTCGCAGTTGTTTGATATCACACACGTCCGATGATGGGGAAGCAATGTGGCGAGGCAGTAAGAGAATTCGGCCGTCCGAAACAACTCGACTCGTTGAAAATATCCCCCTAATGCGGTTGTTCTCTGAATTTCTAAGCGCTCGAGATGCTCTACGCACCCAAGTTTTTGTCTCATATACACACTTTATACCGACTCATTACGATTCTGACCTCTTTCTTCAGGATCCAGTACATTCCAGAGCCGAGCGAAGCACCCAACTAGTCTGCATCACCTTTCGAGTACCAGAATGGTACGCGCAGTTTCCTCACCTCAAAGCTCAGAAACGGTATGGTGAGAAGGCGTCAATGAATGCTGACATCTCATCGAAGTTGTCTTGCTCGGGCTTGAGACTCTGACAGAAGACTGCTTTTCTATTCCTAAGAAGGTGAAGAACTGAGAGACTGGGCGGCCATGGGGCTCAACGGCAAGCACAGAAGCTTCTGAGAATCATCGAATGGAACATAAATTGAAGATTTCCCTATACAACGACCAAAGAAACCGGGACCCTGGCCGTAAGCAGGCGAGCTGGAAGACGGCCTGGTCACGACCAACTGGTCATACTCGTAGTCTACGCTCCTCCGAAAGGAACAGGAGGCTCAGACCGTTTCAATACAGTCTGCTGATCAGTCAAGTCGGCCAGTCAGTGTGGGAGTTGGAGTGGCGGGATGTGGACGCGAGCTTGACCGCTGGTCCTGTAATTATGCTATGTCACCGCCACTCGACACAGCCGCATTGAACCATAACCAGCCAATCAGGACACAGTGGACCTTCTCAGGTCTCTAGATTGGCAAATTGACTGATCTGACCTGACCGAAAATTTAGTTTTTCATGTCTTCAACTGTGGTGCGCATAGCGACCGGGTCGAACACGTCGCCAAATGATCTTAAACGATCACAATATCTACGTGCGGGAGAGACTGTAAAAACTCCGTCCTGCAGTCCAGATTCCGGCGCCATTTGGCACGCTGCACGGCCCAATCTTCGCCATTTTCGTCGAATTCCTCTCCACCATTAATCCCAACCAGACCGATTCGTTCATAGACTGATGTTGTCTCATCTGTCATTCGCAGAACTAGACAGGCATGATATGTCACGGTGCGGCTATAGCGATAGGTACGACAGAGAGGTCATCTCCGCCTTGAAGCTGATTGTTCCCCGGGAGATTGACGTTGTAGTCGTCTTGAAAGCCTGGATAACGGCTCACGCATGCATGGATGTGATCAATGCACACGTCCAATGCTGACTGTGGCTTTGATCAAAGGAGCACGAAGAGTGATGTTGGTCCGTTGGGTGATTTCTCCCATCTGGAATGGCCCAATAGTGGTGCAACAGACACGGACCACGTGGATGGAGCTGAGTGCCGAAGTGATCGAGTCATCCCATACAATTTGAGTGTCGACCGAGGCCCATGACCAGGTGAGTGCTCGCCAGCATGCCGGTCTCCCTATCGAAGATCTGTGTGTCCTCCATGAAAGATCGAGAAGGAGCGTGTCTTTCCAGAGGCCTGCTATAAAGGTGTCATTCGCTCTGAGATCACGCATGCGTTGCGTAATACCTGCTAGTGCCGCCAATTTGTCGCTGGGATATGTAAGTCGCAGTTCTGTATATCCGAAAAGAAATCGCCATTGTAGACGGAATTCTCGTCTTGTCCAACTGAGATGGGATCTTGGTCGTTACGTCCCGCTCTCACTTCTCCGTATGCAACGGCATTCCCAAATGACTTCTTGGGCACAGAAATGCAGCATGCGTCGCGAGAGTCGCCTTTCCTGATATATCCAACCCCTTTCCAGTAGTGGCCAGCTCGTGACTTCTTTCCAATCGTTGGCGTTGTCTTGAATTATGCACAGGGAATCAATCCAGAGAAAATCGATGTCGAGACGTCGACATATGTCCACGGCATCTTGAAAAGTCTTTGTGAGGTCCTGCCACGGAACTTCTTTTTTGACTTGGTCCAACGTTGCCGTTGTGGTCTTGAGGATAGTACTTTGTGGACTCCGAGGAGGAGGTCCCCAGCAATGACTCAGGCAAGAGTAGGATTTTCTTTCGTTTATATTGTCGCGAAGCACAACTCGGCCGTTTCTGAGATCGAGGAGACGCCTGGGGAGAATACAAGCGTCGTTATGTTGACGACAGCTAGCATAGTTTGAATCACATTCCTTTAATAAGTTCTTGATGAAGCCAAATGTACGCTCTGAGGAGGTACTTCCGGGAAGAAATAGTTTTTGTTTCATGCCTTTGAAAGGAGGTTGGTTGTTTGCTAGAGCAAATATCAGCGGATTGGAATGAGATGACTGTCGAGGACATACGCTGAGGCGGGCTCCTGACGAAGAATAAGCTTGAAAGATGAGCTTGCATCCTACCGAGGAAATGCGAAAGATGCTCCTTCAAGGAAAATGATGAAAAACTCACCTGTATCAGTGAAGACTTCAAGGTCAAGGCCCGGAGATCCTGCGGCATCATATCGTATCGCGCAAGAAAAGTCTTTCAACCCCATCATCGTGCCAGGTTGGTCAAAAGCATGAGGCTCGTAGCAGGTAACACATCGTACAAGGAAGAAGCAACGACGACACCCAAACCGGACAGCATGTTCGAGGTCTGGAAAGCTGCATGACATACAAGCTACAGCATCACAGCTCGCCTTGGGCTTTCTGCAATTGGGGCAGATATCCACAAATTGAGCCGCCTTTGGTGGGTCTGAAAGCGGCATGACAGCTGAGACGGTGCACTGAGAGATGGACAAGAATGAATGACAGATCTAGATATCTTGTGTCTCGCTGGCACTTACCCGCCCAGCATAGGTAGGCAGTATATCATATGATACCCGAGGGTGGTCGAGATTTTCAGCCTCATTACATTGGGTTTCGCTGGAGGAAAGAATGCTCTACCGTATTGATTCTACGGCGATGCAGATTCTACCTAACTGGGAACCTTGTAAGGTGGAGCGATACAAGTTAGTTTTACGGGTATCACACTGTTCCAAAACCCGCTCGTAGAGGCCGAATTGTGAAATGCCAAAAGAAGCTGTGCACGATCCCATTTTGTCCGTAGGAATTGAATAGAGGGCGTGCACAATTGATTTTGGGGATGAAGATACTAATATCTGAGTACAGCCCGCCGCATCTGCTTCGGTTTGTTCAAGGTATTACAACAGATCAGGAACTGTCTCAGCGTCCGTTTGCTCTTTTTTGCGAAGTTCCGATCCTCATGCCGACAGATTTTCGATTTCATGCTGTTACTCACAATTAGTTGAAGGCAGTTCTCTTCTCGAACGAACTTCGTACTAGTGTCAATTTCCGGGGCGCGGTGATTTTGACCCTGTTATTTTCCATCTTTTGGAGAGTTTGCCATGTGAGCGGATTTCTATCCTTGATCGGAGGTCTTGGTGTGTTTTCTCTGTGGACTTACATCCAATTTCCACTTGCCCGGGAAGTTCTTCTCTAGAAAAACTTCGGTATCATTCTTCCTCATGTATCTGGCATCGATGATCTGGACCTCTTGCACCGTTGGCACTTTGTTGGTTCTTGAAGTTGAGCTGGTGAGAGCTTGTTCATTGCCCATTGTTCTTGTAAAAGGTGACGGCAACTTGGTGTCTTTGCCTAGATAGCTCGTCTGTTGACTGAGAGCTGGATTTTTTTCTGGCAATGAGAAGAGTTTGTAGAAGCGGACCGGAGGGGGAAGGGCACCGGCCTAAAGGATCTCAGCTTTTACTCAACCACCATCATCCACAGTCGCATCACCGGTCCAAGGCACAAGTGTCGACACGCAATTTTTCAGGCAACTGATAATGTCGAACCGTGGTCTTGTCGAGCATCGTTGCCTTGTTGACTTTCAGCCCCGAAATTCCAGAGGAATATTGTTGCCTAACGGGCCCCTGCTAGCAAGACAGCCTCACTCCTTGAGATTGAAAAACCAGGCGCTCGAAACCTGTCTTTCTTTTCAATTAATAAGATGCGGCACAGCCGCAAGGAAATTGCCTCGTGCTGTCGCAACTGTCTCCCGGCTCCGGTCGCCTTCACCACTAGGCCCCGGTAGCAGGGAGAAGAGCAGGGCACTGGCGACGTATACATACGCATTTGGTGCAATCAAGAGGCTTACTGTCCATATTGTTGGAGTGAGCTGACAGGCAGCGTAGCTGATCGTTGACATTCAGCCTTTTGGATGAAGACGTGCCTTTGGGCGCTTTCAGAGGCCGTGAAATCACGGCGTCCCTTCAAAGTCGTTGCTCCCAAAACATTAAGGAAATTTTGCCAGCGCATTCCCAGAACTGGAATAAATTTTTTTTTTGAGCGCGAGTTCCCTGATTGAAGAACTCCGGACGTTCCGAACAGCAACGCATGAGTTGTTGTTCAATTCCATAACACCTTCTTGGACCTATCAAATTGTATGTCGAAAGGGTGTTGGGCAGAGGTTATGAGGAATCACAACCAATAGCGAAGTTGGACAAGTTTTTGCCAATCGCATGGTATGGATAGCCCAAACCAGAATCTTAGTGAGTCTTCAATTTGTTTCCGGAGATCTGACTGCAGTTGAAAACCCTCGAGGGTGCTACAGTTGTGTTGTCTCATCCGAAGTTCCGACTTTCTTTATGCTGAAAGTCCAATTGCCTGCCCATTATTTTCTTCTGTTGGGGGTTTTCGTGAAAGGATCTTTTTTCCGGGGAGACTCCTACTCACCGAAAATGTAACCTAGGGCTTGATCGATACCGTAACAAAACCTCCTGAATCAACCAATGTAATGACCAAGATGGGCAACCTTTTGGGTTGGTTACACAACATTGGGGCAATGCAGGGTAAGTTGGTATTGTTGCACAGCATATGACTCAGCCAATGATTCGCCCTTCGCACACACCATTTAACAGTCGCATTTGCTGCAGATGAATGAGGTGATCGCAAGACTCGGTGAAAATGAAAGTCGGTGCCCTCACGGAAGATGGCCCAGAAAGGTTGACGGTTCCCTTCCTCCCTCAACCGGCCCAACGGGGTCTACCTTTGCCTTCTCTGGTCAAACGCGTTACTGTGAACTTTTCTCTGCGTAAGTTCCCTTGTCTTCAAGGATTTGTAGGTTATATTTTTTTTCTGCGGTCTTCGAATGAGCGTGTCTGACGAATGTGACTCAATTTCGGGGGCAAGGCTAAGATTTTCACTAATGATTGTTTTAACCTGCTACCGAATGTGAGACTGGTCCTCTAAACATTGACGTTCGTTGAAGGAATAACATGGTTATGGCAGTAAAACAGCTGGTCGTATGCTTAACGAGAGTTGCGGTGGAAAAAATTCAATCCTATAAGGATCCAATAGTGTTTTCCCCCTTCTCATCCAGGAATCGCGTTTATTCATGTTGCATCGGCCACATCGTTGGTGGTTTCACACACGAGTCTCAAGGATCTCGCGCTGCCTCAACATCAGACTTGTCTCCATGTCAATACTGAGATAACATACTGCTCTCAACGGTCTGCCGTTTTCAGCTCGGAGCCTCCAACGACCACAATGCCACTGAAACCTGGTAAGTGCTTGCAAAATCCCTCAAAGAGTAGAACCGACCGTGATTTCATATTGATCTTTGCCAAACACTTTATCGGCTTTGAGGCCCAGTCGCTCACGGTCCACGTAGTTGCCGGAAATTCTTTGATCAACCATGCAGTGTTTTCCACTGTACCGATATTCGGATTGAGGCATATTTTAACAGAGATTGACCTTCGGTTTGTTCAACTTTTCCAATGCGATCGTGGCTTTGATTAACGGCTTTACGGATTGTTGACTTTGCAGTTCTTGCACTTGCGCCAATGTGCGCGGAGCCTAGAGCCGCCCTTCTTAAATGCCGATTCTTTCCCTCTCATGTGGCGTTGTCGGACCAATGTAGGTTCTGTTTGCTGTTGGTCCTATAATTCCCCTTTTCAATTGGGCCGCACAAATGCATGCTCCAAGTCAGCCAGAAACTCAACGCCTGACGCATGCTAATGCACTAGCTTCGCCACGTTGCCTTGGATCAACTCGTGCCTTTTTGTAAATTTCAGCCTGATCACATTTTTTATTTGACTCGGACAATAACAACGGGGATGGATGCTTGCTGTCTCAATGCTTTTTGGCTTTATGCCTATACCGCACCTCAACATCATTTGATTGACAATCACCGAAACCATGCAATTATCTAGTCCTTATTGCAGACGAAGCTCTTTGCAATTCGCGAAGTCAATTTACAGAGATCAATGCGTTGGTGGCAGGAAATTGTTCGAAGAATATTCCTCACACCTTTTTGTAGAGGATCCGTCCAAATCGCAGCTCGACATTCGTCTCTTTAGCTGCGACTCTTTGGATCCAACAAATGGTGGTACACATCACTGTTTATCAGAAACAAGGCTGAGGGTACCAAAATGCTGCAACAATGCCTCCCAATCGCTTCCCTCGAGCAATCAAGGAATTTCAAGCCCGCATAGTTGCCGGTCAGTACAATATAGGGGGGAAGTAGCGGGTTTGCGTGCCATATTGCAGGTACAAACCACTTTCACTATGACATTGGGATGTTCGCTCACTGTGATTGAATGACAGAATTCTACTACGTGGAATCGGTTCTTGTAAAGTCCACTCAAGCAGACAAAGCGGAAATACTTCGACTGACAACGCAGCTTTATACGCCAAAAACATTCTTATGAGCGCATGAGTATATCGCGCACACTCTTCGACTGCCTCATGGCCGAGTGTGATGTTTTCACACAATTCAGAGAATATGCAGTCTTGTTCAGATTCAGAATTGGGGATCATGACCTCGGACCACCAAATATGCGCTTCCGTCGTTTGATTGACCATCGGGGAGAGATTTCTCTCCTTGGTTTTGGTATGTCAACATTGTTGAAGCATGGATTGCATTCATTTACAGGGCCGCAGAATGTAGCTATGTCTTGCGAGTCGTCGAATTGAATCACCGGAACAACAGGGAAGAGCCATGGTCAGCACGTCAATTTGCAATTTACAATAAATACAACGCCTGCTCCAGAACGTCAACCTGGATTTTCATCGCCTTGACCAAAGATACAGAAGCGAGACTTCAGGAGTACTTGGCAGACGCAAACACGTGGGGCCTATTTAATCCGTTTGAGCTGCATTCTCTTCTCTCAGATACCGTTCTAGCTAATTGGGGGCCATATTTTGAATGGCTGGCAACACGAGCAGCGGAACTTGTAAAGCTGACCTCAAATTGTGGACGAATTTAGAAGCTGACCGTGTCTCCGGATCAGGAAGATCGAATTATGGTGTCTCGAATTCGTTCCGAAGAGGGTGTTCTCCTTGTTGATTTTGCGGACCGTCGGAAATTGAAGCACCTAGAAGACAAAATTCTTGACATGATCGTTATGCTCGACTCGACCTCCAATACTCTTTCATCGATACAAGAAAAGTATGCGGCAAGAAGCACACAACAGATGCTACATGGCTCCGATCAATGTGATCTTTCGGATGACCTGATTGTCCAGACATTCAAAGAACAGCATGAGAGAACCTTACAACTGAAGTCGAAGGCAGAGACCCTGCGTGTGAAACTTGCAGGAACAATAGAATTGGTGAGTCGAAGAGACTCTGTAAAGTTGCCAACAGTTAGCATTTTTACCAACAGGACCTAGATTTCATCTTCGCTTGAACTCAATAATGGACTGGATCTCAGTATACTGGCAGGGGAGGCACAAAACGAGACCAGAAAAGGGCTGCGCGACGCGATTGCGATGAAAATTCTAACCATTGTGACTCTTGTCTATCTTCCAACGACTGTTGTTGCGGTAAGTTGGTCAATCCGAATTAGAGCAAGAACTTACACACTCCCAGAACTTCTTTTCCACCGAGTTCGTTATGCAAGTTTCCAGCGAAGATGGCAAAAGCACTCATCTTGCTGTTGCCTCGAACTGGTGGATCCTGCTAGTTGCTTCAATACCTCTCACAATCGCCACTCTATATATTTGGTGGTTCTTTCTTCAAAAGCAGGCATACGACAAGTACCCCTCCTGGTTTGAGTTTTTGAGAAGGCCTTTTCAAAGAATCTTCGGGCGATATGGGTCTGCGTCATCCGAACGGTCGAAAACGTACAGTAGCGTGTAGATGACATGATTATATCTGGAGACTGGTATCCACTCAACTCTATATGTCAAGTGCCGATCCACAGCCTTATGGGCTGTAACAATTCGACTGTTAACTCTGAATGACGCCAAATCGATACTGTCATTACATTTACCTGGCGGGCTTCTTAGTACGCCCTCCACTACGAAAGTCTACACGGTTGATCACCAATGGAGGCATTTCTCCACCGCCATAAACAGGGTCGGCAGAGTCTGAAGCCCAGAATGACTACTGAGTCTCAGTGATGAACGTGATTGTGGCCGCATCTGGGCTCGAGTCTCCCTTCTGGCAAAGTATGTTCGTCAATATCCCTGCACATATAATCTTTTGTGCAGGGAAGATGAACTTTCGCCACTCGCCCCTTCGCTCTAGGGTGCGGCTCTGTACGTTTCGCCGCTGTCTTTGCTCTTTGTAACGCCCCATGGTTCGGATTTCGCTTCCTTATAACATGTGGTTTTCCCAGCCTAGCGGCCCGGCTCCCACTCAATTTCTTCCCGGGACAATAGTGCGACGGCATTGACAATGGAAATTTGAAGCCCACAAGGGAATAACAATTCCGATTATAACTCAGTTCCAGCTGCTCCGGGATCGAGGGGGACAGATGTCCGATCATCCTCAGCCGCACAATACTCGTAACAGAGTGCGCAACTTCAAGAACCGAGTACAACGAGCATTCTCGCACTCCCCAATCTCGAGTCTTATGGGTCAAGGTAAACAATTTCCTATATTCTTGGGGGGGTTATTTTGCGTTAATCGGCAAAAGGTCACCGTGTGCCTCCCATTTCAACCCCAGAGAGTGTTCCCCCGTCCCGATCAGGTACATCAACCTCTAAGTCTACGGTGCGGTCACCAGATAACTGGGGCCAACATCAGGTCGACGCTTCGGTTCAGTCGAACAGGGAAGCTCTTACACATGTTTCCAGCCATTCTCAGGCCAGTGGGCCGGCAGAACCGGCAGGGAGCTTCTCTGAGAAGATCTCGTCGAGAACATTGTCGCCCAGCATTTCCGAGAGCCATTTCGCCACGACAGAGAGGGCGGCTCCTTTGGGGACAACAATAACCACCACGAAGCCACCGCATCTCCTTCGTACAAGAGTACCTCAGACAGAGTCAATTCCTCCTGCCTCAGAAGCCCCGCTTTCCCCGGATTTGGAGCCGTCGAGAAGCTTTGGCTCAACATCCTCCAGCCCAGAAATGGTTTCTTGTTTTGACGAGAATTTCTTCCCCTTTACTGCAGATTGCACATTGCATCTACGCATTGAAGACAGAGAGTCAAAGCCAATCCACATCGGCAAAATTCCGACTTCCACAAAAGAAGCTTGGGCCATCATCAAAAGGAACGCCATGGTTTGGTACGAACAGGAGTGCAACAAAGATGACATCAAATTACGTGAAGATGAACGAGACACATTTCTTCGTGACGGGAAAGGTCTGCGCAATGGTCACTTTGTGATTTCGGGAAAGGACAATCTGCAAACCGATCCCTATTCGCTTGAACGTGAAGAAGAGATCCTGGAAACATATTTCAAGGGCGTACTCCGCTTCGTTGTGGAGCACTTGCCAAAGCATCTCGTCGTCGATGTTTTCTGGGACTTCTATCGACCGACCAGAATCCCCGATACCGCCGGTAGCTTTTCAGAAGCTGTCTCACACGAGCTTGAGAAAACCATAAGAGAAAACTTCGAAGGAGATAAGTATTTCCCTCCAGACCTGGTCAACAGAATTTTCTCCAAGGAGGTTACTGAACGAATCATATCGGAAGATCCCAGCCTAGAGGACATCGAGAAAACGGTGCTGTCCGCCAAAGTTTTCAACACCTCTGTGAAGTTACTAGCTGTTTGCTTGTCGGCGAGGCTGCCATTCAAATGCTTGAAAAAGTTATTGGATTCCGTCAAAGATCTCTCTGACCTTAATCCCTGGCCAATTTTGGACAGAGAAAACGGGCTTGGGCTCCGCGATCGGAGGCTTTTCCAAGAAAACATACCGAAATTCTTTCCTCATAGATTCGAACTGCGGAAAGGCCTGCCCCTCGCTGACGATCAAGATGATGTAAGAATTTTTAACAACGGAGAAGTCGTTCCTATCTATTATCCATCAGGAGCCAAGAAATTGCTCGGGGAAGGGGCGTTTGGGGAAGTTTTCGAGGCCAAAATCCATCCACGCGCTCATCATTTCTCAAAAGTGAGCATATTTGTGCCCCCGACACCAATCATACTAACTCAAGAATAGGACAAACATGAGATATTCGCTTTGAAGCAATTCAGTGGCCGCATGGATTCCAGCGAGCGTGGAAATCGCGAAAAGTTTGATCAAGAACGGCGTGCTCTAGAAATGATACAGAAATTCCGCACTCAACCTCATGATCATATTGTTCGTTATTTGGCAGCTTGGAGCCGGAGAAATAATTTCTACATCTTATTCGAACTGGCAAGCATAGACTTGAAAACTTTCATTGCTGGATCGGATGATGGTTATTCACAATCAAGTAAACCGCTCAGACGAAAGATACCGCGACAGCAGGACTCAAGGTTACCAATTATCGATGAGAAGTTTGAAGACTGGATCATGGAACAAGTGACCGGGTTAGCACAGGCTCTTGCCTATGTGCACGAAATCACGTTTGACTACCGATCAGAGTCGTCTTTGGTATCGCGAAATTCTTCGACGCTACAAATTCCTCATGTCTATCCTTATCGGCCAAGAGCGGTCGGTTTCCATCACGACATCAAGTTGGATAATGTTCTCGTTTTCAACTCTGTGACTAGAGGTTACGGCACTTTCAAACTGGGCGACTTTGGTTCTGCGAGGGTGAAGTTATCTGAATATTACACTGTAAACAGAACCCCTCAAATGGCCAGGCAAGAAAACGGTGCAGTAACATATACATCGCCTGATCTGGAATTGAAAGGGGAGACGACCAGGAAGACAGATGTATGGGCCTTGGGTTGCGTCTTTCTTGAATTGATGCTGTGGTGTTTCGATCGGGAATTCACGGTTCCGAGGTTTTCGCAAGAGAGGCTCAACGACGATAAGGGGCCGAGCAGGACCAACAGATTCTGGCAAACGACAGAGTCCGAGTCAACGGCGGCACTAAAACCTTGCGTCTCCAAGAAGATTGAAATACTTCGGCAGCACTGCAGAAAACGGAAATATTTCAAGGTCTGGTTCGATTGTGTGGAGGGGATGCTTCAAGTCGATGCGGAAGAACGGATCAGGGCTCACAAACTTAGCAATATCTTATCCGACAACTACAGACGCCTCCAGTACGACCGAGAATGGGACACATCCTCCATTTCTGACGATGATGGAAGAGATCTTGAGCCGGAACTGCCTATTGCTCTTCAGGATTCTGAGAACGATATGGCAGATGTGCTGTCGGCAGGGCCTCTTGATCAGACTGCAGCGCCTCAAATACTCGTTTCCCGGGTAGACTGAACAGGACTACACACATGTTGTTAAATGCTCTTGATTGATTACTGTCATGGAAGGTTTGATGGACAAAGGAAAACCATCCAACGAACTAAGATGGAGGTTATGAGACGAAAAAGAGTATTTCCTCCCCCTCTTCATGACCTGATATTGCTATACGTTGAGATGCATTTTGGCAGCCGCATTCCCACGTCGTCCAAAGTCAAGATCGACACCACCACTTGTTCTTACCGGCACCACCTAGGTTAGGCTTCAGAAGATCGTCTGTATGGTATGTCGCCGGTTTGGAACCTCTCAATTCACGAAGATACGTATGCGCAGCATTCTAAACCGGTTGCCAATGCTCGCCAATTGTCCCACAAGTTCATTAGCCCTATATCTACAAACTCGCATTCTACAAACGTTCCGAGACTCTTGGAAAGCCGTCTCCAACCGTTGAAGAGTGGATGAGATAAGGTGGAAAACGGACTGTGTCATTGTCGCGATTTGAAAAGGCTGATGGGGGAGGTAAAATAGACATTACAGACAACAGACATTCCAGGATGCGTTGGACGTCATCATTTTCCACCGCCAAAGCCTTCTATATCACTATTGTTAAAGCTTATCCTGTCTAGCCTTGCAACATCCGCCTCACTCCCAACGCACTCGACATTGCTTCATCTGGGACTCGGGAGCTATCAACTGGGCTCTTTTGTTCTTGTCCTTCTCCATTCAGCTTCTTAGGCCAACTCTGATGATGCTTTTCTAAACGTCTCGGGTGCTCTCCCGTTTCATGTTCTTTGCAAACTTCTCCGGCCTTCTCGCCGGGAATCTCTTCCACATAATTCGAAGGAGATAGCCCTATTCGATCATCTAGTCGGCATTACCATAATGGCATCTTGTTGGCCAGAGACACCCATATCCGGTCCGACAGAATGGCTGAGTGTCGCACGGATAATCGCAATGCCGTCAAGACGAGGCTTTGCGTCCAGTATGGATTTTCAGGCTCCAGAAGATCAGCCAAGCTCACGTTGCCCATGGGCTCGCCATCATCGTCCGAGATGTGAACCTTTTGGACTGCAGATCCAAGCAAGATGGCCTCCCCATAATTGCTGTCAGGGAAGTGCGGTATAATTTTGCCATCTCGCTGAACACCATTGTCCGTGCGGAAACGGCTCTCATTGTCCCGATTCATATCCGCGTTACGGATATCGTCAGGAAATTGACCGCCAAAAGACACGAATATTAGCATCGAGACGGATGGTTTCGACGAGGGCGGGAGACATGAAGCTGATAATGTCGTTGTTTGTGCCGTCTGCGTGGTGTTCGAGATTAGTGTCTGCCTTGAAGTGGACCAGATTACCACCAATGTAATCCTATGTGGGTGGACAGCCATTGCCAAGGTCGTGCTACCCAGGTCTGATTGATACAATCTCAACTATGATAGGATGATACCTGAAGTCTCTCACGAACCAATAAGCCAAGCGAAATTCATTGGAGTTGAAAAATTGACACTGATGGCGGCTTTGAGCTCGCCGTTGTGTTATTGCTGGTCGTCATCGAAATAAAGCTGGAGATGTGGAACGTCATCGTCTTTCTCTACCTCGAATGATCCCTGGAAGCCGACCCTAGACTCTGATTTTTGAGAGGTGTTGCGGAAACGTAGGACTTGAAGGGAGCTATAAGTTGAAAGAGGGAAAACCAGATGATAGAAAGGGATAAAAATGGACAACGAGGGTGATGGTGGTAGTGAAAAGGTCTGGAAAGCACATTTTCCTGCTTATAACTGGGAGGTGAGTATAGTCTCCCCGTCCATTGCTTGTACCATAATGGTGATGGCAATGGCGGCACCACTTGGCATTTTGGCCGACTTGATGAACCTCTGACTCTTTTCTCCATTCTCACCTGTGTGGGATTCTCGTAAAAGTTCAGATAATCTTTCTCCACAAGCTGTCACTTTCTCAGCCTTGAAGAAGTTTTGTACAGAATTCACGAGGCTGCGATTCAATGCCAAGACGCGGCATTCCCTGGGTGGGGACTACCCCGTGACCGAAGCCAATCACAAGCCTTACTTTTTTCTCCAGTGTCCAATCAGATTTCAACACTTTCGAGAGATTTCGTACTGAGTCTGCGACGCTCCTTAAGCCGAAATTGAGACATGACTGGTATGGGAATGGGCTGAAACATCAATCCGGGAGGAAACTGTCTGGTTTGGAAAATGCGTCGTCCGGCTTATTGGGCTGAGGACGGTCAGGGGCCGAATTTGCTCTGGCCATGTCTCTCCCGCTTGGCGAGCTCGTATTTTCACACTTGTGAGCTGACGAACACGAACCAGTTCCTCCAACCACATTGGAGCAAGCAGCAGGGCGTGCTTACAGCACGCCATTCATTGCTCATCAATACCCTTTATCGGTGCCTCTTGCTCAGAACAATTAAACCAGGACCTTGAACGAGGGCCAGGTGTGTTGACCAGCTATTATTGGGGGAAAAATGAAAAGAAAAGGCACTCGGCTACAAAAATGTACAAGGCCTCAAAAGGGGCTAGATTGTGGGGTTCATTCTTGAACTGTTTATTTCTTGCATGCCTGTCTCAGCTCCCCTTCGCCGAGCCCTGCAGCCTCGTTTGCACAGACCACCAAACCGGGTGCACGTCACCGTTCAGCTGAGAAGCAAACAGATCTTCTCATATTTTTTAAGCAAGCCACTTTGTGTAACCTCGACTCTTCTCGTGTCACGGACGTCCTCCTCACCCAATACTCATCGCAATGTCAGGCACGGGCCCTGCTTTTCAAGAGGTGCATAGGGGCAAAGGATATTGAGTTATGCCAAGGAGACAAACCTGTGAGTGAGGAACCTAGCCTGGGTCTTTTTTCCTGCTTTTCTTCTTGTTCGCAGGTACCATACTTGCTCCACAGATTCCTGAGCATATATGTGTGTTTGTGCCTTGCGAAGTACTCTCGTCCCATACAATCAACCTCGTCTTCTACCCCCCCAAATGGATTTTTTCACCAGATTTTTTCTTTTGGTGCTATTTTCGTCACATAAAGTGACTGCCTGGGGCGAACATGGCCACCGGACTGTCGGATACCTAGCCCACATGTACTTTACTGATGCAGCCGAGAACCTGTTCCACGAACTCGTGGAACCCACTGAGAAATTCGACATATCTGATGGTGCAGTCTGGGCCGACAGCAACAGCGTGAGATTCAAATGGCCATGGTCAAGAGCATGGCATTTCATTGATGCAAAAGATGATCCTCCGGAGGTCTGCAATATACATTATAGTTCTGACTGCGATCCGGACAAAGAATGTATCATAGCAGCCATCAAGAACATGGTATGACTCTGATCCAAATTGCACGGCTTCCCCTTTGGTCCTCTTATTCTGGACGTAGGCTGACATTTTGGTAAATAAGACTTCGCGGGTCAACGATCCAGAACTTTCCAAGGAAGAACAGAACAACGCTTTTAAATTCCTGCTGCACTTCGTCGGCGACGTCACGCAGCCGTTACATACCGAAGCTAAATGTCGCGGCGGCAATGGAATAATGGTTCAGTGGGGAAGACCGGATAGTCAGCCAGAAAAAATCCACGAAGTCTGGGATTCGCTTATCATCAAGAAACTGCGCGGATACAAAAGGCCAAGAGGTCCAGATCCTGACAATGTATACGACAAAGAACTTTCTTTGGATTGGGCGAATGATCTCAAAGCCAAAATGGATGGGTCTGCTATTGACGTTGCAAGGGAATGCGTCGACATCTCAAAACCAGAGCAATGTGCGCTGAAGTGGGCAGGCGAGGCCAACAGCTTTATCTGTTCTTATGTGCTCAAAGATGGGGTCAATCTGGGACAAGATGAGGATGAAGATGATTGTGAGTGGGATTGGCATGGTCCTGCAGACGTGTCAAAGGAGTATTATGAAGGCGCCGTGCCCATTGTCGAGGACCTGGTCTATAAAGCAGGCTGGAGGCTTGGGCAATGGATCAATGCTCTTGCTGAACAGAGGGCGAATATGATCAAGAGTGGGGTTGTGTTTGATACTCGCGGACTAATGGTTCAGCCACAGATGGAACTATGATATCGCAGTCTCTTCAGTCTGCTACTCTGGGAAATGTAATGTTGTATGACTTGGTTAGTGTATGAGACCAGAATTCCATTTGTTTTGACATACAACATTTATTATCAAGCAAAGTCGATGATCGTGCTGGTCTCCAAGGCGAGTGACCTTTCTCCTGAACGCTCATTGGAGACGTCGATGATGGCCATATGTTCATAATGCTCAACTATGGGAAGTGGGGTCCAATACTAGGTCCACATGGCGTATATAGGTCACCCAGTTTTGGATACCTGCCCCACGTCGGAGTCAGTTCGGCTGCTTTGAAGGGAACTGCCGAAAACGCGAGAAGCGGAGTACCTACAAAGATATCAAGTACACACTCTGTTTTGTACGTGTGAACATACATAAGTCAGTGATCTCCCGAGAGGACGACAAAAAATCATTAAGTATTCCTTATCGAATCTTCATCGTTCTTCACTCCATCACAATGCCACTCAATCATGTGTTGCTGATAGGTGCCGCCGGTAACTTGGGCAGTCTAGTCCTCAATCACCTCCTCGCTTTCCCATTCAAATTCAACATCACTGTCTTGTCTCGCAACTCATCGACCGCCAAATTCCCATCTTCCGTGACAGTATCGCGGATTAGTGATGACTATCCCTCTTCCGAATTAGCCAATGCCTTTAAAGACATTGACATAGTCATCTCCGCCATCTCCATGACCGGAATGCATCACCAGTACAAATTCATCGACGCTGCCATTGCTGCAAAGGTCAAACGGTATATTCCGACCGAATATGGCCTGGATGATCTCCCCGATTGGCTGATCGAAATGAGGCCTATGTTCCGAATCAAACATGATGTGCGAGATTATTTGGTCTCAAAGGAAGAGACAGGGTTAGAGTGGACGGGAATTGTTTGTAACGTCTTCTTCGAAATGGGCGTCATGTCAGGATTTTTCCAATTCGATTGGAAGACGAAGAAGGTCCTGCTAATAGACGGTGGCGAGACTAAGTGGGTGGCCACCACCTTGGATACCGTGGCACTGGCGGTGGTGAGGGCACTTGAGAAGGCTGAAGAAACGAAGAATCGGCTGCTCTTGATACAAGACTTTAGGGTGAGTCAGAGGGAGATCCTGGACGCAATACAGGAAAAGACGGGGCCGTGGCAGGTAGAAAATGTTGAGTTTGCGAAGTGGCTTGAGGCGGGAAAGGAGAAGGTCCGGGACGGCGATGACAGTGCGATGCCTATGTTAACCTTTGCGACGGTAGTGACGGGGAGTCAGTGGGAAGAGAGAAACGAGTTTGCAAATCAGTTGCTGGAGCTACCTACGAAGTCATTCAAGGATGCAATGGATATAG
This sequence comes from Rhinocladiella mackenziei CBS 650.93, assembly GCF_000835555.1. Classification (NCBI taxonomy): domain Eukaryota; kingdom Fungi; phylum Ascomycota; class Eurotiomycetes; order Chaetothyriales; family Herpotrichiellaceae; genus Rhinocladiella; species Rhinocladiella mackenziei. Next base: position 4,301,022 of record NW_013550603.1, read on the forward strand.
TTCTGAAGGATGTTTGAGAAACAATTGGGCTCTTCTCCAGATATTTAGCCCTCTTATTGGCCGAAAACATTTCCTGGCCTGCAACAGACGCATTTCCAAGTCACCACTGGTTTTCGCGTCGTCTTTATTTTATTCCCGAAACAATTCTGTACGGTAATCTGCTCTATTCACCAACCTCACGGTCATCATTCCAGTTCACACCACGCATGATCCTCCACTTGAGACTCGCATGGCGAATCTTCTTCCCCAAGTAGTATGTTGGTATCCACATCACAAAGAATGCAGCATTGATTCCAGCCAAAGCTCCAAAAGTGTTGAGCATACCAGATTTTTCGACCCATGGATTAACATAGAAGGACAGGAGGAAGCCAAAGGCGGCTGTATTAATCCATTAGCCCCTTTTGCGTCGGCACTCTGGGAAAGGTTTTGATGACCACTTACCCTTGAAACTCAGCTGTGCGACAACGGCTTCGCCGGCGACGGGTCGATAAGCGTCAATAACGTAGACAACCAAAATATTGGTAGATTGAGTTAGGGCAAATGCAACTGCCATTCGATGTCATATCGTCAGCTAAAGGGGGCTTTTGGAGGCACACATAAAAACTGGATATGACTTACAAATGCCCAGGCCCAGGACAGGAACTATCCAGTGAGAACGGTTCTGAATACCGACACCATATAATACTAAACCGAGTGGTCCCAGGATCATCGATAGTGTGAGGGTAGGAAGTCTCATCTCGGGTTCTCTGACGCCCTTGTTTCGCTTGGTTAACCAATCTGCGCAGGCATCCGATAGCCATCCGCCTCCCATAATTCCCACAAGTGAGCCAAGGAGCACCGCAACGAATGAAAGACCGGATTGCCATGAGACCCAGCCGTAGTTGAGGGCGAACGAGGAAGCAAAGTTGCTGCTGATCGCCACAAAAGCGCCGACAACAACAGACATGGCAAGTGTTGCCCAGAAGACTGGTGGAAGAAATAGAAGAGGAACTGGCCTCCAAAACAATTTCCAAAGAGATTCAGAAGTATATGTCCCACTGAAGATTGCGAGTCTCTGGAAGTAGGTCTTCTTCGGAGGGACTGTGGAGTCTGAGATTTCAACATGACTGGACGCTTCTTTCGACCCGGATACTCCAGAGGGTTTTACCGACAACTGATCGTTTTTCTGGAACCTCCTGTAGGATGTCTCTGGCATTGTAAGGAAAATGGCAATGACTAAAGCCCAGATGAAGGCCGTTGCCACGTAGTAGATGACTCGCCAACTCTTCTTCATAGTAATGAGACCCGAGATGATGATACCTCCAGCGATGCCTGAGGACAAGGAAGCAGAATATAGACTAGACGTTTAAGTCAGCCACAATGGATCTTTAACCCGGCATACGAAAGAAGAAGTACTTACGCCATCACCAAGCCACGCTCGTGGAGGAAAAAGGTATCTGCGATGGTCAAGGGAGCCAGACACTCTGCAGAACCACCAGCAAGACCAAGCATAAGCCTTGCACTAAGTTCGCTAGCGTAGCTAGTTGCTAGCCCGGCCCAAAGAGCACAGCCGCCGTACACGAGAAACGATAGTATGTAGACAGGTCTACGTCCGTATTTGATGATGAGAGGCATATAGAAGAGATTGGACATGCCCTGGACAAATGACAAGCCCGTAAACATGTACGATGCCTTGGTTAAGTTATCCGGGTAGCCCGGATCCGTTGGGGGCGTTCCGAACAAAGAGGCGACGAGGTTGACCATATCGACAGACGGGCCTGCGGCAAGAAACTGGGCCATGAAGATGGACGCGCAGGTAATTGCGGCAATATGCCATCTAAATCCTTTGGACCTATATCTTCTGTTAGATGCTAAACCGTTGCGAATTCTTCATGGGAATGTTTGCCAGTTCAATGGGTCATTTGGATCTGACGACGGAGTAGGAACCAAGATCATCTCGTTCGTGGCATGATGACGAAGCTGAACAGATCCAAGTGTATGGACCCTCTGAATTTCATTCCCATCTGGAGAATTGACTACAGACATGTTCAAGCAAATGTCTCCCGGGGGATGAATGTCTGGCTATTCAAGCAGGCAGACGGAGTAATAGTATCGACGATAGTCACGTCAAGTCCGGAGCTATATCAACACGCCATACTGTGGGTGGAGCCGAATCTGCATCCCCGACGCGCTCTCTTTGGCTTTCTGTATGGCCAGTATGGCCGAGCCCCTAGGTCACTGATTCACCCAAATGAAACACTTCTCCTGCTTGAATAAACCTTTTTTCCAAAGATAATTCTGGCCATGCAGAGTTTGTGAAACAAGTGCCGACATGGAGACAGGGATGGTACAAGTGTGGGCCACTTGATCGAGTAATAATGGAAGGTCAGAGAATATATTCACCCTCCTAACGCCACAGCAAAATTCTACCATTTGACGGAGAGAAGAGAGTTTTTGTTTAAAGGATTGAATCCAGTGAATGAATCAGCTCGATCAACTTGCAGAATGGAGTCTCGATGGCAGCAGCTGCACCTAATAGCGCTAGGTCTGACTGAGATTGCGTTGAACGTCTCCTCGGCCAAGGTATCTGTCGAACAAGGTCTCATTGAACGGCTGAATAGTAGCAAGTGCCTTTTTATTGAAAAGGGGTTATCACCCCTATGCCGGATTTAGGGGTAGAAATAGGAGAAGGAAAGGGGTCAAACCAACGTGTATATATACCAGCAACCTGGCAGGGCCGGTTGGGAGGTAGACAGAGCATTCAATACATTTCCAGTTGTTCCCCAGTTCGACAGTATCTTCCGCCAAGAGAGTACTAGATTGCACTGGCACTGAGCAGAGAATAGACGCAGGGCAATGTCCAAGATGCAAATTTTCTCTCCGTGCGGGGTGAACATCAATTGTTGGTCGATGGGACCACCTTAGTGGCCTTCCATGAGACGCGCGACAAGGCCCATTTTTATTCGTTAGTAGGCGGTGGCTGCGGGCGTTTGGATCAGGCTGGGAGATCGAGGAGGGGCGAGATTGGGGGGTTGAGGGTGGAGGTGGAGGTGGAGGTGGAGGTGGAGGTGGAGCCGAGAATGAAGACCCCAAAGCTCGTTACATCCCCATAATGTCAACGTTTTTTGGGCACTGTAGAGTGCTCCCACAGCGGCTATTTGGTCATTTTATTCCTCCTCTTGAGTTCTGCCTTCGGATAGAGGCTCGTTTCGAACCTCAGTCATCTTACGGTCGTCATATACATATAGGTACCTCTACAATTTTCTACTTCCAATAACATGACCAAATACACCACAGAGCATTTCCTCGGCTATATCAAGGCCTTCAACGCGAAAGACTGGGATGTACAGCACTCTTACTACGCCAAGGACGTTGTTTTGGATCTTCCACGGGGTGACAATCTTCCCACCTATCGCGGGTCTGAAGGGATCAAATCTCACTATGGCCCTCTGCTGGACAAATTCACCGAGACCATTGTCCCAATCGAACTAATGATTGAAGAAGATCGGATATTCTTCATCATGGAAACTAGCTTTCAGGCAAAGACAGAAACGATAGGACCGTCCGGGTTTACTTGTACTCCAGGAGATATTATCCGAGTCACCGTCTGGGCATTCTACAAAATGGAAGGAGGCTTGATGAAAACGATAACAACAAACCAACTGCATGGAGAATTCATTGGGAAAAGGATGACTCTGGAAGAGACAATCAAAGACAGCCAATCCAGGGCGGCCAGACCAGAGCTTATATTGGACTAGAGTCCCCGCGTAAGTTTTGATGAAAATAGATCTAAGGACGTGCAAATTGAAAAAAAGATAGTCGCAATCTTTTTGTATCCCTATATGTCCTGCGAGTACTGAACATTTGGATCCATTCCATGCTCTGCCCATTCGATGAGGAGACTCTCAAATCTTTTAGCTGCACTGACGCAGAACTTCTGCTGCTTGATAGCCGCAATCATTTGTCTCGCAACACTCTCCGCGCTTTTGCCGTACTGGTAGAAATTCGCCGTAAATGTCTTTGCAAACTCGGGTGGGGCAGTCCCTCTCAGTTCGTCCGCGGCCTCGGTCAATGTCATGTCAGGATAGAGGACGGTGACACCAATCCCATACTGCTTCAAGGACACTGCCATACTCTGGCTCATTGAGATGTTGGCTGCTTTACACAAGCAGTACGAAAGAAGATTGTCCGCTGCACCCCGAGGAGGAATGAGCCCCAATGGCGAAGCTGTGTTGACAATCCAACCGCTCCCACGGCGGATCATGGCTGACAAAAAGACTTGCACAATTCGCAGGTAGCCCAGGACATTGACTCCTATATCATGCTCGACGTTGCTTATATCGAGGTTCACAATTCCTCCTGTCCGGCTGCGCATTGCGTTGTTGTGAATAATGTCTGGAATTCCAACATCTCGGAGTACCAACTTTCCAAAGCATTCAACGTCATCGCTGTTACTCACATCACATTGATACGAGTGGGCGGCGAATCCTTGACTCTTCATGTCCTTTACGGTCGCAGCGAGCCTGTCGGCAGCAATATCGACCAGAACAAGTATCGCGCCTTCTTTGCCATATTCCACTGAACAAGCCCTACCGAGGCCACGAGCCGCTCCAGTCACAACAACAATCTTTCCTTTGTAATCCATGTTGTATTTTGGAATGTATAAATTTGTCCGACCTATAACACTCCAATGAGCAAAGACAGTGCTACAGGTTTCGTATGCCTCAGAGTGGAGCCGAAAAGGGACCGTTCCCGACAGACGGGGCAACACTAGCAATTCGGAGAATATGACAAGCTCTCCCAGTCGTCGTCGGTCTATTTTATTGTATGCATCTGAGGTTCGGTAAGGATCGACGCTTGTTTTGCAACCCTCGAGCGAGAAGTGAAGCTCACGCATTCTTCGATATCTTTCTAATGGATGCCCTTAATTTCTTTGACCAGTCGAGATTGAATCCAAATCATTTACTAGCCTCAGTTCAAAAAAAGGATGTCCTACTATCACGGAAAGAAGTTTGGAGCGTATCTAGATATTCAATACGAAGGGCTTCGAGAAACGGTACTCCTTCTATTGCGACGGCGTCACTCTGAGTATTCCTGATCCTTGAACGGGGATTTTATGCACGGCAAAGAAAGGGTCAAAGAACACTATTTGCTGCTGTTTCAGGCGGCAGACGAAATCACCGCTCCTACTGTATGATCATCACTATGAATCAGAATAAGATCTTTGTTGTCATAGAGTCGTATTTCCGGTACAAGACGAGGTCTGGGAAAGGCGTATTCAGCTGCCCTGTCAAAGAAGGTGGCTTGGGAAAGATCAGAGTTTGTGCACACTTTATTGTGGGTGGAAAGATGAAGATAACTGTCTGCATTCTTTTCGAAGGCGAAATTTTTGGTTGGATAGACATGGATGGATATGTTCAGCGAGCAGAGGTTCGATGTGGCGGATCTCATGTCATTCAGCTAATGACTGGGAAGAATTAGGGATTCGTTAAGCACTCCCAATATTCCTTTACCTTGGACTTGTGTGTAGTTAGTTGAGCGATCTTCTGGATCTACGAAAGACAGACAATGCGACACTTCCAACGCTTTGGTAAAAATAGGCACTCTCTGGAGGCCAATATGGCTAGCAATGTTGTCCGAATCCTTGATCAAGGCCATATTTATGATGGGTCCTTGGGTCTGGATTGCTAGAATGTTGCTCTGATCTTCTCTTAAACGTGGATTCAGCTTCTTAGGAAGACTCTACCTAGAAGATGCACCATGTAATTCACAAATACACTTCTTCGATGAGGAACCAAATGACCGGTCTCTGCGTATCATACTTCAGGAGCGCTAACATTCTAGAAAGATGAAAGTCTCGCTGAGCAGTATTGTTCAAATTATAATGTGCCCGTGTTGGAACAGGGATCTCCTTGCTTTGCTAATCGGTTTGTTGTCTGACCAACTTGAGCTGCACAGTTGCCCAACTTGAAGCAGTGACCGTTCGCATATGCCCATCAAACGACAGGCTGTGTGGACTAAACCTCGAAGAATTGATGATCAAGTTTACTTGTCAGGTAGCTCGGAGCCAGTCTAGTCTCCCAGCACTGTTTGATCTCTACCAACTCTGATCCCTTTCAAATATGTCTTTTTATGGCAAGATTTTGTCCGATGTACTTCCAAACTGTTGGCTAGATCTCAGCCTTGTTGACATGGCTGATTGCCAAATCCTACCAAGTTACAAAACCTGCCTACGAGGGTGCCCGTCTGGAGCAAGCCAGCTCCTCTTTGCACGGCCTCTTCGAGTTTTATGCCGCTAAAAACTCCGAAGCAGTTATGGTACGGGACAGCTACAGGTCAGACCTCGGGCAATCTACACTCTCTTCAGTTCGGGGGCGCCGCTCTCATGGGTGTTGGGAGATTATCTATGGGAGATGATGATGATTGGGCTGATCTGCCATCTTAACACATCGGCCAATACTCTTGCAGCTACAACAGTTATATTATTGCATATTCTCTCCTGGCAATTTAGGGACATTGACGTATGTGACCCACGAAGCAACCCATACTGGATCCTACAGACACTCCGGCCTGGGCTCAGCTTAGGAACAACATGAATCTCTAGATACCATCTGTCTCTAGCGAGAGTCAAACATTTCAGTTTCCCCATTTCAGAGCGATTCGAGCCCCCAATTTCCCCAAAGAATTGTCTCCAAGGACTTGATGATCCAAAAAAGCTGGGCGAAAGCTTTTTGGCCGAGTTCAGGCCACCACCGTTGTTGAAGATATCGTCGGTCTTTTCTTTGGGCGCAAGGATCTCTATGTCTTGCGACCACTTCCCAATGACCATTTCAAATGCATGGGAGAGTGTTATGCAGTGAGTGGTTTTGTACTAGAATGAACATCGTACATATAAAGGGAGAAGCTCGACCTCTTGGGCAGGCGAAATGAAGAGGTGGTAGATGCAAGTACTGCAGAAAGAGGTCCTAAATCAAATCTGACATTAAAACCCACAATAATTTTTTGACCCCTTGGTGGATCAAGATTCGGAGGACGCGGTATGCTGAGTACCCCCTTGGAGCTCGGTAGCAAATAGCCCGAATTTTGATAGCCGACAGCCAGCTCATCGCCCCACGCTTCCATTTTTGACGACGACTCAACGACGATCGTGGATTTATAGGTCACGAAAAGTATCCTCCCTTGTGTAAAGTGCTTCGGAGAATGCAAATTACGTCGATTTGAGTACAAGAACAATGGTGTCCGCTGAGGAGCAAACAGTACGCCGCGGGTACGTCCTCTCTTACACTTTCAAGCGCTGACAAGCTTGGCCAGGTAATCAACAATCTCCAGGCCAACTGGATCTGGGTCCCCGGCTGGGTTGACTCCTCTGCTTATAACACGGCCGGACGGATCGTCAAATTCATCCGCCAGTTCAGCCTCGACTTTCTTCCTACTCGAGCTCTTTTACATTTCTCCGCAGACACACGATATAAACTTTACGTCAATGGCGTGCGAGTCGCTGTGGGACCAACCAGGAGCAGCCCGTTGATGTGGTATTATGACACCCTCGATATTGCGCCATACCTCAGCCAGGGCAGCAATGAGGTCAGGTTTGTGGTGGTCCGATACTTTGCATCTTCGCGGACAGCGATGCCGTTTGAGAGGACATCATTTCCTGGCTTGACTGTCTTTGGCAGCGTTGAGGTGGGCATGGAAGCCGTAGATCTCAGCTCCGGTAAAGGCTGGCAGGCCCAAGTAGACGAGAGTATTTTGTTCCCCACGGGACTGGTCGATGATGTGTTCCTCCATGTAAGTTCCCGCTACCTCCAAAGTCTTGAGATGGGATGAATGACAGTCTTGTCACAGATCAGCGAGCGCATATCTCCTTACCCTCCAAGTCCGGTTGTGACACCCAAGCTATACAACATCAAGACTCTGAATGGAGACCTTGCTCCCTGGCGTTTGTGCCCTCGCTCCATTCCGATGCCGGTGGAGAGCCATGTTGCCGTGAACATTGTCCGAGCCTGCCAAAGCGTTATCTCCATAGATGACTGGACTAACTTTCTATCCGGAACGAGATCTTTAACTCTTCCCGGCGACTCCTCGCATACTTTCGAACTGCAGGCAGAAGTCCACTCAACGGCTTTCCTCCAATGGACTTTTAAGGCAGCTAAACCGTCTCAAATCAAACTCAAGGTGACATACTCCGAAGGTTATGAACTGGAGCCTCGCTCTTACCCCTTCTTTCGTACGAAAGCAGACCGCTTGGACAAAAAGAACAGTCATATTATCGGTCCCTTTGATGAGGTGACCTTGGACCTGCCAGAAATGCACACCATTACCTATGAACCATTTTGGTTCCGTACTTTCCGCCTCCTGCGCCTCGAAATCACGGTGGGTCCCACACCGGTCGAGCTGATGTCGTTTAAAGCCACGCAGGTGAACTACCCACTTGCAGTCAAGGCCAGCTGGAAGAACCCTGGGGACGCGCACAGTGAGAAGATATGGGACGTTTCCATTAGGACCATGCGAAATTGCATGTTCGATGGATACTCCGACTGTCCCTTTTATGAACAACTTCAGTAAGTCCACTCCAAATTCTTTTTTTTTGAGACCAAAACGTTGATCTTATTTACAGGTACTCCGGCGACAGTCGTCAGGTCGGGTTGTTCCACTACCTTCTCTCTGGCGATGACAGGCTTATGCGACAGACCATCACGAACTTGGCCGCCTCAGTCACATTTGAGGGTCTCACGCAATCCCGGTTCCCGTCGCATGTCAATCAGATCATCGCTGGTTTCTCTCTCTACTGGATTCTTCAAGTATGTGACCACCACCTCTTCTTTGGCGACACGTCGTACGCCCGTTCCTTTCTGCCTCGCATCGACGGTGTATTGGACTTCTTCGATTCGCACGTCGATAGCTTGGGCCTCGTCAGCGGTCTGCCAGAGGACGTGTGGCAATATGTCGATTGGGTGACGACGTGGGGCGCTACAGATGAGCATCCGGACAAGGGAGTGCCCATTTCGGGCAGGAAATCGAACCGTCACACCTACTTCAGCTTGCTCTACGCATATGTCCTGAAAGAGGCGGCTCAACTCGTGCGAGAGGTCGGTCGACCTGGTTATGCCGGTGAGTATGAATCGCGAGCAGCTTCCTTGCTGGAAGCGATTCGAAAGCATTGCTTTGATGGGCGTTTCTTCACGGATTCGACCGCCGATATCGTGGACGACGGGGCCTACTCTCAGCATTGCCAGGTTTTCGCAGTCCTATCGGGCGCTGCTCCGCTCGAGGATTCAGCTCGCCTCTTGAAAGAATCATTTGCCGATCCCTCCTTCTCCAAATGCTCCTACATGATGAAGTTCTATGCGCTTCGGGCCTTCGCCATTGCAGGCGACGAGGTGTATGAGTCTTTCTGGGTGCATGTGTGGGATCCATGGCGGAAGATGCTGGCGAACAATCTCTCGACTTGGGAGGAAGACGATGTGCGACAGCGTTCGGACTGCCATGCATGGGGAAGCGTGCCGGTGTATGAATACTGCACTGAGTTGGCAGGGATACGTCCCATTGCCCCCGGATCGGCTAAGGTGTTCTTCAAGCCGCGCCTCAGACTAAGTGAGGCAGTGGAGGCAAAAGTAGCATTGGGTAGGGACAACCTCGCAACAGTCTCGTGGAGCAGTGTGGACGGTGGCAAGAAACACGTGGAGTTGCGGCTAGAGAAGACTACCGAAGTAATCAGCAAGCTACCGGGAGGCAAGGAGGAAGAGCATGGCATGGTGGACAGCCTTACATTAGTCTACGACCCTTCCAGTGCTTAACGAGGATACGTGTGTTTCAGCGCTGTATCAAACGGAAAGTATGCCGCACAGGAGTTCTACTTTCAAGCGGTACTAATTTTGAAAATTGTTAGCCTCTCTCCCGAATCATTGAATGAGAGAACACCCCTAGTGGGAGATATCCCAAGGTATGTTCCGGCCGCTTCGATCGCCGTGGATCGCATTTCCACTGGCACCAGTAATTAGCCCGACAACGCGCCTCTGCACCGCGAGATTTCAAATTCGACGGGCTGAAGAGCAGCGAAGACGGACCAAGCTTAGGTCGTCCAACTGTCATGATAACGTGCGATACCTACAATGAGCACCCGAAGAGGGAAAAGACCGGTGGTCCGGGGCAATTGCTGGTGAAGAGTCAAGCTTTATTCGAATAATCCCGCGCTGCTCCGTGCGAAAGCTTACAGTGTTTTTGCAAAGCCAGCTTCTTGCTTCGAAGACTCTCTAAAAGAATTCACGTTCCATGGGGCCTCCACTGTGACTTTCAGCTTGATATATATGGAATAACTCTATGGAGCTGTTCATCCAATGAAGTGTAGGTATCTTCTAGCAAAGGGATCGATAACTTTGTAATAATCGTCCGCCAATCAGGCACGTGACCTATGAGCTCTTTTTGCAGAGGACTTGTCCTATCTCGAAGGGACCGTCAGACTATATACTTTTGAAGCGTGTACAAAGCGTACAACGCTTCCGAAGGTCTTTACAAGCCTTGGCGTCGCCACACATCACAATGTTGGCACACTTTGGGTTTTAGAAAGAAATCAAGGACAAATCTGAGTGGACGGGATTCATCCTCTAAGACTTCAAGGTACAGTCATAAGAAATACAGGAGCATTGGAGCAAGATCATGAAGATACAACAACAGAGATAGATCAACCTCTTGTTTCGTCGCCCTATGTCACGGTGTCAAAATAGCATCCGTGCTAATGTGGCTATAATATCAAGAAGTTGCTGACTGATATATACTCCGAGGTGGGAGACGATAGATGCTTCCATAGCTGTCCCTTCTAGTGGATCCTTATCCATTCGTGGACGTTGAACTTATTTGGGAAGTGTCTGAAACATCTGTACAAACGTTGCCGGCCTAGATTCCATGCGCCAGATATGATCCACAACCATGTGGCCTGGGGAAATTCGGCAGAGTGATGCCCGATAGTGTTCTGGGATAGCTCATGGATCGCGTATCAACTCAGTGCCTTTATCGTGATCTGGTCGATCGAAGTGATTGAGTAGCCCGAGCTATCAACTCCGGACGTGGTTACGCCGAAGAAATCTCACAGGTGTAGAATATCATGTGACCTTCGCGCGTGGCATGAAGACCTTTTTACTAGCGGCAAACTTATCTGCTAGCCAGGTCGACTGTCTCCCTACTGAAATTCATCAAAGATTCAGCTTGGGCTTTCTTATACTTTCTTACTACGGGACAATTATGAGCGAGCCCAATTTTCCAAGTGTGCTCTCGGTCGAACAACCATGCAAGCCTTGGTGAAGCGTCTATCCAAGTAAGTTTCCTGAGTGAGACGTACTGGGGTCTCCACAGGGCTCTCACACGGACACTGGATGCTAGTTGGCGGTTATCAACCAATGCCAAAGGTCATCAACTCATCACCACGATGAGCCTGTTTCTCCCTCAACAAGGCTGCTCCACGTCTGCAGTACGGCAAAAGCTATGAACGTTCCGAGTTACCATCACCATGGCGAATCCACCGGTAGACACCATGACTCGCACGACATCGCAATGACCGATCTCAAAGCTGATGATAAAAAGGGAGAATTCGTAGACGTCGAACATTATGACACTACCGAGTCCAAGAGCGGCCCCCCTCAGATGCGCTCCAAAGCTGACGATCTCACTGTCTGGCAAAGCGTCAAGCGGTACAAGCTGGTGTCACTAGTCGCTATGTGTGCGGCATTCAGCGCCTCGCTGGATGGTTATCGTGAGTGGCCCCTGACCAGTTCAGCTGCCCTGGACGGCATACTGAATAATCTATAGAAATTACCCTCAACAGCGGTATCGTGTCCAACAAGGGTTTCATTAGGCAGTTCGCGGCCCCTGGCACAACGATCATCAAGGGCAAATACGTCTCTGCATGGGGTGGCATACAATCTGCTGGCCAAACCATTGGTCAAATCGCAAGTCTCCTTTGCAAAGGTTTTACAGCTAGGGTATTCTAACGTTTTGTCCAGTTCCTCCAATACGCTACCGAAGCATTCGGTCGTAAAGTCGCCTTTTGTGTCTTCTTCGTAGTAGTGAGTACTTAGGTCTTACACTAACCTTTGCTTTGCACGTTATATGTTCGGACTAACACGTCTGTGCTTTGATCAGAGCATCTTTGTCGAATCAATCGCTACTCGCTGGGATCATTGGCTGGTCGCTAAGCTTTTCTCTGGGGCTGTGTGGCCATGCTGTAAGCCACTATGCCCGTTTATCTGTCTGAGATTTCCCGTACTCAGTTGAGAGGCCTCCTCATCAACGCATACAGCTTGTGAGTCCACCTGCTTCTCTTCTTCTCACTGGAAGAAAGGCAATAATTGTCCTAGCTGGTTCGTCATTGGTCAGCTCTGTGGGGCTATATCCCTCAACAGGCTCAATGCCATTGACCCATACGACTTCCGGACTCCAATCTATACTCGGGTGAGCTGAAGCCCTTAGAGTGTGGACAAGCGGCTAGAGAGACTGACCGGGCCTCTTTAGTGGGCGATGATTGGAGCGATGATCATCATCTTCCTCCTGATCCCAGAAACGCCTTGGTGGCTTGCGGGTAAGGAAAAGCTGGATAAGGTGGCGAAAGTGCTCCTGAAGTACAACGGCCACATCGAAGGCTACAATGTTCAGGAAACAATCGTCGGTCTTCCTTCAAACTACCACTTACAGTGCTCGCACGAACTGGCGTCGAATCACAGGATGTCATGACCGCTACCAAGATCACGCAGCAATTTGTTGGGCGAGCGTTTTCAATACCTACTCGACCTATTTCTGTAAGTATCTACTGTCTTCTGTTCCGTTTTCTGTGCCGACTCACCGCGCAAGTCCAATATGCTGGCAACAAAGATCCATTCCTCGTCACTGTCATCCTCTCTTCGTCACATCCACGCTCACGGATCAATTTGGTCGTCGGCCGCTTACGGTGTACCCCTATGGAGTCACCGTTCTGTCCGTCCTGTGCTTAGGCATTATTGGGTGCTTTGACTACACCGACAAGGCTACGAGTTCGCTCCTGGCAAGTCTAGCTTGATGAACATCCCCCAAAGTCCGTGGCTAATACGACGCATCAGGTTTTCTTCGCCTGTCTAGCCACGTTCTCCATCACTGGCGTCTCCGCTATCGGCTATGCCTACGCTGCCGAAGTTCCCCAACAGCGTCCGCGCGCACAAACTGTAGGTTGGGCCCTGGCCTTGTCCAATCTCATCGCCAAAATGTTCAGCTTCTGTACGCCATTGATGATTAATGGCTCTCTCACAAAATGGGATGTTAAAACGGGCTTCTTGTGAGTGCCTTTCTGATGAGACACAAGCTAATGTCAATATTCGAATACAGCTTCGCTTGCACTGGTGCGATCGCGGTTATTGTTGCCTGGTTTACGCTTCCTGAGGTGGCACGCCGCACACCTGGTGAAATTCGGTGCTCGTGTCCAGGATGTTCGCTGACGCCGCCATGTTTGACAGGTTTGAAAAGAAGGCCAATCCCCGCAAATTCAAGAAGTACGTCACCGATGTTCAGATACACGCGGACGCGCAGCACAAGAAAGAAGAGCTAAAGGTGGGGAGATGGTGCGAACAGAACGTCCGAAGGAAGAGTCAAAACAGCCATCCTAAAATCATGGTGTCTCCTTCAAATCAGATTCTCGTTGCAAGAAACTCCACTGATACAGCAACAAATAACGATATCGTTTACCTTCCGGCACAGTAAAAGTTGAGACGCAGGGTGAGGGGAAGAAGCAGCGGGTGGAGTCCTCTGTTTTATACAAAGCGGGGTTGCCCTATGAACCTCGCAGCTGATTGCGTGATCTAGTATAACATATACGTGATCTGTGATATCAATTCCCCTTGATGGGAAGGAGATTAGTAGTGGCCTCGGAGTACTGACCGGGATTCTATTCGATACGGTGCCAGATTGGGGGAAATTTTTATTTTCCTCAACTTCAAGTTTTTTCTGCAATACCTAGAAAGCATAGATGTTCGTTACAAATTAAGCTAAAAGAGAACGCCGAATTCAATATCAATATGGCGCCGAGTGCAACATTGCCGATTGAATCGAACCCCGCACCAGATGGATTCACCACGAAGAGCAGGAACAAAGGCCCGTTGACGAAAACTGGTGCTCTGGATTCTACATTCGCGTTTGGTGAGGTTACTCCAGCGATTGGAAGAGAGTATCCTACTGCCAATATAGTCAGTGATTTCCTGGACGCTCCCAACGCAGATGAACTGCTCCTCGATCTTGCCATCACCAGTGAGCCCAAGCGCACTTGTGTTCTCTTCTGAAGCCAGGATGCTGAGATTTCTGGGTTAGTTAGCCAACGAGGCGTCGTTTTCTTCCGCAAGCAGGACAACCTGACCAACGAGCTTCAAAAAACGTTCATCCAGCGTCTAGGCGAATTGAGCGGCAAGCCTCCGACATCGACGCTTCACATCCACCCGGTGTTGAACGACACGAGCGAATTTGGCGTCGGGGACAACGAGGTCAGCACTATTTCCTCGTTGCAGCGGAAAAAGCTCTTCGGTCCCGAGGCGAAGAACAAGCGTCGATACGACTCAGCCAAATGGCACAGCGACATCCAGTTCGAGACATGCCCGGCCGACTACACGAGTCTGCGTCTAACTCAGTTGCCGACGACTGGAGGCGATACGCTGTGGGCGTCGGGGTACGACATCTACGACCGCTTCAGCAAACCGTATCAGAAATTCTTCGAAGGATTGACAGCTACCTTCATCGGGGACGGTTTTATCCAGGCGGCCGAGGCCGGTAAAACCATACTTTACGAGGGTCCCAGAGGGTCGCCCGAGAACGTGGGCGGGCATTTGTCCGTCGTCCATCCTGTCGTGAGAACTAATCCGGTCACCGGCTGGAAGAGCATCTATGCCATTGGATCGTTCCCCAAGCTCATTAATGAACTGGAACCGGAAGAGAGTGATGACCTGCTCAAGAAGCTGCATGAAACTATTCTTGCGAATCATGATTTGCAGGTTCGCTTTAAATGGAAGAATCCTAATGATATTGGTAAGTGAGCATGAAAATAACTTGGCTTCGTTTAGACTTCACTGCTGATCCTGGGCAAATGTGTAGCTATCTGGGACAATCGCAGCGTCTTCCATTGCGCCACTTTTGACTATGAAGGACTAGGCGAGCGATTTGGTAATCGCGTTGTGGGCATTGGTGAGAGACCGTATTTCGATCCAAGCAGCAAGTCCAAAGCTGAGGAACTTGCACTTGCTGCATAGATCAAGATCGAGGACGAGGCATAATGGAGAGAAAGGGAGACACGCTCTTCACCGTCGACGTTGGATCGGACAATATTGTTTCCATTGAAGAGAATACCACAACGAACATACGCATTGCTACAGGACATTGTCCTCTGTCAGTCCATGTGCTAATTACAAGAAAAGTTCAATGCACTCGCCAACTTTCCACCCACTCATGTTTGCTTGCCCCTTATATCATCCATGCACGTAGCGCCCGGCTACAACGCGATCCCTAAAGCTTTAACTAAATACCACCTGTACTTTCATGCAGAGTAGTCATAAGCCTATCCATCCAGGATGTCCGCAGCCGCTTCAGTCATACTATGACACATCTCTAGGAGGTGTCTCCTGCTCGTCCTCGAATACAACAAGAAGTAAGCAATAAGCCCAACACCACCCCTCGTCGACACAACGGTGCCTGGCGTCACCTGCACCTCCGCCTTAGTCACGTACGGCACCACCCCCGGCACACGGTCATACAGCCGATCCAAGAAGCCCTCTGGCATGCGGACATTCTCGCGATGCGCCGGAACCATACATTCGGCGACCCAATACTGCGCCCCGCCACCGCCGCCCGCACTATCAGGATACGTAAACGGCTTTGATAGGGCATTGAAGCGTTCGCGATCCTCGACGGCCCGTAGCATATGCAACGCGTAGAAGTCGACCCCGTACGCGTACATTGTTCGGAACGTGTCCCCGCCGCCTGGTGTGCGCGCGTTGATCTCGATCACCATCGCGTCTGGCTCCCGGTGGGTTCCTGTACGCTGTACTGGGACTAGGTCTAATAATCCATCGCCGCGGACGTCGGCATAGCCCATCGAGGAATTGCGAACACGCGCCTCGACATGGAACATACCCCACCAGAGGCCTAGTTTGCGCAGATTACTATGCAACGAGTCGCGAAGAACTTTGAGCTCCGCGGCAGGAAGTCCACTGGGTGAGACCATGGCGGTTTCCGCAAAGTTATCCGCCAGTGTCGCGTTGGTTGCGTCGCCCGTAGAAGGCAGATCGTCCGTCAATTCCAGGAACCAGACATCGCCGTCACAGAGCACGAAGTTGCAGTCAAGCTCGGGGCCTTCGACGAAGGTCTCGACGATGACTCCCGCCCCAGCGAGCCCCTCGGCGTAGGCCATGCGAACTGCTTCGCGCATGTCAGTCTCATCGGTGACTTTCTTGACGCCTTCGGAGGAGCAGCCGGAGATGGGCTTGACGATGAGCGGGTAGTGCAGGTCTGCGAGGGCCCTGGATGTGGCTGGGTCGTCGAGCTGGTCTGAGCTCTGCAGGGCTAGGGTCTGGATGTTGGGGTCGTTGATGACGCGGCGCATCTGCTCCTTGTTGCAGCGCGCGCACGGGCTCGCTGGGCAGGCCGAGCATTTCTGCTGCCTGGCCTACGGCCACGACGTATTGGTCGGTGAATGTGACAAGACCATCCAGGGCTTTGTTCCTGATGGCGTCGGCGATGCGGTGCGGTAGGTCGGCGTCTGTGGATAGATCGAGCGGCACAAAGTCGTCGCGCAGGTGTGCATATGTGTCGCCCTCAAGCCAATGGCCGGGTTTGTCGATCACCGTAATGGCAAACCCCAGGCCTTGGGCGGCCTCGAAAAATCCTTGCGCGTGGTATGATCCCCCCTCGTATCTATGCCGGGCGGCAACAAGGGCCACCTTGTAAGCGGGTGGCTTCCTAGGGAGAGTCCAGTTGAACGATAGGCGCATCTCGAGATCTCTGCGGAGTAGCGCCCAGCTTGTGAGACTGGTTGTCGGAGTATGCTTCGCAACGATCACGCCTGGTGAAGAAGACAGCAGTGGGAGCAAAGAGAACTTGTCGCATCTGGAGAACGCCAGGAGACGCCTATCCCAGCTGCCGAAGGAGATGACGGTGTCGACGAACGTGGAGTGCCGCATCCGCACGTCCAGGATATCGCTCCGGCAGGGATATCCATCGGCCGTAGCGAGGACTACTTTCATCGCACTTTCTTTACCATAATCTGTATGAATGCGGCCAACGATGGTCTCGAGGACGGTGCCATTTGCTACAGGAAGATGTTCTTGTGCCCCGTTTTGGGTCGAGATGGACAGGACGCTCAGTATCAGATCGAGGCTGCGGAAGTAGCAGGCTGCATCGCCTTTTTGCGGCTGGTCGGAAAACTTCCACTGGCAGCGAACCTTTGATAGTGTATATGGAGCGGCTTTATCAAGGCCCGCCTGGTTGTCCGGGACGTTGATCAGGAAGTCCTCGCAAGTGTAATCTCGAATTCCGTTGAAGTAAGGAGCCATGATGATACGCCGGCGAGCGGCACTGGGAGATGTGTCTAGCACTGTGCCAGGAGAGCGGAATACAG
This sequence comes from Rhinocladiella mackenziei CBS 650.93, assembly GCF_000835555.1. Classification (NCBI taxonomy): domain Eukaryota; kingdom Fungi; phylum Ascomycota; class Eurotiomycetes; order Chaetothyriales; family Herpotrichiellaceae; genus Rhinocladiella; species Rhinocladiella mackenziei. The sequence continues at coordinate 4,318,615 of NW_013550603.1, forward strand.
GGCCGTGTCCTACCGGCCATAGTCTGTGCTCTCATATTTCAAGCGATGTGTAGCGCCTTGTTGTGTCTTTCAGCCTTGTACTTGGGGCCGTAGAGGCCTGCTTGACTAGATGTCCATGAATTAACACATGGATTTGTGTCTGACCGTGCATTATGCAATGTCAGCCAGTAGATGTGCCTGTGGCTGACATACCCTAACCCGTTCCAGCAGCTTCCTAGTAGCTGCCCACCCAAGAATGTCTCATGCGCCACCAGCTTCGACATCGCGTTTCTGAGATGCATCTTCGCTGCCTAAACTGCTTAGATAGCTATGGGCATGGACCTGTCTCCAAAGCTTGTAATTCTCCTGCTCTCTGCGCTGGTCATCGCAATCCTGCGCCTTCATCGCTTCTTCATCCGCCGTCAGTGCGCCAGCTGCCATGGTTGTCAACCGGTCGCGCGATCGTTCACCAGAGACCCCTTCCTCGGCCTCGATCGCATTCCTTGTACTCTGCGGGCCCTCAAGCAGCATAAAATCCTTGAACAAGGCTGTACCCTGTTCCGCACGTACGGCAATACATTCACGCTTAAGGAGCTACAGCGCAGTGTAATCCTGACAATTGAGCCGGAAAATATCAAAACCGTTCTCTCGCTCAGGTTCCATGACTATGGCATCCACTATCGCCTTGCGCCCTTTAAACCATTATTGGGAGAAGGTATCTTCAGTACAGACGGCGAGCACTGGGCTGAGTCCCGCGCGCTTATCAGACCGAGCTTTACGCGAGACCAGGTAGCGGATGTGAGGGAGTTGGAGGAGTTAATTGGGGATTTGTTTGCATTCCTGCCTAGGGATGGGACGACTGTTGTCGACCTGCAGGAGTTGTTTTTCAGATATACCATTGATTCTGCGACGGCCTTTCTGTTCGGGCAGTCTGTTGCCACATTAAAGAAAAGTCAAGAAGATCTCGGCTTCGCAGAGGCTTTTCATTATGCGCAAAAGGCAGTCCTCACACGGGGCACGCTAGGTCCGTGGATGTCGATTATATTTCCTTGTAATGACAAGGCTGACGAGTGAGATAGGTCCCCTCAATATGGTCTACCGTGATCGGAGGGCCGACGAGTGTAATCGGATCTGTCGGGACTTTGCACAGCAGTTCGTCGAGGAGGCTGTCCAGGCTGTGGAACTGAGCAAGAATACCAAAGGCATAGATGACGCCCAACCAGATACAGACGCAAAGCACCAGAAACATATCTTTTCCCACGAGCTTGCCTCGCGGACATCTGATAAACAGCGCATTCTGGACGAGCTTATGAATGTGCTCCTGGCCGGGCGCGACACAACCGCTAGTTTACTGAGCAACATGTTCTTCGTGCTCGCTAAGAATCGCGCGATATGGCATAAGCTCCGCGCCGAAGTTGCTGTTCTCCAGGGTCAGCCGCCGACATATAACGAGCTTCGTGGTCTTAAATACGTCCAGTGTTGTGTGAATGAGTGTACGGACCCTCCAAACCTTCAACTATCTCCTAGCTAATGTCTCCAGCTCTCCGCCTTCACCCTGTCGTCCCACGCAACGAACGTGAAGCCACCCGCGATACTGTCCTACCCTTAGGCGGTGGGAAAAACGGCCTCTCCCCTGTGTTTGTGCCAAAAGGCACTATCGTCAGTTATAATATCTATGCAATGCATCGCCGAACAGACATTTATGGCGCAGATGCTAACGAGTTCCACCCGGAGCGCTGGGAGGATGGCAAGCTGCGGCCACACTGGGGGTATCTGCCTTTCAATGGCGGACCACGGATCTGTATTGGGCAGCGCTACGCATTAACTGAGGTAGCTTACGTCCTCGTCCGGATGGTGCAGGAATTTGCGGCCATGGAGAGTGCAGATCCCGGGCCCTGGGAGGAGTCGTTAGCGCTAACGCTTTGTTCGAGGAATGGCGTTAAAGTTCGTCTTTTTCCTACTTAATTTAGGTGAAGTTGCTAGTCTTGAAAAATGTGAATTTGATATTGTATGGCACATTGATATACTAGTACCTGCCAACAGTAATGAACTGCATTCCGATATCCTGTTCCCTTCCTCATGCAGATCTCCTCCAGCCGCCATGCGGTCAGGGAATTCACAGAAACAGCGCGCAATGTTACCTTCACGGATCTTGGAAATCAACAATGTGCCCATTCCAGAGCCAGTGCCGCCGCCCATTCAGCCTCACGGCGAAACGCGTCCGTAATTTCGTCGACCAGTTCGGCGCCCTCGGTTTAGCGACCCTTGGCCCTGTTGTTTCCAGCACCCGACTGACCATATTCAATGCTGCGTGGCCAACAGTCAGGCCAACGGACTTCTCAGTCAGGCAGGCAAACAAGTCGTCGACAGTCAAACAACCTGGAAGCCCCTCGAACGGTCTTGGCAGGCCCACTGTGGCTGTCGAATAGCCTCGTGTGCCTGTCGATAGCCTTGTGTGCCTGCGTGATAGCCTTGCGGTATGACTGCACCGCTGCCCATAAGTATCTGGGATAGCATCGCACTGCTTTCGTGTTCTTTGTCTCTCGTCTTGTACTTTATAGTGCATTGGACAGTAATATCATTGTCGGATCTCCACTCTCGTTCCCTCGTACGTCCCCACCCTGACACCCTTCCTATAGTCCATCTCTAACGAACTTATAGATAGGGCGGCGCGGCCAGTGAAAGCTTCAGCCATACAAGTTCAACTGAAGAAGAGCTTAAATCAGTGACCTCCCAACGGCATGAACAAGACGACATCATCAACAATCACCTGGCTGGAGCTTACATTACCCATCTAGGGCACCTAGAAACTCAATGGAGCTAGGCCGGACAACCCTCTTACCTTACGTATGATCGAACACTAGTAAGGCCCCGAGTGTTTTACCACTCGGTTACGTCCTTGATAGGTCAACCACGATTTGGTGTCGATTTTGAAGCAGTTTTTGGCATTATAAAATATAACGTAAATCACTATCGAGTGGGTCGCACCCCCGAGTGGGTCGCTTCCCACCACCCCTCCATTTTGATCATCGAACAACCAGCAAGAATAAAGCTATATAGACTATTATGTAGAACAATCTTCATCTTTGTTGTCTCGAGCATGTGCGAGAGTTTGTATCCGAGCTCATTACACAGCCTGCAGCGCCGCCACGTGACGGTTTTGGCGATTACCACGCTATCATTGTTCCCTTCAACCTGCTCTACCTCGACATTCTCAGCTGCGAGCAAGCCTGTAGTTTTGATGTATGTTCTCTTGATCTTCCGCCGTTTTGTGACAGTCTCCAAATGCGCCTCGAGCTCAGCTATACGCTCATGTGCCAGCCTAAGAGCGTACATCGAATGCTCTGCCACTTTGGCCATTTGAATCGTTGCGACATTGGTCGGACTAGGGGGTGTGGATCGCCTTCCGCTTAAAACTCTTTTGTATAGTCTTATTCTGGGCATGAATTTGCGAAATATTTTGAGGCGTCTCGGGCACCTAGCCCTGCTCAGGGTCCTGACTTGACGGCGGGGGAGGGGGAGTAGGGGTGCGCACCGGAGCCACAATTATGTCGAGCACGGCGCTCGGATTGAATAGTATAAGGCCCGTGGCCTTGAACCCTGCTTGTATATTGCTTTCGGTGAGTGCACGTTGTCGTGCGCGGACAAACAATTCCACAAACTCGCTCTTGTCAAGATGAGCCTGCCCGAATCTCATGAGATTCTCCACCTCCTTGCAGCAAATTGGCTTTTCTTCGTACGTCTCCGACTCGGGGCGCGTATCCACTTGAGTCGATATCCAGTATCCATTCGGCTAACACGTCCTCCTCTTGATCAGTGAGTTTCAGGCAATTCGGACGCGTTTCGATCCGTGAACGAGTCCCATTTGCGACGGCGGCGGAGGGTTTCGCATGGGACGTCATACACGCGTGCTGCCTCTTTAACCGATCTAACTAAGCTGTCATCGAGCGCCTTAATGGCTAATAGAACCCTTCCTTCTTGTCGAGCACAAGAAGAACTCATGGTGGTGGAGTAATGAAGAGATAGAAGTATACAGGTTCATGATTTGGGGGACGCGACCCACTCGGGGGTGCCACCCATTCGGTAGTGATTTACGTTAAACTTGATTTTTTAAGGTCTGTCGTTGTGCGGCGACGCCAAGAACGATGAGCCGGCCAATCACGTAATTATATGGCTTGGCGTTATCACGTAACTAATTCCGGGATCACGTGCTTAACCCTCCGGGAGCACCCTATTCGATAGATATCGATATCCCCGATGTCGACGTGGTCCATGGATTGGATCCGATGGGTCGTGGTATTGCATCGGATCCAATCTGTGGGCCACCTAAGACGAGCTCTTACTGATCACACTCGAAATGGCTCGTAACGGGGCGTTAACGAACGAGCCTCGATATCGAGATGATCCATGGATTGGATCTGATGAAAGACCACCGCCGTCGGATCCAATCCGTGGACCATGTGGCCGGGGGGCATCCTACTCGATAGGGGTCGACATCCTGATATCGAGAAGATCCATGGACCATGTGCTCCTTGCCCCCCCAACCGGAGCCCATCGGATCCAGTCTATGGACCACCTAAAATAACTCTACTAATCACACTCGACACCCCCTCTAACCGAGCGTGAACGACGAGCCTCGACGTCGACATGGTTCACGGATTGGATCCCGATGAAATCCCCCTTTTCACGGATTAACCTTTTTCCTGAATCACGTGCTCACACGCCCCCTTTCCTCGTCGCCCATCGGATCCAGTCTGAACCACCCAACCTCTTTAACTACTTTCCGTGACCCCGTGATCACGTGCTCCCCTCCCCTCGAGGGTTGGCCTCCCGACTCCTCGTGTCAAACTGTTAGACAATAGCATTGAACAAATGCTAGCCAATCATTTACAACAGACTAGGATATATTGCAACACTCGCTCAATAAACTGTATCACCATCAACAGGCAGCAACGGTGACGTACGCTCGTTAGATAGATATATCTGGGGAATCCCTGCCTCCACTTCAATCCAGTCACTCTCGTGCCGGGGGTATGCGATTCGCGTGCGTCGACCGCGCAGGAAGCTGGCCACGAGGGCGACGGTCCACTCTAGGAGCCCCTTCCTCCTCAGGATCGCTAGTAGCCTTTCGTGTGAGACGCTGTCAAATGCTCCTTTGAGGTCCAGGCTCAGCATTGACACAACCAGAGTGGGAGTGCCTCGGGAAAGAGACTCTTGGCAGAGACTTTCGGACAACAGAGACTGGGTCTAAGCACAATTGAGCCTAGTTGTGCGAGCGTTGTCCGGTGGATGGCGAGGTACCTCAAATGCCTAGTAAAATGGGGGGTTTTTAGGTACCTTTCCATCTACTTTGCCTCTCTCGCATAATTGGCCCTATTGGTGCTTTTTCAAACGTTGTTGATCTATTTTGATAGAGCCTTTTGCACTCGCCTTTTATCCCCTACACGGTCGATACCTCGTGCTGACTAAGGTAACAAACCAGCGCCCATAGGCTTTGGGGGGACCGCCCATAAGTCGGGGGTGAAACCGTCCACAAGTCGGGGGGGAAACCGCCCATAAGCCGGGGGGGTTAACTGCCCCGCTTATGGGCGGTTCCCCCCAAAGCCTATGGGCGCTGGTTTGTTACCTAAGTCAAGCACGAGGTATCGACCGTGCAGGGGATATAAATTTTACCAGAGGAAAAGGAAGGAGGTGTGTATCCTGCTTCTCTGCCCCCTACCCGAAGATCACTTCTACGCGCTAGCATTCTACAAACACGCCACTTACCGTGGAGATTCGAACGTCGCTAGGTCAACGAGAACCAGGGTGAATAGAGAGGTATGCAGAACAATGCGCAAAGTGTGTTGATTGTACAGAATAAGCCGTGGAAGGAAGGTTGGTGTACAGAATAGGCGCTGCCCTCCTATCTCTCCGCTGATCTCAGTGATCCTTTTGATGATACTGACCCATGGGCTAGTAGGTGCTGCCGTCTCATCAGGGGTTCGCCCCCCTGGCTTCTCCTGCACCTCGCCCTGGGGGCGCCTGCGAGTTAACTGCTTGGCTCATGATTTGTGTGATGTCGTATTGGGTGTTTTTCTGCGCGCGACCGAGTCTTTTTTGACTACTGCAGTAAATATGAAGGTAGACTTATAGTCGTCCTTAAATGGTGGAATGGTACATATATATATATATATGCAAAATAAATAAAGTCTATGATGATCAATCCAACGCCTTATCCAACGCCTGGTTCTTACACATCTCATAATAATGCCCCCGTTTCTCAAGCAACTCGCCATGTGTCCCTTGCTCAACGATCCTCCCAGCCTGGAAAACGAAAATGCAATCTGCATCTCTCACCGTACTCAGCCGATGCGCAACAGCAACAGTGCTCCGACTCCTGCCTCCACTCTTCATTGCCTGGCTCAACGCAGCCTGCACAATCTTCTCGCTCTCCGTATCCAACGCACTCGTCGCCTCATCCAGGAGCAAAATCTTTGGGTCCCGGACCAGCGCCCGTGCAATGGCGACGCGCTGCCGCTGTCCGCCAGAAAGCCTGCCGCCGCGCGCGCCAACCTGGCTCTGCAGACCTTCCGATAGCGAAAGGATGAAGTCGAGGATGTTTGCGTCTCTGCAGGCTTGTTCAATTTTGGTGTCGGCTGCCTCTTGGCCCTGTTCTTCTTCGTTTTCCAACGTGGACAGCCCCAGGCCCATGGCTACGTTCTCGCGGATGCTGCCTTGATACAGAACAGGCTCTTGCTGGACGAGTGCTAAGCGCCGGCGATGGGCTCTTGGGCTTATCTCGTTGATTGGCTGGTTGTTGACAGTGATTTGGCCGGATGTTGGGTCGTAGAAGCGGGCGAAGAGGCTGATCATCGTGGACTTCCCGCAACCGGAGGGCCCGACAAAGGCGACGGATTTGCCCGGGGGGATGGTGACATTGATATCGGAGATAACGTTTGAGCGTGGGCGAGAAGGATAAGCAAAGGTAAGGGACTGGCACTCGAGAGCCGCGCCTACGGGTTTCTCAGAGGCAGCGTCGGGAGGAGACCCGTTGGAATCATCGGAAAAGTCATTGTTGATCGCTGGGACACGCTGACGAAGCCAGAAGACGTAGTTCGTCGAGCTGAATCCCCTCGTGAGGCTGGTCGTGTATTGGAACATAGCGGCTGCGTTCTCACCGCCAACAACGACGGCGATGTAAACGACGAAGAACTGTTCGTTGGTGTACTCGCCCGATGAGATCAGCTTCCCGCCGTACCAGAAGCTTAGGCCCATGGCGAGGAAGTTGATGGACTGCGTCAAGGCATACCACAGCATGGTAGAAATCAGGGCCCTAACCGATTTCTGGGCCACGACGTCTAGCTTTTCACGGTATATCTGGAGCATCGTGTTCTCGAGCGTCAGAGATGAGACCGTGCGAATCGCTGAGGCTGCCTCGGCTGCAGTCGTAGCACTATTGGAAAAGCGCATAGCAGTGTCTTCTTCTAACTTTGCCTCAAGGCGAATGCGGAAGTAACCACCCAGCAGCAGAGGAGGAAGGGCGCCAAACGTGCAGACGAGGCCGAGCTTCCAGCCGTAAGCGATGCCCAGGATCGAGACGGCGATGACCGTGACAAGGTTCACGAGAGTCAAGGCAGAGTTGATGCCTAGGAGGTCGTGTAGGTTCGACACGTGGATCAAGAGTCGAGAGCAGATGGCACCGGCGGTGTTGTGGTCCAGATCAAAAAAGGCAAGCTCCTGCTTCATCATGTCCTTGAAGAGTTCGCGGCGATACTTCCGGCCCACTCCCTGGATGATGATATTGACAGTCCATCCCACGGTGAAATACAGTACCAAGACCGCAAGGGCGAGGACGAAAGACATCAGGGCCCAGAAGTCTCCGCGATGAACTGCTTCGGGTCCACGGATTTGGAAGACTTGGAGAGTGCGCGCGAGGATGACTGCTTGTGCTGGGTACACGCCACCTCCAAGAAGACACGCGAAACCGACAATCGCGTATGCGCCCCATAGAGGCCGCTGCTCCTTAATTAACAGCCAGATACACTGGACGAGACCGTAGCCCAGAGTTTCATTTGGATGTAGGGCGACCTCCGCTTCCTCCCCCTCCTGCTTCTCGGTCCCGGTCAGACTCTTTGCGTGGTGCGACGGTATTTTTGCAGCAGACGGCGGCGTATTAGGCTCGCCCTCATCAACGACTGTCTCTTCTGAAACACCTGGCCCTTCAGTGCGACCTGCCTTTTCCAGATCCTGCGCCCGGACAAGTCTCGCATAAGAGCCGTCGCTGGCAATGAGTTCGCGGTGCGTTCCTTGCTCGATGATTCTGCCCGCGGACATGACAGCGATATTATCCGCCCGTTGAACCGTAGACAGCTTATGGGCAATGATAATGGTAGTTCGTCCGACGGAGATGTTATCGAGTGCGTTTTGGACGACTCTCTCAGCCTTCGGATCAAGCGCGCTCGTGGCTTCATCCAACAGTAGAACCGACGGCCGAGACACAATACTGCGTGCAATTGCAATCCGTTGTTTCTGCCCACCAGACAGCATGCGCCCACGCTCGCCGATCTGGGTATTATATTGCTGCGGCAGAGCCTCGATAAACTCATCTGCATAGGCATCTTTGCAAGCTTGTTGTATCAGGGCGAGTTTTTCCTCGTCCGAAGCTTCGGCGTGCTGTGTGCCTACCAAGCCAAAAGCGACATTATCGAAGATTGTCCCACTAAATAGGACTGGCTCTTGCTGAACAAGCCGAATGCGCGTGCGTAGCCAGGCGATGTTAAGGCTCTTAATCTCAATGCCATCGAGCAAGATCATCCCAGCTGCTGGATCGTACCAGCGCTCTAGCAGCCCTACTATCGTACTCTTCCCTGAGCCACTCGCGCCGACCAACGCCGTGGTCTTACCAGCCGGGGCACTCAGAGTCAGGCCGTTGAGGACTTGTGTATCGGGACGAGATGGGTACGCGAACTGGAGATCCTGCAGTTCAATCGCGCCGGTGCATTGATCGGGCTTCAGGCCTTCAGTCGATAGGGAATCGATAGCAGATTCCTTGTCGATAATGCGGAAGAGTTCGTCAGCAGCGGCGGCAGCTTTGGTGATGGTTATGATCTGAGGAGCAATGTGGGTGAGAGATGTGGCAGCAACAACAACTGCAAAGATAACGCTGTAAAGAGGTCAGCGATAACCACTAACATGGGAGAAGCAGGACAGGCATACGTTACAACATCACCGGGCTCCTCGACTTCACCACGAGCATACATCCGGATGCCCTGCCAGAAGGCAAGCCCGTATCCCGCGTAGACGCAGAAGAACTCGGTCGAGAACAAGATGCCATAGTTCGGCGACTTCTTTCGCCCGACACGCTCCAACTCAGCGAGGAACTCTTCATAGCGTTTTGCCATGACTGGCTGCAGCCAGAACGCTTGGACGGTTGCGATGCTAGAGAAGACTTCATCCACGACCACAGTCGACCGCGACAGGATACCCATCATCTTGTCCTCACTCTTGACCTCGATCCCCATGCAAACACCGGTGACAATGACGATGGCCGGAACAATCGCCATGGTGATGAGGGTGAGCTTCCAGTGCACGGCAAAGGCGACCACAAAAGCCGCGAGGAACGTAGCGCAGCTCTGGACGAAGATCGTGAGCTTTTCCGAAATGCCGTTTGTGACCAAGTTGCCGTTCATGGTCACCTTGGACGCCGGGGACCCGGCGTCTTTGGCGTCGAAGAAGCTCGCATCCTGGCGGAGGAGGCTCTGCAGAAAGTCTATCCGCAGTGCCTTGGTCGCACGAATGGCGCCGATCGAAGCGGTCAGGGCGTGGATGTAGACGAGGACGAATTTGGCGATGAAGAGATATATGAAGAAAAGGCTGGGAATGTTAGACTGGGCATAGAGCCGGCGCGTTGCCTGGAGCTGCAGATCACCTACGTGTAGTGCCCCACTTGGCTCATATAGTGGTCCGCGGTAACAGTGCCCGTTGCAAAATTGTTAAAGGTCGTCACGAACTTGCCGAACAGTAGGTCCATCAAAGGAAGGGCCGCGCCAGCAGCGATCGCGGTGGCGAACGCTACGTAGTAGAGAATCGAACTTGTTCGGTCGGCATAGCTGAAGATTCGCATATAGCTTTTGAAGCCAGATGGAGAATAGGGGTCTCCGTCCGGCTTGGAGTCGCCCTTCTTCTCGCTGGGCGACATGGGGCACAAAAGCGTAGGGAAGAGCAGCTCTACGCAGGAAAGCGATTAGGAGGTCGGGGATGGGATTCCAAATCTATCTCAATATGCCCGATTTAGATAGAATTGTGAGATGCACCCAGCGTTGGAAAGTGACATGCATATGGCTGACAGTCAGCCAGCAACCGCGTGCTGTTCCAATCGGGGCTGACAGTATACTACCGTGGCTAACATGTATAGCGTATTGAGTCTTCGATGACCCGAGGCTATACGGTCGCTGCTGACGCCGTGGTGTGCTTGCGAGGGCTGTGTAGTCTTATGAGCAGCTTCGTTCCTGCCTCGTATAGAGTCCCACAGCAGCAGCGCAGAGCGCAAACTATCAGACTGTATCAATAACCTCAACATGATTATCAACAGCAACAACAATGGCATTAGCATGAACGGCAATGCAAGTCACGACCCTACCACGACGAACGGCAACGCAAGCCACGACCATATCACTATGAAAGGCAACGGACACCACACAAACGGATACCACGCCAACGGGGCCATTTCCAACGGCAATGGAGTTCACATCAACGGTACCAATGGTAAAAACGGCACGCATATCGACCCAAACAAGGGTACCTTCTCCCCAATCGCAATCTGCGGTATGGCCTGTCGTCTCCCCGGCGGCATCGCCTCCCCAGAGCAGCTCTGGGACTTTCTCATGGAGGGGGGTGATGCACGCAGCCGCGTCCCAGAAAGCCGCTTCAACATCGCCGCCTATTACTCAGCTACCCGAAAGTCAGGAGCAGCCAATACCGAGTTCGGTTACTTCCTTGACGAGTCTGTCGACCTGGGAGCCCTTGACACATCCTTGTTCTCCATGCCTCGCGGCGAGGTCGCCAGATTAGATCCCCAGCAGCGGTTACTACTAGAGGTTGCGCGGGAGTCCATTGACGATGCTGGCGAGGTCGGCTGGAAGGGAAGCAACATCGGCGTTTATGTTGGGACTTTCAGCCAGGACTGGTATGATGCCTTCAACCAGGAGGCGCTGAAATACGGCATCTATCAAGCGACAGCGACGCATGACTTTATGATGTCGGAGCGCCTGTCTCACGAGATGGATCTACGCGGGCCTAGCATGACGATTCGCACGGCCTGCTCATCGGCGCTGGTTGGGCTCAATGAGGCCTGTCTGGCCATTTCCAGAGGCGACTGCAACTCGGCCATTGTCGGCGGCACCAGTATCATCATGGCCCCGGGACTGATGACTGCTATGGCCGAACAGGGTGTCCTGAGCCCCGACGGCTCATGCAAGACTTTCTCAGCCAACGCCAACGGCTATGCACGCGGCGAGGCTATTGTCTCATTCTATGTTAAGTCTCTCGATGCCGCTCTGTGTGATGGCAACCCCATCCGCTCCGTCATTGCGGGAACTGCCACCAACTTTGATGGCAAGACCCCGACGCTGTCAATGCCTAACACAGTGGCTCAGGAAACGTTGATTCGCCGCGCTTACAAGGTCGCCGGAATCGATGATTTTGGAAAGACGGGGTTCTTCGAGTGCCACGGTACCGGAACCAGTGCTGGTGATCTGGTGGAGACCAGCGCCGTAGCGTCCGTCTTTGGAGACCAGGGCGTCCACATTGGATCTATCAAGCCAAACCTAGGGCATTCCGAGGGAGCTTCAGGCTTAACTTCATTGCTGAAGGCCGTCCTGGCTCTGCAGTGGGGGACAATTCCTCCAAATATCAAGTCACTGCCGCTAAACCCCAAGATTCCCTTCGAGCACGTCAAACTGAAAGTCCCGCAAACACCGCTCCCCTGGCCTAAAGACCGTGAACAGCGTGTCAGTATCAACTCGTTTGGTGTCGGTGGTGCTAACGCCCATGTCATCGTGGAGTCGGCAGAGAGGTATAAACCCTCACGCCGAGCAGTTGAAGAAGTGCGATCACGATCGAATGAGCCACAACTGCTCCTCTACTCGGCCAATACCGCACAGTCCTTGAACGACATAATCCAAAAGCACCAGACTTTCCTTAGTAACACCTCGCTAGACTTCGCCGACATCGCATACACCCTCGCGAACAAGCGAGAGCACCTTGGACATAGGGCATTCTTGGTCGCCACTCAAAACACATTCGAACCCAGTACCCCCATGTCCTCGTATAAGACCGGCCCTCCTGGCTCCCAGGGCCCACCTTCCGTGGTCATGGTCTTCACTGGCCAAGGTGCCGCCTGGCCCCAATTTGGCCGCGAGTTGCTCCTTACAAACATCACCTTCTCCCAGACCATCAAGGCCCTGGACAACCATCTTCGGAGCCTGGGAGCGCTGCACCAAACTGGTCGCTAGCCGAGGAACTTGTCAAGCCGGCCAAGACTAGTCGTGTTTACGAGGCCGAGTTCGCGCAACCCCTTTGCACGGCTGTTCAGATTGCGCTGGTTGATACACCTGCAACTTTAGGAGTTCAGCCTGCCGCCGTTGTCGGCCATTCCAGCGGTGAGATTGGGGCAGCATATGCCGCAGGCGGGCTTACAGCACAAGAGGCTATCGCTATTGCCTTCCATCGTGGAGCAACAACCAAGGTGCAGACCCAGGCTGGTGGAATGGCCGCGGTAGGCTTGGGCTGGGATGAGGCAGCGGAGTTTTTGGTGCCTGGTGTTGTCAGAGCTTGTGATAACTCGCCCAGCAGTGTGACTTTGTCTGGAGATGCCGACAAACTGGCCTGTGTCGTTGATGCTGTGAAGCAGGGCGGGCCCGGAGTGCCAGTCACCACCCTCAAGGCTGAAAAGGCATACCACTCGCACCACATGGAGGCTCTCGGCGAAGATTACGAACAGGCCATGGTCGAGTCAGGCGTCGTCGGCAGCGCACCTCTGATTCCGTTCTTCTCCAGCGTTACTGGAATGCGCTTTGGACTGAAGGAGGATGACAAATTCGGACCGAAGTACTGGCGTTCCAACCTCGAACGCTCTGTGCTCTTCAGGGCAGCCGTCTCTGGCATCCTGCACTGCCCTGAGATCACCAACGAAGTCCTGCTCGAGCTTGGCCCGCACCCTGCACTTGCCGGTCCCTTGCGCCAGATCCTAACACACAACTCAAGCAAGGCTCCCTACATCGCCACTCTCATGCGCAATCAGCATGGCGTTGAGGCCTTCCTCCAGGCCCTCCGCAAGCTATACACCATGCATGTTGACATCGACTTTAAGACCCTGATGCCTCATGGCTCAGCTGTTTCCGACCTCCCGCGTTACGCTTGGGACCACCAGCGCATGCACTGGTATGAGTCTCGAGTATCTAAGGAGTGGAGACACCGCGAATACCCTGCCCACGATCTGCTCGGTATCAATGTGCCCGAGAGCACCGAGCTTGACCCAGTGTGGCGCGACCTCCTGCGCGTTGACAACACGCCCTGGCTGTGTGACCACAAGCTCCACGAGGGAATTGTCTTCCCCTTCGCAGCATACGTCTCCATGGCCGCCGAAGCCGCACGGCAGGTCTCCGGCATCCTGGATGGAGTGAGCCTCAGGCATATCTCCGTGAATGTAGCCCTGCTGATCAACGAAGATACGCCGACCGAGCTCGTCACATCGCTGCGCCACCACCGGCTGACAGACTCGCTCGACAGCGACTGGTGGGAGTTTAATATCTCATCGCACAACGGCCACGTCTGGACGAAGCACTGCACCGGCGAAGTACGCGCAGAGTCGGCCAAGAGCGTGCCCACACCTCACCCAAGCCCTGAGTCACTCCCTCGGAAGGTGGACATGACAAAGTGGTATGCGACGCTGCGACGCCAAGGGCTCAACTACGGTCCTCTCTTCACTACCCTCGAGGAGGTACGGTGTTCCACAGGCGAGGCGCACACTGCCTTCGGAAGCATGCGCAATAACCGCTGGGGCGACGAGAGCCAGTACCACCTGCATCCTGTTATTCTGGACTCCTACTTCCAGATGCTGAGTATCGCACACAGCAACGGTGTAGCCCATACTTATAGGCGCCGAATCCCCGCCAGCGTCGAGGGCTTGACGCTGTACCGCTCCGCCGAGGACAAGCTCGATCTGGATGCCACGGTGGTCTTCACTGAAGACGGATTAATCGGACATGGTTCTTGCTCGGCCAGGGGGAATACCATTCTCAAGGCTACGGGGGTGCGCGTGACGCTTTTCGATGGCCCCGAGGGAGACGATGAGGCGAATCCGATGCCCATCACCGCCCGATGCGAGTGGGTACCGCATATTGATTTCAAGAATACCGCCGAGTTGATCCAGGAGCCCCAGGGTCTTGCAGAGGCCCTTCCCCGTTTAAATGAGCTTGCTCAACTGGCCATCGCTCTCTCGCAGCTCTTAACCAGAGGCATCGACGTCCAGGACCCATCGCTGGCGAAGTACAAGGCGTGGTTGGGTCAGCAGTCAACCTCCCAGATCAACATCGACACGCTCTCTCAGGGCTTAACCACCCTTGTGAGGAATCTCAAGGGAACGCCCGCTGCGCACGCCGCTGAAGCAATTATGACTGTCTTCAACAACATTGGATCCCTCCTGAAAGGCGAAGAGACTGGATTCCAGATCCTGAACGCCGCCGCCGATGGCAACCTAGAGAAGCTCAAGGCCTTCCTCAACTACTACGACCACTCCAAATACCTGCAGTCTCTCTCACACAGCAAGCCCAACCTGCGCGTCCTCGAGATCGGTGCCGGGCTCGGCGACGGCACAATAGAGATCCTCAAGAACCTAGCTAGACCCGACGGCCAAATTCTTTACTCGCGGTACGTCTTCACCGACAGTGCTCAGGCGATCATCAACATAGCAAAGGAGCGTCTGAAGGGCGTTCCGAATATGGAATTCGCGACGCTGGACCCTAGCCAGGATGTCGCCGGCCAGGGATTTCAAGGCCGCCGATTCGACCTCGTCGTCGCTGTGAATGTCCTGAATGCATCTCCTAGCGTGCGGGACAGTCTGCGGAATGTTCGGGCACTGCTTGCCCCCGAGGGCCGCTTGCTTCTGCAAGAACCAACCCCTGCACAGCCATGGGCCAAGTTCGTCCTGGGTACCATGCCGAGCTGTTGGAGCCATGAGCAGGACGACCGGGCCTATGAGCCCTTCGTGAGCACAAAGAGGTGGCAGGAGGAGCTGCAGGCCGCTGGATTTGAAGACGTGGAGCCCGTCACCTCCGAGTCTGAGGCATTGGTGAACTCAGTCATTGTTGCCAGAGCGGTGCAGCAGAAGGTGCCGGTGAAGCGTGTTACGCTACTTAAGAACAATGTGGGCTCGGCAGACGGTGCCGCTCTGGTCCAATCTTCTCTGGGTTACTCGGCCTTCCAGCATCGGCAGCTGCGATCCGAAATACGGCTCGGTAATCGGTCTGGCTCGCACACTGCGTTCTGAACGGAGCATTGACTTTGCTGTCTGGGAGGTCGACGATGTCAACTCTCCCGTGGGCTCAAAAGCCCTGTTGAGCGTTCTGCAGAAGTTCCAAGCACGCCAACACGACGAGGCCGCATTGGATCCGGATTACGGGTATGCGATCTAAAACGGTCAGGTTCTTACCAACCGCATCTTCCCCTTCTCGCTCGACAGTGAGCGCTCTGAATCAGACTCATCCGACGAAGCAGCCTTGACGATCACCCAGCAAGGCCGCATGGACACCCTGCGGTGGGCTGCGTCGTCCGCCGTGGATCCTAAGGACAATGAAGTTGAGGTTGAGGTACATGCCACCGGGTTGAACTTCCGGGTAAGTCAAGTTGCACACCTCGGGGAAACAATAGATCACATTTCTCACTTTGGGACCAGGATGTCCTCGTTGCAATGGGAATTATCGAACGCAACCGGCCAACATTCGGTTACGAAGCCGCCGGTATCGTCCGCCGTGTTGGCAAGAACGTCACGAAGCTGCGCATTGGCGACCGTGCCGCCTTTATGGGCATGGAGACCTTCTCGACAGTTGTGACCGCGCCGGATATGCTCTACGAGAAACTGCCAGACAACATGAGCTTTGCCGAGGGTGCTTCGATGCCTTTAGCCTTCACGACCTCCATCTACTGTCTCATCACCGTTGGACGACTTTCAAAGGGCCAGGTAGGAGAATAGCATGTGCTGTGGCATTTGCCAGGCTTGATGCTAATAGATTTTCAGTCAATCCTCATCCACAGTGGTTGCGGTGGAGTCGGACTGGCCGCTATCCAGATCGCCCAGATGCTCGGCGCCGAGATCTTCACGACCGTGAGCAGCGAGGAGAAGACCCGCTACTTGAACGAGACCTACGGAATCCCTCGAAACCGGATCTTCAACTCCCGGAGCACCTCTTTCGTCGACGATGTCATGCGCGAGACCAACGGCCGGGGTGTGGATCTAGCCCTCAACTCCCTCTCCGCCGAGCAGCTGCATGCAACATGGAGTTGTATTGGCAAGTGGGGAACAATGGTTGAGATCGGATCTCCTGGGAGCCGCGAAGCTCGATATGACCCCGTTCCTGGCGAACCGGAACTACTGCTGCGTGGACCTCGACCAGATGAGTCGCGAGAGGCCACACATGGTTGCTGACCTCCTTCGCGACATGATGGAGTTCTTCCGGCAGGGCCATGTCAAGCCTGTGCGCATTGTGCAGGTGACCAGCGCCTCCGCGATCCAAGATGCGTTCCGGTACATGCAGCAGGGTAAGCATATCGGCAAGATTATCCTGCAGGTGCGCGATGACACCGGCGGGCTCGATCTGGGAGAGATCGACAAGACCAAAAAGGGTGGTGCTCAGCTCGACGGGGAAGCATCCTACCTGCTTGTCGGTGGCCTGGGTGGTCTGGGCCGTGCGATGTCACTGTGGATGATCGAGCAAGGTGCCAGGAACCTGACCTTCCTATCCCGCAGCGCCGGCAAAGCCCAGCGTGACCACGACTTCGTCAAGGAAGTCGAGAGCCTGGGATGCACTGCCCAGCTGGTCCAGGGAGACGTTACGAACCTGGACGACGTCGTGCGCGCAGTCGAGGGCGCCGTGGCTCCTCTGAAGGGAATTACCCAGATGTCCATGGTCCTACGCGACCAGATGTTCGACGGGATGAACATCGAGGACTGGCATGTTGTCCATCGCCCCAAGGTCCAGGGAACCTGGAATCTGCACGAGGCGACTCTCTCTCGCAACATCCAGCTCGACCAGTTCATCCTCTTCAGCTCGCCGTCTGGAATCATCGGCAAAACCGGCCAGGCAAACTATGCCAGCGCCAATACTTTCCTTGATTCCTTCGCGCAGTACCGGAAGAGCCAGGGCCTTGCCTGCACGGCCATCGATCTCGGAGCTATGGACGGCGTTGGCTATCTATCCGAAAACCAGGATCTTCTCCGGAAGATGCAAGATACCGGCTGGCGCGTTGTGCAGGAGGCCGAGCTCCATGAAGGTCTGGAAGTTGCCATGACGACCCCCGCTCGCGACAGCTTCCTCCTCGGTATCTCCCGAAGTGTGCCACTCAGCAGCCCGGACAGCAATGGCTGGTTGCGCCGCGACGCACGCATGGCGGTATACCACACTGTCGGCAGCGGAGCCAGCAAGGCAAGCTCTGCGAACGACGGGCTGCGCTCATTCCTCAAGTCCGTCAAGAACGACCCGAACGTTCTCAAGTCCACCGAGAGCGTGAACTTCCTTGCGGTAGAGATCGGGCGGAAGCTGTTCAGCTTGCTGCTGAAGCCGGAGGATGGGGAGATAGGCATCAAGATGAACACGGCTGACCTTGGTCTAGATTCTCTGATTGCTATGGAGCTGCGGAGCTGGTGGAAGCTGAACTTTGGCTTTGATATCACGGTGTTGGAGATGCTGAGTATCGGGAATTTGGAGGCTCTGGGAAAGTTTGCGGCCGAGAAGCTGCTGCAGCTGCATGATCTTTAGGCTGAATACATTAAAAGTAGGTAGCCAGTTGATGCAGTACCCTGTGCTTATTACGGAATTACCACATAGTTGAATTGATTTGATACTCACATAAAAATATCCAAGCTAAGCTGTCCAGACATATCTTGAGCCATCCATCCTGGTCCATAAATCAACCCTCAATACATACAAGTCATAGTGCTAATACGCAAATCAAACATTTCAGACATTTAAGTAAAGCCATCAAGATATACAAGGTCATCAAGATACATAAAACCTTTTATCATAGCGAAGTAAAGGTACCAACAGATACAAACCGAGCAATTAAAATATATATCAAACCACCAGTATACTCAGCCAAGTTGCTAAAATATACAAATCAACCCATCAAGACATAGATTGAATAATCAAGCTACCGAAGTTCAGTCATCGATATACACGAGTCAAGCAATCAAACACAAATTAAGGGATCAACTCATGTAACGAGGGAACCTTCGCTCTCAGCTCGTCCATGATCTCCTTGACGACCACCTTCTTTACAATTTGCGCATTCTC
Source organism: Rhinocladiella mackenziei CBS 650.93 (assembly GCF_000835555.1). Classification (NCBI taxonomy): domain Eukaryota; kingdom Fungi; phylum Ascomycota; class Eurotiomycetes; order Chaetothyriales; family Herpotrichiellaceae; genus Rhinocladiella; species Rhinocladiella mackenziei. The sequence goes on from NW_013550603.1 coordinate 4,337,139, forward strand.
ACTATTCAAGTTCGGCGCCGCTAACCCACGGTATTCCTCCTCAGTAAAAAGCGACTGTATATTCTTTCCCTGTTCGTCCAGAGCTCGTTAATATTCGTCCACAAAGCATGCGGAGATGAATCTCACGTGTTGTTCCTGCGACGCGCACGCTGCAGTGACATAAAATCGAGCCCCATAGTCTGCAGACTTTCCCAGAAATCCCAGGTAGATAGGCACTACGATCTTCATGAGTGGCGAAGACTTGACGATGGAGCGAGCAATATCTGTGGCCACGAGGCCCGGGCAGACAGTGTTTATGATGACGAGCACTCTGTCACGAAAAAACGAGTCAGACCAGCTCGAGCAACAACAGAAGCAAGGGACAACAAAAATACCGTCCATCAGTTGCCACCGCTTGCTTACACAATTCCTCGACCGCGTACATCAGCATCAGCTTGCTGTTAGCGTAGTTCGGATCCAGCTTCCCCACTGGCCAGTTATCCCTGCTACTGAAATGTCGAAGAACGCCCTCCTTCGCCCCATACTCAGCCCACCGCGAGATATCCGGATCGAGGTGGTCCCGCGAAGCGACGAAGACAAGATGCGGCGGTCGTTGCCCATTATACGTCATTTCCTTCATCCAATCGAGAAGCAGCAGGCCAAGCAAAGTCGTGCTCAACGTGTTTACCTGGATGGTTTGCTCCCTGACCCGTCTCACATTAGAAACTAGCACCAACAGGTCTAGGCCAAGCTCGGAAATGCAAATGCAACCATGCAGAACAGAAAATACGTACCATCCTTCAGTACTCTCCACGAAGGCGGGATTAATCACACCAACATTCAACACTGCGTAATCGATCCCCCTCCGCCCGGGTTCGCTCTGCTTCAGCTCATTGACAAGGGCAACGCAAGAGTTGTATTCGTTCATATCCAGCTGCAGGGCGTGGATCTTGCCGGGTGGCGCACCGGTGTACTGCGCAATTTGCCCCCTGGCGGCCTCGCCTTGCGCTTTGCTGCGCGATGTGATAATTACAGTTGCGCCAAGTGTTGTAAAGTGCTGTGCTGCCGCTAGGCCAAGACCAGCAGTCGCGCCCGTAACAAGGACCGTCTGCCCATCGAATGAGCCTGGCGGGGGCAAGGACTCTGGCCAGAGTTTGTCGCGGAGACGACCAGGTAGCGTGTAGACCATTGTGGCGGCCCCGGATTGAATTGGGATATCCAGATGCTCGTGAGGCTGAAGTTGCACTGTCACTTAATAAAACTGAGTCAGGCCATTTCCGGGTAACTTGGCAGTGGATATTGTTACGTTAATAAATTGGCAGAATATGCACGGTCAGCCACGCGCCGCCTAAGATCACAGCTTCCCGGTCAGACACCATCAGCACTCTCGTCAGCAAGAGCTTAATCCGACACTGATCGATTGAGATTGTAGCAGCGGTCGCACGTCATAGTAAATAACAAGCTGATGATGGTAATGCAATCTGATACAGAGTACCAAAGAAACCAGGCTGTGAACCCCCAAATTAGACCTGATATATGGCAAGCCCAGTTGCAACCAGCCAACCCCTTCAAAGCCTATTACACACGATAATGCCCTTGTCTCATTAGGCTAGCCTACTCTGCCTCACAAGCGCCAATTCCCATCTGTCGCCCAAAATGTACTACGCCATCTTCCTCAAATCCTGGCTGCAGGAACAGACCCCACGCGCCTCCTCCATGAACACCGCCCCAGCCTTCTACCGCAGGCTCGAGCAGTCGCTGGACGTTGCGCGCAAGGAAAACGGCCTCATGACGATCAAGCCGCGCTGGGACGACAGCGTCGTAGACCTGACAACCAGCGACTTCCTCTCGCTCAACCGCACAGGGCGCATCCGCGAGGAGTTCACGCGCGAGCTCGCCCGCCACGACGAGTTCCAGCTTAGTGCGTCGGGCTCGCGCGTGCAGTACGGGAACTACGACTATCTACTTGAGACGGAGCGCATGGTGGCGGAGTTCCACGGGGCCGAGACGGCTTGGATTGCGCACTCCGGGTTCAATGCGAATGTCGGTGTGCTCGAGGCGATTCCGCTGCCTGGGGATGTGATTGTTTACGATGAGCTGTCGCATGCAAGCACGAATCTAGGGATGAAACTGAGTGTGGCGGCGAAGAGGATTCCCTTTAAGCATAACAGCGTGGATTCGTTGCGGGAGGTTCTGGTGGAGTTGAAAAACGGCGATGGCGGCGCGGCATTTGTGTCGGGGATGCAGTCAGTTCTCATTGCTGTTGAGTCGATCTACAGTATGGAGGGCGACATCTGTCCACTGGTCGAGTTTGTTGAGCTGGCGAAGGAGATGTTCCCTGCTGGGAATGCGCAGTTTATTATCGACGAGGCGCACAGCAACGGTGTGATCGGTCCTAGGGGAGGCGGCCTGGTAAGTCTATTTGTATCTCTTGCTCGTGGACGATTATGGTATTGACTGGGATGCATAGGTCCAAATGCTAGGTTTGGAGAAGGAGATCGCCATCCGCGTGCATGTGTGCAGTAAGGCGTTGGCATCGACGGGAGGCAGGTTTCCAAAATGCCCTGCTCCCTACACAGCGCCTGCTAACAATCCCAGGTGTTATACTCTGCAACAAGACCGTTCGCGCGGCGCTCATCCATAACTCCAAGACGCTGACTTACAGCGGCGCCCCCTCATTCCCAATGGTCGCATCCATCCGCTCCGGATACCAGCTCCTGATAAGCGGTGCCACAGAGCAGGTACGTATAGAACGCCCGAACAGCCCTGCCCAGGTTCTGAAGGGCTACAAGCTAAGAAATCCAATCACCACAGGCCCAGTCCGCTATCCAGGACATCGTAAAATACTTCTTTCAAACAATTACCTCCGACCCCATCTGCGAGGAAGCAATGGACGAAGGCCTCCTGACACTCCCGCTCGTCGAAGACTGGGAGCAGCGCACAGTGCACTCGCACATCGTGCCCATCAAGACGCGGCCGCGCCATGAACAGTATCTGGCCTTCCACTTGGGTATGATGAAGATGAACGCCTATAGCATCTCGTACCCGGTTGTGCCCAAGGGCGGGAGTCGCGTGCGAGTGGTGCTGCATGCGCACAACACGAAGGAGCAGATCGAGCATCTGGTTTCGGGGATCTCTTCGTGGGCGGGGGAGATGCTGGAGCTTGAGCGGGAAAAGGATGGGTTGCCCAGGGCTGCTAGGCAGGTCTTTGCCTTGCAGACGTCGCTGGCAGTGTAAATAGCACTCCAGCTTTTGGTTTTGGTTTTGGTGGAATTTGAATCGTTTCTTGTTCTTTTAGAATATACAAATCTTTACTCCGTACAAGCGTTAAACTCATTTATGTGACTGTCTAATCATCATTGTAAAACCCGTGCGTAAAGCAAAACAACCAAGACCACCTGAGCCATCTTATCGCAATATAGCCCCTGGGGGCCAGCCAATTCAGTCAAAAGGGGCCAAAGATGCAACATCTATGACCGAGTCAGTTAGCACAATCAGCCCCCGCCACGTGTTGCGTTGCCACTCACCGAGTCCTGATACGTCTCCATCTGCTCCGCCAGTTTCCTTATTTCCTCTAGTCTATGACCATTCCTCCCCTTGAATACCTCCCGGTCGCTGTCCATCTCGTTCTCGTCGTGGTTATTAAAGAGCAGCCAGCCCAGCGTCGAAAGAAAATTCCCCGGTTCCACGGGAAGTAGATCAGGGCTCATGCTCTTATTAACGCGGTCGATTTCTTGGACGCAGAGGGATGCTACGCCGCGCGGCTTGCCGTTAGCACTGATTCCTTCACTCCACGCAGGGACTAAAAAAGGGGCAGCAGGCAGACTCACTTGCAGTATCCAAAAGACCCTCGTAGAGCCCGCGCGACTCCCGTCTTGGCCATTGCCCACTGCATTCCTGGAGGGCCTGTAGTACCGTCTTGAGGCGTCGGCTGCGACTAGCGCACTGGGAGATGGCGGGCAGGCTGTTAGTCGTGAATTGTCCGGTGTAATAAGCTACGGCCATCTGGTCGAAGTCCTGGAACCCGGCCGCACGCATTGCGTCGAGGAGGGTCTCGAAGCGCTCCGTGACGTCCTGGGTGTCTGTACTACGTTTAGAAACTGCGCTGACGTCTCCTGATGATGATGCAGCAGATGAGGATGAGGATGTGGCTGGTTCTGTTGCTGAGCTTGTTCCTCCAGCTCTTGGACTGCTGTCACCACTAGGTCTGGTTCTGCTGTTGCTACTTATCAGCATAGGCGGGATAGGTAGCACGGCGATTAGTGTTGCACATACGTTTTCGAGGAAGAAGAGCTACTCGTCGCTTCGTGGTGGGCGAGGAGCTGTGGGCGTTGCTTTGACTCACTGGGGGAACAGCTGCGCGATCAGCTTAGAATATCCACGACGATAGGATAATACACATGTCCCAAAGAGGGCAAGAAGTAGGCCAACAGCCCTATATGACATAAAATATAGATGCTTACCCATGGTTTGCGGCGTTGTACCGACCTCCCGGGGTCGGAAGCGGACCAGACTCTGCTCGGGGATCAACGTCGGATCCGACTTGGCAATCGCCACGCTGCTGCTGCTGGATATGGGGCGGAGAAGCCGCACCGCCTAAGATGTGAGAGCGAATCTGTTCCAGGTGGCCGGCGCAAGGTCCCGTCGTGCTATTACAGTTACATCGCGAGACGGGTAAGCTCGGGTAGGAGTGTGGCGGCATGGGGTTTTCCGTAGTCGTTGTCAGGGTCATTGCCATTACCGGGTCTGCGTGAGGCCAGGCTGACGAGCTTGGCTGGCCTGAAGCATCATACGACATGATATTGTTCATCATGGCGAGGGAGGGTGGGGAATTGGGAACGGAGGAGGCAAGGTTGTGAAAGTCCATATAGCTGAGATCATCGACACCGGCGTCTGTCGGCCAATGCAGATGCTGGGAGGGCGCCAGGCCTTCTTGGGGGTTTGGATCGTCGACGTGTCTTTCTCCCTGCATTCTGTCCATGTCTTCGAGGGTACATGTCAGGTTGTCCTCCTTCATTTTCCGGCCTATATCGCCAATGGGTGCAAAGTAAGCAGATGCCATTGCGGGAGCGGGTGTTTTCTGAGGGTCCGTACGGCGGTTCCTTTGTGATATTCTGTTCTGCAGTCTGCTTTCCTGTCAAACTGGGTACAGTAGAAAGCCAAGGACAGGTACAGATGCGCCTACCTTCTTCTTTCTACTGCATGGGGGTTAGTCGAGCGCCCCGAAGGCTGTGCAGGCTTCGCCGGCTTGCTTCCTGTCGATAACATGGAGATTGTCGAACAAGGTCTCATTGAACGGCCGGATAGTAGCAAGTGCCCTTTGTTGAAAAGGGGGTTATCACCCCTATGCAGGATTTAGGGGTAGAAATAGGAGAAGAAAAGGGGTCAAACTAACGTGTATATATACCAGCAACCTGGCAGGACTGGTTGTGGGGTAGACAGAGCATTCAATACATTTCAAGTTGTTCCCTAGTTCGACAGAGATCAACCGTTGAGAGAATGGATGCAGAAATGCATGCACATTGGGCTATGGAGACTTTGTCTACCCGAGACTATCTAAGGGTGAATGAGTGACTTAAATACACAGCTGCTGCTCCTGCGTGGCTCCAGACTACGGCAGGCTGCAATGCGGGGGTATAGCGGGCATAAGTACAGTCTGGACTATACAACATCAACCATTCGGAGTTTGATAGCCGGGTTGTGCGTTTATCAATTGGGTAGTTGTAACACCCAAATATCACGCCACGAATCCCCGGCCGCCACAAAAGTGGCAGGAAGGGGGCTGGAAGCCGAAAATGGGCAAAGAGATGAAAGGATCGAAAGGTATAAGAAGAGCCTTAGATAGACAGGTTTCAGTACATTGCCATTCCACACCCTACCTTATGCACTCGCAGCGATTTGTGATCCCCTTGTGAAAGACCATTACCCTTCGTTAGTATCGTTGCTATAGCAGTCGTCAGCTCGGGATCGTACCACAACAATGTCTTTCTTTTGCGGCGGGGATAGTATAAGACTATAGTGCCACGGCAGCTACGGTTCAGGCATGGCAGTCGTCACGACGGGCCGCGCCACGCCTGCCAACCCAACCCCCCCCCCCCCCTCCAAATCTTAAACACGCTTCTAACACATGTGTCGAGCTCTATTATTCGCCGTTCCCTGTGAGCACACAGGGCATGAGGGGGGGACGGCATTTGCTGTCGTCCACTGTCAACTTGGACTGCTGTGCCGCAGGTCTCTTTTGGTTACACAGAGCCAGGAGAGGTCGCTTGCTACGTAGTCTCCACCAAATGCGGGGGACTCAACGGGCTCAGATCCCTGCCGTAGTCCTCGAAAATAATTCTAGTATCCACAAGAAAGGTTAATTGGCTGCTCTCGTGGCTCAAGCGCAAATGCTCTTAGGCGCAGAATACGTAGAATTAACAACTAAGATGCACAATTTCAGAATAGCGCTGCAGGTGCAGTATATAGCCGACCCGGGAGCACATTTCCGAGACCAGGGCTTTGCCTAACTAGATACGGGAAGCGACAAATCCGCGGCCAAGTCAGTATCTTTCTAATAGGGCCCTATTAGAGAAGCCTAGCTTGAACCTCCCCACAATTTTGGGCCTTTAGTAAGCGCCTGCGTTTGTCCTTTTGAGTCTGCAATACTCCGTACGAAGGTACCTTTCAAAAGTCTTTTTCCTAGGCCGTGCGCAGTGGCTTTTTTAGCGCGCATTGGCGCATACTGTTTCTTTAGTACTAACCCCCCCCCCCTGAATAAATGTCCTGCAGGGCCTTGTTGGCGTCATAATACTAACTAATCCCAGTACAGCCACATTACTAATCAAATCGCTCAGAAACTCCTAGATTTACCGCTTCTTTTACAATTTGTTACGATTCTTGTCGGCAGAATATCCCCACCATCATTTTCCCAATGGACTCGCAGCAGATTACTCCTCGCACCCCTACAGCGCCGAGGCATCGGAACCTCGAAACCTCGCGTGATACACGTATCGTGATTCAAACTGCACTCTTATTCCAAGTTCCATACGAACAAATCCGTAAGAAGTTGAATGTTACAGATCGCCAGGTTAAGTGGTGTCGAACTGGGGAACAACTTGAAATATATTGAATGCTCTGTCTACCTCACAACCGGTCCTGCCAGGTTGCCGGTATATATTTTGGAGGGGTGATATGGGGGCTGCCAAACCAGCACCTGTCTCGACTCAAATCAAACAACCAACACACCACACAACAGGCCAAAGTGGGAGCGCGAGCTTAAGGATCACTCCAAAAGGCAGGTAGGTAAGAGCGTCAAGGTACACGAATATAGGCTAATAACAGTTGTGCCCAAAATGTCTGTTGCTGTCTCTGCCGTTGTTGCGTATCTGTCATGCATGTTGCTCCTCCTTTTTCCTGTGTCTCCCTCCGAAAGAGAGCCATCTGTTCAACATTTGCACTGTTTGCTTACTCTGTCACGTGACTGATTGGCATAGGCCGACCTCACCCCATCACCACCTTCGCGGCCACACCACCTAAGCGGCCAAAATACCCCATATACTGTACGCGAGCACACCTACTCTACGGCTGTTGAACAGTATTTGAAGAAATGGTGACCAATCATTCATGACAGACCAGGTTATTTTGCAGCACTCGCTCAACTAGGCCGTATCACCATTGACAGGAAACAATGATGACGTACACTCGTTAAATAGATATATGGACGGGGCTCTATTCTGTACTCATTAGGAGAGCCAGAGCACTCTTTCAATCCACGAAGTTTGACAACGGCCCACAAAATTGGCGGCAAACAATAGCTGTCAAACTGGGGAACAACTTGAGATATATTGAATGCTCTGTCTATCTAGCAACTGGTCCTGCCAGGTGTCGGACTTTCTGTGCAACTTGAGATGAAGGAGCGCTCTGTTCCCTATCTACCTATCGAGGTGTTGAGGCTCCTTTTATAGACACACGAATGCTACACTGTTGCACAGAGCAACCATCTGTAACGTCGTTGCCTATGGAGACCTCTCATCATCCAACACCAGGTTGCTGGGATATATACACATTGGGTTGACCCCTTTTCTTCTCCTATTTCTACCCCTAAATCCTACATAGGGGTGACAACCAAGGGGCACTTGCTACTATTCGGCCGTTCAATGAGACCTTGTTCGACACCTTTGTGTTCAACACAATTCTGTCACGGGACCACGTGCCAAGGGTTACAGGAAAGGTGTGAGTCTGTACACCACCTTTTGTTATTAAAGCGTAGCGTTTAGCGAAGCTTTTTTAGACTCCGACCTAGGGATCAATTGTGTTCACGTGACTAAAAAAGGCAAGTCCCGTGACCTGGTCCCGTCACATCACATGACCTCGAAGCCTTGGCAATCTCCATCGTAGTGACCCCGGGGGTTGGAGGGCTAAGCGCCAATCCTTCCACGACCCCTAGGTAATCCAAAAAAGCGGGTCCTGTTATTCTGTATACTGATCACGTGACGCGCGTTATTCTGTACACCGCCTCTAATTGGTCCGGATTTTAGTTTTTCCGGTTGTCTGCGTGATTCGCAGACAAGTAAAGGTGTTGCCTGAATATCCGCCTTCGGTTTAGGCGGCGTGCGTCGCATGTTATCGCCTGCATCCTTCTATGCCGCGCCGGTGCCCCTCCCGGTCAGCTACTTCAAAATATCCTCAAACCCTGATCCTCGACGCAGCCCGTTTCGGCCCCAGACTTGCAACTCCCCCCCAAGTCTCCAACTCCTACGTGACACATTTGGTTCCACCGACAGCACGACCTGCAGGCCCAGCTGATCCTGTCCATCTACACCTTTACCCAAGATGTCTGAAGCGATCGGCGACAGTGCGTCTCATTGTACCGCCTGGCCAAGTTGATTCGTGTGATGGGCTTTTCTGGCGTATGCCCCAGACTTACGAAGAGCTGGGGGACTGTCACCAAAACAATCTCAGTTGCCGTGGTTAACACTCGTCTCTTGTTGCATAGTCCGTGCCGGGCTTCTACGTCTTGAACCTGGTGGAGAATGATGTGGAAGACCGCGAAGGCGCAGCTGATGTCTTCGTGTAGGCCGGCGCAGTAAGCTAAGCATCGCACCTAGTGCCTCTAATCACAAAAATACCCCACGAGTTGATCGGCAGTGTGTACATACATTGCTACCTACGCTCCGCCTCGAATTTACAACGTCGAGCTGGACTATGTCCTTCAGCACCTAGGAGAATGAGCCAGCGGCCCTATGCGCAACCCTCGTCCTGAGACGATCGCCGTCGTGGTCAATGCCACGCTCAGGATACCTAAAGCCCTTGTCCCTTATCGCGTTTCGATGGCATGGCCTGCTCTAGTCTGTTGTCGCGTTGATATGCTCTATCCACGCCGCAAGGCCCTTCGGGAAATATCAGCAAAGAGTTGTTTGCGGACGAGGCGATCAACTCGGCAGCTATGAAAACCAAAACTAGGTGGTCGGGTGATTCACAGGGTCAAGATACAAAAACCCTGGGAAGAGGGGGAAGTGAGAGGGAGAAAGGGCAGTCGACGATTCGATCTTGCTGAGCATCACATCCCAGGACCCCAACCCATCCTCCTGCTGCGCTGTTCGATACCACCATTTCTCGTTGTTTCTATGCAGGAACAGGTTCCATAGGAGCATCGATTCCTCCTGTGACGACGTCATATCGAGTTTGGCGTAGGCGGCTGCGCGGAATTGAACATCGCTATCGCTACATTCGAGGCGCATCCTCCAGCCGATATATGTGTGGTCCGTTCCGATCTGTCGTACGACAAGTGCCGTCGCGGAGATGAGCAGCGCAATCGTGAGAATCTGGCTGAACAAGCTTGCCATGCCAAGGGAAATGATATGGATGCCAAAAGCTGCCATCCCATGGCACGAGTCGCGCTGTAGAGCTTCGGTCTAGGAGGGCGCGGAGTCGTCTAGAGACACTCAATGACTATGCCGCGAGTGGTGCTCGCCGTGATGACTTTGCTGTCCGGGAGGGCTAACACTTTGACCTCTTCACGATGTCCATCTGTCTTCTCCGACTTCATCACTGCGGGGTCGAGAGCATGCCGGTTCACTCCTTGCACTACTCGGCGGATGACCACCGAAACCAGTATTACCACGCTATTGGTCATATCCCACCGGTCACCTATTAGAATGCCAAAGACAATAGGAACAAGTGTCAAAGTTCACATAGGCGCACAATACCTCGCCAGATTCGTTCGCACTATGAATGCAGAGTACTGATTGAGGGTCCCATCATCCCGCTGCCCCTGAAACCGCTCGACAAGACAGGCGAAACACGGATGAAACACACACGCCACCATGACTGCCTTTAAACATGTTGAACCACTTCAACTTCAGTACCCTCCCACAGATCATTCAAAATGAGACTTTCCATCATTGAGTGTATTTTAATTGCCTTCCTATGTCGCACAGTAAACGCCGAAAATGGGACCTTCCACTCGGACCGCTTTCCTGGAGCCGAGCTGTCCCACCCTCCCATCTGCACGGCAACCATTCCCTCCATGAATGACGTACTCTGTGTCTACACCTACGCCTCATTCAGCAACAACAGAGGCATTTCAATCTTCACAACACCCGATATCCACTCGCACTTTGCTCTCCTTCTCAGACGACACTACTCTTCTCCCGATCCTACTACCAATGCCACTCCGTTAAAATGGGAGTCCAAGTTCATCCCTGGCAAAGGAATTGGCGTCCGTGCCACCTCGCCACTTACATACGGCGAGAAACTCTCCTCTTTCACACCAGTCCTGCTGTCGTATCTCGACGAGCGATCTCTCACTTCCCTCGAGAGGGAACACTATCTCCGTACTGCCATCGAGCAACTTCCCACCCCGACACGGTCGAAATTTCTCGATCTCACACGCATCTACGATGACGACCGCATCGAAGTCCAAGACGTAATCAAGGCCAATTCCTTCGAGCTCCAGGTTGGCGGGGTGATGCACCTTGCCGTCTTCCCCGAAAGCTCTCGCTTTAATCACGACTGTGCCCCCAACACGCAGTATTACATGGACGCAGAGCGACTCACCCATGTTCTTCACGCGACAAGAGAGGTGCGCGAGGGGGAAGAATTGAGTATCGCGTATATCGATCCCTTAAGGAGCTCCAGGAAGCGGGGTTATCATCTAAAGGCTGCGTTTCATTTCATGTGCGGCTGTGAGAGATGTTCGAACCCAGACGAGTCCGACGTTCACACTTCTATGATTCACTCCCTGCACGAGACATTCCAGGACTGGGACTGGACCGAAGATAGCCTACCTTCCTCCATCACACAGCTCCTCCCCGTATTCATTCCCTCCAAGTATTTCAATCATCCAATCACGAACGCCGCCGAGTATCTTATCAAGCTGCACGAGCAAGAAGGATTACAGGGGTTTGTGGACACTCCGTATGGGCATGCGGCCCTGGCATATGCAAGTTTACAGCAAGAAGGACCGGCGATGATGTATGCGGAGAAAGCTCTACGAGCGCTGAGGTTGCGATTCGGACCCGCTGGTGGAGGGAATGAAGGTGTTTGGGAGGGGATTCTGACCCAAGGTATCAAAGGACATTGGAGTTGGGGGAGACGACTCAGAAAGAATGGCCGAATAGATCAAAAGGAAGAACTATAGGCCCCAGAAGGGATGGCAAATGCATTTGGTTCGGAAGATTTGGTTTCGCTCCGGTGATTTGATAAAGGCAAAGAATGGAGAGCACGAATTTTTCAACGTTCGAATCGCTTCACTTTTGAAACCCTCCGGACTGGTTCTCGACTTCCCTTACAGTATGTGCCCCCTTATCCAAGTCATCGCATGGCCTATCTCCGAGCAGATTCCTATGTTCCTATCTTGCAGAGCGGATTAGCTGAGTCTTGTATGGCGGCAGCCAGCTGTCAACCCTGTGTCGATTTATATCCCCATGAGTCGGCCTCGAGACTTTGTGCAGTGGCAAATGTCACTGACTGCCATCTCTCTTCTTATTTATCTGTGTATTGGCGTGATTAACGGGATTAGCCATAGGCACCAGCAGGTTGGAAACGCCATTAACGTCTGTGGGAAAGCCATGGCAGCCAATCAAGAAAATAGAGCGCAGCTCTCTTGCCAGTGATTGGGTGCTGGGAAAAGGCCATTAAACAAGGGATACCTCGCGACTGACATTGCCATCTGTCGTGCCGATTGGCCGGGCCGGTTTCGCAGATACGCGAAGGGTCGGCGAACCATGTGAGTACAGATAAGTGTAGACAGTGAAGTAGGCACCATACTATAGGTTGGACGAATACTAAAAAGGGGAAAGGGAGGGGGTGGGAAGGGCCGTGTTTACAACGCGCCGGTCAACACTACGAAAACTATGAAAAGTCTTCCCAAAGGGGGTATGGCATAGAAGATCTGGTACATTAATGGAGAGTTCCATGAGAGATTATATGCATATGCGTAGACTTTGCAAAGGAGCCCAGTTTGGGCCTTGGAGGTCCCCAACAGTGTTCCGATCTAGTAGATCGCGATCTACTAGTTACGCGATCTAGTAGTTCTCGATCGCGTCGTCGATGGATCTAGTAGATCCGGCAACGGATTAACCATTTTCCGTGATCACGTGCCCCAAGGGGTGCGCCCCCGTCACCCATCGGATCTAGTCTACGGACAACTTAACCCCCGACGGATTAACAATTTTCCGAGATCACGTGCTCCCAGGTATGCTCCCCGCGTCACCCATCGGATCCAGTCTATGGACCGCCCAACCGCTGCACCGTTGAACGACCAGTAACACTCAGGAAAACGCTCTTGATGACCGGGTTGATGGCTCGAAAGGGGCAACAGTCTTGTAAAGGCGAGGGATGTAATAGCCGGGCTTAAGACGAACCGGTGGAGAACGGAGGTAGCGCGTAGCAATTACCTAGTCCCCTATGGGCTTAGCCCGTACAGGGTGTATGAATATCGCATCGCATCGCATCGCACCGCCCAACCCTCAACGGATTAACCTTTTTCCGTGATCACGTGCTCCACCAGGGGATAGGGGAGGGCTGGAATACCTAATTGGGAATGCCGAGAGCGCGATCGAGTAATTATCTACTAGATCTCGATCGCGTCGACGGTGGCGATCTAGTAGATCGGAACACTGGTCCCCAAACCGGTCCCTCGCAGACGGCCGTGTACAGTTGCCATATATCTTGAGAGAGAGAGAAATGTAAGGTGTGAGAGCAGAGGTTCCGAAAATGGGACTGAGTATGGGTGACAATGTGTCAAACTTCTCGTGCAACTTGAAATGAAGGAGCGCTCTGTTTTCTATCTGCTTGTCGAGGTCCTGAGACTCCTTTTATAGACACACGAATACTACATCGTTGCACAGAGCAACCGTCTGTAACGTCGTCGCCTATGGAGACCTCTCGTCATCCAACACAATGAGGAATGAAGAATTGGGCAGTAAGCCTGAGCAGTGTGCGCATTGGCAGTACAGTGACAAGACCGCTATCCAAACTGGTGCCAAGGCCAGGTGCAGATTCGCCGCCGAATACCAGACTAGGCACCACCCTATAAATCCGGTCCAGATACATTTCGGGCTCTAGAGCCGATTTAGGCTCCCGGGCCCACGTGCTCCTCACTAGAGTATAAGCATCTCTCTAGCCCGGAACTTGCGTACCTAGGTCTAGATTCCTCTACCCACGTGCCTTAACCGATGTTTAGACATATACCTCTTCATAGAGAGGTGTTCTTCACGGCTCTTGGCACATACCTAGGGATGCTTACCCATATTTCCCTTCCTATGTCTATAAATTCCATAGGGGCGTCCCCTAGCCTTGAACGACGCCGGAAAAGTTTACGTACCCAGGTCCGCCTACCCATATTCGCTTACCCGTATTCCCAGCTTCTAACCCCTATGACTTGAGCGAGAGCCCAATTCGGCACAGGAGCCCGAAAGTGTCTAGTGAAGCTCACCGGTGTCGCCAGAGATTGAAAAATATGATGTGGAAGCAAAATACATCCAACGAAATCACGCCATCCACCTCGATCTCTATATATTTCATCACTATCTATGTCGTATTCGGGAAAAGGCAGAGGAAGCTAAAGTTTGAGGCTAGTACGATGACCAGGTTCTATTGGAGACTGGTGCCTAGGCTGTTAATCAAGGGGAGATCCTGAGTCTTTCCGGATCCGATCGCCCACCAAAGGGTTTGTTCATGAATGCATAAGGATCCAGATGACCTTTTCTGACAGGATGCTCGATACTTCGACTTTCAGCTACTATTTTCAGCGGAATGTTCCTAATGAAGCTTACTGCGGAGAACTCATTGTTCATTGCGGCGAGCAACAGCGAACGTCTTTGGCGAGGACCCCTACCCCTGCTGAATTCACATGACTAATTTGGCCTTTCTTCGTCTGGGCAGAGATCGACACACCTGGTGAGCGGAATAAGGTCCTCGGTTGGGCAGCGTTTGTCGTGGGAGACCGAAAACACATTTCAAATCGGTACCATGTCCCTGTCCAGGACAGATTTCTTCATGCTGAAGCTGAAATGCCTCATGACGACTACGACCGCAAACTGCGAGAGCGCGAATACCATGCGAGCCAAAAGACTGCCACAAAATTTGTTCGAACAGAGATAGGCAAAGCATTAGAGGACTCAACGACCGGCAAGTTGTACCAAGAGCTCTTGAGCCTTCGTAGGCAAGGCACTAGCTTTTGCGATATCGGGGGGCCGAGGTTGAAGCTTAGGGCATATCAAGTTTTGGTTAACACACGATCAAAGGCACGTTGGAAGGAACTGTGGCTCAACGACCGCTATAACCGGATCCTCCAGACCAGAGAAAGGATCTCAAACAACAAGACCACAGCGGCCCACGATACTAAAGCGCTATTCCGGGGTCGTGCCAGAGCGAGCACGCTGGCACGGTCGGTCGAATCCAGTGCACCTCAAACCCGGGAACACATGCTGCCCGATGTGGCCGATCTTCTTACTCTACCAGAGGAACTTTGATGGTACGTATCGCCCCGGAGAGAATGCTGCCCGAGGCTAAGAGAAGTTATATCAGCAATACCTACACCTGTCATAACAAAAAGTTTACATCGAAGGCGGGGAAAGTAGGTCGAGTCCGATACTGAAGCCTCGAGGTCGAATTTGTATCAATGCATGCAATCACGGATCCTTCAGAAAGGATCCAGACTTTCTGGCAGGGCCTGTCGGGCTTTGAGCGTCCGTGCTGGCATGCCAGAAGTATCATCATTCGAGAAGGGAGGTTTGGTGGGCATGTTGGAGGGAGTTGGTTTCCAGGATACATGTCCGAAAATATCTCGTTGATGTTGCGAATGGTCCGAACCGATAAACAGTCGCTCAACAATGAACAATAACCACCTACCGTCACACATCACCTTCAATTTCTTCGCTTTTCAGGAAGTAATTACCATAAGCCACTCGACGGGGGCACGATCCAAGGTTGAGTCTTGGTGAGGGAACAACACATTTCGGAACGAGCAACCGAGGACAAGATACGTTTGTTGGCAGTGTCTCTGAAGGAGTGTACGGATACTATAGTATGGTAGTTTAGTGAACACTGAATATCATCCACCAATTAAGCATCTTCGAGAACGACAGATTTTGCAAGTTCTCATCATTGAGGGTTTCACGTCAGTTCACCTCTAGTAATGAATCCATTGAACTGGATCTTGCGGCCTGCAACAGTGAATTCGAATGATCGATCGATAACGACATGGTCGAAATTCCTTCCCAGCCCGGCGTCTTCGTACAACTTCCGCATTTCTTCCTCGCTAAATCCGCGCTTGCTGATCGTGTTGAGAGCATCCGCATGCTCCGGTGGTATTGCTGCCCCAAGACTTTCCATCGTTAAGTCAGGAATCTTATCCAACACCACGCACACACCTCCTCTTTTGAGGCACTGGGCCAGGCATTTCAGTAGCTTTCCTGGATCTGCAACATGGTGCAACGCGGCGCTCACCACGACAATATCAAAGCCAGAAAGCTCCTGTTCCGATAGGGGCTGTTGCTGTTTGGGATCAGGCTCAGCCAACAGATCGTATTGGCGAGCGTGCATTCGATCTGGATAGAAGCCCATTTCGCGGGCATGCTTATTGTACTGTTCCACCATGTTCTGGGATAAGTCGAGGCCGACAGCTTGAGTGACAAAGTGCGCTAGTGCCTAGATATGCGATCACAGGTGCGTTGTCAGATCACAATGGTCTTCATTGTCACGACAAGGTCTGGCTTACCCTGGATGCCGTCCCAGAGCCACACGCATAATCTAAGAGTCTGATATCATGCTGCTGATCTCCTGTGCCAGAGTCGAGAGCGCCGACCCACTTATTGCTGATCCAGAAACGTCTTGACTGAAACTCTTCGATCGTAGCTTGGATCAGATCAGCAAACTCCCTCTGATGGTCTATGGCATGCTTGCTGGGAAACGAAGGAACATATTTGTCAGCCTGAGGTCTGGAAATATGCTCGACATGACTCTTTTGGAAAATTGATACAAGGGACGTGAGGTTTTAAAGGGGTGTTCCTTACTCGAAGTGTTCACGATTCCTGGTGGCCAAGTCACCCATTTTGCGCGACCTTTGATGACAGAAATGCTTGTAGCTTCGTCCGATTCTTGGAGGAATACAATCTAAATGTGCCTTACACCCCTCATATACAACTCCCACAACTCAATTATCACTACGAACGGAAACTGACTTTTCTAAAAAAGTCTCCACCCCTTCGGGGACATTCACCAACAAACTCTCCGCTAGCAAAAACATAATTGAGATGTTGAAGTCGCCGGACCAATAGATTCTCATCAGAAAACCAATCAGCTCCTTGTCTCGGCTAAGGTGATAAAGAGAATTCGTCTTCCTAGAGGAATCCTTGCTGCCGGGCGATTTCAGGGCATACCATTGGGGCAAATTTCTTGAAAGGTCCAGACGAGGAGGTATAGCCTTGAGTCTATCGGCAGGGAACGATGTCAAAATGCCGTTTGTGGGACAAAAGAGAGGAAGTCAGCAGATTATGCGAGGATGAAAAGCTGATCATAGGCCGTAAGATAGGATTTCGAGCTAGAATTTCGACGTTCATCGTCATTTTTCAATGATTGTGCCAATATTACCTGGGCTATCGTAGGATCCAAACAACTCAACCTGTGGCGTTTCCCCCAGCTTAATTGATGTTCAGTGATAGTAAAGAGTCTCCATTGCGAAAACCCGATGTAGACGAACTCGAAGAACAACTGTATTTCCACCTCAGTAATTTGTATGAAAAAGGTTTAGAGGTGGCCAAGCGCCTCATGAAAAGAGCGTCTGCTGTCTGTGTGGCCACGCGCCGTTTTAAGCCAGCGGCTCAGATTCGGTTTATGAAAAGAATAGAGACAATGGAGATGAGGACCGTGATACTGGTGAAAAGTATCAGTTGCCGTTGGCTTATGCGATCACACACAAGAAAAATCATTCAGCTCTACCTATATTTCAGGCGGTAAAACTTTACAAGATCTATTCCAACCAACATTTCTAGAATCTCGACTGTAGCTGAGGCCGACGATACACATTTATTCCATGCCACCTTGGACAAATCTGTCGTTTCGGCACGATGTTGGGAGACTCGACCTTGGAAGGAACAGTCGGTGATTTGCCTCGGGACCTTGACTGAACTACAGCCAAGACTGTAAGCGAGATTAAAGTAGAGAGTCATCTCTCGACTATTCTCGGGAAATGTAGAGGCGTTCTCCTCCGCACAGTTAGGCGGAAGTTCTTGCTCGGCCGTGGCCGGCGCGAACAACTGTAAGCCTTCGTCTAGCTTGCGACCAACAGAGGGAGGGGTCATCCCAAATAGCGTCCACCCTAACGCTTTGTGCCAGCGGATAACAGGGTTCACGTCGTATAGCCAGCTCGCCCCGAGGATAGCGTCAAAGTCCGTAACAACGAGGCTACGTATTGACGACTTTAGTAACCTCCAGAACATCCGTAGCATGCACTTCGCAGTTGTACCGCGCATATACCTGGATAGAAAATGCCCAGCGTGCCTCTCGCGGAGAGACATATCATCAGAGATATCTTGCTCGAGAACCTCGATCTCGTCGGGCAGCTCGCGTGCCGATTGGCCTTTCGTTGTCTTTTCGCTGACGTTTCAACATTGTCGTAGTAACTCGATTAGCCGAAGCTACGATTAAATCCTGAAGGAATTGGGTGAAAGCAGACCACGTTTCCGCAGCTTTCTCCTTTCGAATCCATGCCCGCGTGGCAGCTCCCTCGAGATATGTCGCTACCTGTGTATTGCCACTAGGGGGGAAGGGGTTCGGAGGAATCCACCGGGAAAACCTTCACGAGGCCGTGATGAGAAGTCGAACACCCCGTACTCCACCTCCAACAGTGAACTAAATGCAGTAATGCAGGCAACAGCAAGCCAGAGTGGATTTGATGTTGATTTCTTTGAGAACGGTAGTTCCTCACCGATAAAATGGAAATTGTGGCCGGTTCCACAAGTACATGCTAGCTTATCGGTTGAACTTGAGGCTCGCAAGGCACTACCCATATCATCGCAGCCTGCACCTGGCACTTCGCTACTCCTAAAACGATAATCCTTGGAGGCATGCTGCTAACGTAAAGTATACCATAACTGAGGAGGACGCTGAAAAGGGCCTATTCGAATTTGACCAAAAAGGAATTAAAAATTCAGGGTTTGATAAAGGGTGTATGTTGAGTCTGTGGCGGTGCCGCATTGATCGGGGCTGAGCTGAAGTTAAGCGGGTACTGGAGCGAGCCAGAAGCGGGCTCCATTGGCAGAAGTTCTTTGATTGACTATTTTCCAGAAGAATAAGCCAGAGTACTCTCCGTGATATCGAGAAAAGAAAATAACCCTCTGGCTGTTCTGCAAAGAACATAAAGAATAGCTTGACATCAGCACCAGCCCCATTCCCCCCGTTAGTCCTCATATCAAGAGCAGACAACACTCTCTTCTCTCGCCCTGCGTCACTCCATGAGGCTAGAAAGCACCCTGAACCATGGCACTACCAAAGAGAGAAAGGAGAAGAGGAAGAATTGAGCCAGTGGGTCTGATGGATTAGTTTTCAATTTATTCGCTCCCTCCTTCGTTCAATATCCCTGGAGTATTAAACTCCTTACAGTTGCTAGGCTTCCAATTGACATCAAGAGCACTAAAGTGACGACTGACACTGCCGGCAATCTATGAATTTGTCTGCCAAGTGGTGCGCCTCCCGTACTCGTTTCATGGCAAGAACTCCAATTCGGTGTGCCAGGAGTACTTGAATGCTGTACGTCGGAGCACCTTTGATGATTTCCGATTGATTGTGGCGAGCTCGTCCCTGTGGGTCTTGCTCGGTATCCTCGTGCCTAGAAGATTCCTCCGAAGCGAATCGGCCTCGACATTCTAGCGCCCTGTCCTCTGGAGGACTTCCTTTTTGGAGGATTATCTTCTGACACTTTATCATTTGACACAATTTGTCTCTGGCATGTTCTCCGCGGAACTTTGCGAAATCAGGTCTCTGTCCGCAGATGAGTGTCTTCGGTGACCAAAGATTCCTTTTTCTTAGTACTTGCAGAATAATCCACGACCAGCCGGAGATTTCAATCAAGGAATTCATCCCTAATTGACAGGGAACATTCAGCAGGATGGTTAGAAGAGGATAGATTGCGATAATCCAAAAGTTGGGGTAGAGAGAATCATCAGGCCAGCCCAGCACAGCCATTGCTTTTCTGGGCTAACTGCGTTGTATCTTGTCCAGATTTCTTTTTGGACTGCTTATTTGACAGATTCGAGAAAGACAAGAATTCCAATGTTTCGAGAGATAATTATTGTGGTAGAGCTTTGGTTGTTTTTTGTTCAAAGGATGAAAGGTCAGGCCAACGGCCCGCTGTCTGGTTGTAGGTCACTAGTTACAAATGCTACAGTAAGTCAGAGTTGCCGCCAGTCTCGGCCCCGCGGGAAAACTACAAGCGCCAAGGCGCATTTCCTAACCCCCTTAAACAGTGGCTGTGAATCCTTTACTAGTGGAGGTCACTATTATCCCGTCGCTCAATCTGTCAGGATTGCTGCATCGATGAAGGCTGCCGCAGTTCGGTCTGCAGCTGGCCGCCATCATTGAGATTCATACAATTTCCTATCAGAGCCAGGCCGGAGCTTTCCCACACCTAAAGACTCCTCTAGAAGAGGTACGCCTTGCTACTCAGCTCTCTGATCTGCCCCGATCAATCGTAGGAAGCACAGAAACCTGTTACAGTTCCTGCGAAAGATATGCCGACCCGAGTGTAGAGAGTGCGTAGGCAAAAAAAGACGGAGTCTAGCGAGCAAATCTACTCCATGGACCCCTTCTACTTCATAATCTCTGTTCTTGTTAGTTCCATGAGGTGGTTGCCTACTAGGCTACAGCGCCCCTAGCGAGCTATAACATAGGCAACAACATAGGCAATAATGCTGATGGACACTGTTCAGATAGCTGTGTCGATGGGGTCTATTTTCTGATCGGGTCTGGTCAGAGCACCTTTTTAATTCCAAATATCAAACAGTCAGTGGGTGTACATTGATTGTTGAGTAGTACTCTGTCGGTTTGATAACTGGTCCTGCCAGATTGCCAGCATGTATACACGTTTGATTGACCCCTTTTCTACCCCCTATGTCTTGGATAGGAATGATAATCTCTTTTCCAATAACGGGCCACTGGTTCCTGTTCAACGGTATTTACAAGAACTTCAGACGGGCTGATCACTTCTGAAAATGATTCTCACGACCATTCGCTGCAGAAACGAGGAAGAATTGCAGGGACGTATACGAAGTGGAGACTCATTGTCGGAGATCAGCTTTCACCTTCAACCTTTCGGTAGATTGTCGCCAGCCACATCGACGACTATAACTACAGGCGGATTCATTGAGAATACTGTTGAAAAAGACGACGCTGGTAACGTGGTTTATTGCCTTTTCGTTCACCTGATCGGCAGATCGGCGCAAATCATGTGCACAGAGGGTCTCACGCCATTCAAAAGCAATGACCCGTGCAGCACGAGAAGGTTCGATCTCAAGGATATCGGATTCTCTAAGCTGCACTGAATTATAAGTATTGCAAAGTCGGGCAGTAGACTGATGTCCCAAAGTCAACGTCCTCGTATGGGTGAGATCGCTTGACCGCCATACTACAATGGTAACTGACGTCTAGCACGATCGGACGGTCTTCTTCGGGTGTAAAGAATAGTTGGAGCTTGGCACCGACTCCATTCTCCCCATTCCATCCAGTATCATTTTATGAAGCTAAAAAGAATCATAAACCATGGCACTGTCAAAGTGAGAAAGGAGAAGACAATGAATTTAGCGACAGGGTCTGACGGATCAGTCGGCGGTTTTGGTCCTCCATTTGTTCGATATCCCCGGAGTGTCACGCTCCTAGCTCGTATCAAAAATCCAACTGACATGAAGAATGCAAAAGTCACCACAGACATTGCTAGCAATCCTATGCACTTGTCTGTAAGATGATACGTCTTTCGTATCAGTCCTGTCGCAAGGAATCCTAGTCGATGTGCCAGAAGTACTTGGAGGGTGTGCATCAGAACTCCTTTGATGACTTCGGCTTGAATATGATGATGAGAGATATCCTTTGCCGTTTGTCCAATATTTTTGTGCTGCAAAGATGCGTCCTTGGAGGATCGGGCTTGAATTTCCGGTACATTGTCTGCAAGTAGATTTTCTCCTGGTGGGCGTTCTTGTGGAAGATGTTCTTCAAGTAGATTATCTGCGAAATTCTTCGAAATCATATCGTAACCTGCAGAAGAGTCTCTGTGGGCTGAAGATTTCTCCTCTCGTGTACTTGTAGAATCATTGACAACTAGCGGAAGGCTTTGGATCAAACGGTCCATTTTTAACTGGCAGGCAATATTCAGAAGGACGATCAGCAGAGGATAGACAACGATAACCCAAAGAGTGGGGTTGCGAGAATCATCAAGCCAGCCCAGGACAGCCATAGCTCAATCAAGATCAACTGTTTCGTGTCTTTGTCTAAGATTTATTTGGACTACTTCAGTTGATTGGTCTGAGAAATGTTGGAATATCAGAGAATTGAAGGAGCAAGTGTTGCGGTAGAAGCCCAAATGGTTTGCGTTCAGAGAGAAGGAAATCACGGAGAGGCGGAGACGTATTTCTAGGCGGGAGCTGAGGGCTCACGCCACTCGTCGAGCCGGTTTAGTCGGCCAATGGTCGGCCGCCTGGTCGTAGAAGACCTGCAGACACGCCTGGCTAGTCACACTTGTTGCGCCCGGCTGTGTCGCCTTTCCTACTGGAGGTGCATGATCCCATCCCTCAATACGCCTGCAACAATAAACGCTGCCACAGCCCAATATGTAGCCAGCCCCAACTCCTCCCTCTTCAAAAATCACTCTCTTTCTGTCTCCAACTAGCCGCTCTGAATGGTCAACCCCCATAGAATATCTGTGGACCGGGTTCAGGCCCAGACCCTGGCAGTAACCCAGGAAAGAACGAGGCGAACTCCTCACGTCAAAAACCGGATTGGGTTGAGCACGCGTTATCATTCAGCCCTTGGATTTGCCTGACCCAGTCGCAGGAAGAAGAGAGTCCCTAGTGGCTTCTCCTACGGCGCATACTCTGATCTCGGCTGAAAGGCTATCCTGACCCAAATATACCATGTGGCTCAATGACCTAAATGTACGAGTTGTGCTATTTAAAACGATTTCTCTTTTGAAAGTCTTCGAATGCTGAACAGACACAACGCCTGTCAACGTGGTTGAAAGATCTAATGTCACCCATCAAAGAGTCCCAGGGGAATACATAGGTTACGTTAGGAGACGAAGGACAAGGCTGGGAGAGCTCATTCAAAACCCCCAAATCTTGACACAACAAATGTCTGACTTGACTGCACGTATATGCTCATCAGGAATTTGGTCCTTCGTCAAGTTCGCGGCACCGCAACCTTTTCCTCATCGACTCATCAAATATAGCCCCAGAGCCGCCGTACTTCCATGCAACCACAGCTTAAGACATTTTTCAGTCGCGACCGCTGGCTATGTAACACTGAAAAATCTTCGACAAAGACAATTAGCACGATATCGAGGTCTATAAAGTTGGCTCCGACCCAGAGACTATCAGACCAGCTGCGTCAGGAATATCTCAGTATAAGAAGAATAGCATAAAGATTCGACAGACGCAATCAAAGCTTCAAGCTCCCAACGAATCTGATTTCTGGTTCTTGCATACAACCACGCGAGACATGACTTTCTCCATGAATTTCCTAGCCCTTCTCAGCTCTCTCATTTTCTACACCGAAGCATTCAAACTTTCCTTCTACAAGAACACAAACTGCGCAGGAGAATTTGTGGGTACATGGGTTGGGGGAGAAGGGCAAGGCTGCCGCCAGGAATATTCGTATGTATCCCATCAGACCCTAGCCTCTGCATTTAAACTCTAACATATACCAGTGGCCTCGCTGAGGGAGTCGTTGTTCAATCTACCGGACCAGTCGATGATTTTACAACCGTACAATTCTATAGCTCTGACGACTGCACTCCCGGAACAGAAATGACTCGAGCCAATGTCGGATGTCTTACGGTTGACCAAGGTGTTGTTGGTGCGTACAATTCGTTCCAGGTTGTGTCGACCAACTCACTAGCCGCACGTTCCTCCAAACGTCGCACTCTTGGCCAACGTCGACACACTTTTCCATTCCCGTCTGCCGCTGCAAAGACCCCTTCGACTCCAATCGTATACCATGGAATGGGTATATCGTTTGAGGGCATCGAGTATAAGTTGCATCAGATACATGCCAATGGATATATAGGAATCTTACCCAATGAGTGGGACGATGCAATCCATGTCATGAACAATGCCGAGCTGGTCCCTGACAATCTTGTGCGAAACCTCACAATCCGAGAAGTCGACGAACGTGACTTACTCGAAGCCTTATGCAGCACATTCGCCACGTGTATTGAGAGAGCGTCAGAAACTGGTGTTGCTGTCAAGGACGTCTTGAATCCATATGTCGAGAAAACCGGAACTACGGCGAAAGCCGTTGGAAAGGCAATCTTTGATTTCTTGAAAAGCCCTTTCTTCACTCAAGTTGCTGTTGGTAAGTCTCTCATCATTAGCTTTGCTGTTCATATGTCTTCGACCTCTAACGTTTGAGACACAGAGACTGCTGGTGGTTTAGTCCCTGCGGCTCTTGGAGGTGTCATTCAAGCCGTTGTAGGAGCTCAGGTGCAAGGCAATACGAACAATGCCCAAGCATGTTCTCAACAGCAGGATCAGATTGACGCTCTCATATCGATCGTACAGTCTCAAGTGTCGGCTCTGGAAGCGGCGTCAGCCAAGATCACAGCTCAACAGAATGATGCTGGAGATGAGGTCTTCACAGTGACGGTCACCGTTGTGGCTTGTGGGACAACTCTTGAATCCTCCTGCGGTGTCCCTGCCGGGTTTTGCACTTCCTAGAGGAATTTTGGACGAAAAAGTCTTTTGTCAAAGTGTTGAATCACTCAAGCATTCTCTCCCAGAGGTCCCAGGGATTGCTCGACACATGGCTCGAACGAATGGCAAGGCTGGGAATGCCTATTCAAACACTTAGATTTCCGACACATACACTTGGCTCCGCACCCGTAAAGCATACAGACTGCCGTTCAGTTCACACATACTATGTCAACGTATTTATATTTCCTCGATTTGCAGTGTAGCATATCCCGCATGATATTAGGGTTCAAGCACTACTCCATGTAAACTTCCATCATTTTTTTTTTTCCATATCATCTAGTCAGCAAGGGTCAGATTAGTTCATTTGAATCAGGCCTTGGTTTCCTCTGGATTCAAGAAATTGCTACTATCATTCGATTTATAGGTGTTTTCAATTCGATCCCAGAAAGCGAAGAACTACCCATGGTTGTAAGAGAAGTGGACATGATGAATTGTATGGCATGCCATACCGTTGATATATCATAGGCGTACTACAACGTTGCAATCATCAACATATGAGGGCACGAAGTGTCGATATATATTCGTTCCTCTTTCGACAAAATTCACCCGAGGAAAACCTAAACTTATGAACAATGATCATCCAGAGATTGGCAAAGGTGAAAAAAGCAATGCGGACATACTTGTACGTCTAGAAAAAGAACGAAAAGATGTGAAGTGGTAATGCTCTGAACGAATCCATAAATGGAATGGAAGTCATACATGGCATAAGGAGTTGGGGTGTTTTACCACCTTATTGCCATCATTCTTGTCGGCTGCCACAGCCGAAGAGACGTTGGCAATTTCAATGTTTTCGTTAGCCAAATCGATTAAACTTGGCCCTTCTCATTCAAGTTGTGTCTTCCAACCTTAGTGCTTGCTAGGTGTACGTTTTCGCTTCTTTGTTCAACCACTATGTCCATCTTCAGATGCAGCAGCCGGCACTCCCGTTACGCTCCGTACTTTTAGGTTTGCGGACAGTAATATCTGATCCCAAAGTGTGAATCTCTCTGCCTGTTACTCTAGCTCTAGAATTCATTGCTTCTGTCAAACAATCAATGGGTGTAAATTGATTATTGTTGAATGCTCTGTCTGTTTGGCAACTGGACCTGCCAGATATATACACGTTTGGTTGACCTTACCCCTATTCCTACCTATATACCCTGAATAGGAATGGTAACCCTTTTTCAAATAATGGGGCACTGGCTACTGTTCAACACTTTCGTTATCCTCACAAAAATCCCCGAAACATTTTGTGCATGTGACTTGACTCCTCGTGTACTTTCCAGAAAAAAGGATTGATCACTATATCATCATATCCTCTGCATGCTACTACGCACAGAAACAGCAGCTTTCAAAAAAAAAAAAAAGATGACGGCACATTCAACTGGATTCTAAAATACGTGACCAATGGCAACATGGGCACCAGTTCAAGCCTGCAAGAATTTGTATCGGCCTGTCCCGCCATCGACTTCATCAATGATCTTCTTGGAACTGCTGGCACAGCTTGGGATTTATCTGCGAACGGACCACAGGTATATGGCAGGACTGACAACATGGCCAGGACAAATTCTGTTCGATCATATGGAGTTGGCTCGCCGTCTACCCATGAACCTAGTTGATCAAGACATGCCCAGCGCGGAACTCTACGTGTCAACGACATACTGCCCAATTCCAAGGCCGACGTACTCAAAGAACACTTCCATCTCCTCAAGTACGGTCTTCGAAATCATTTTTGTGTGGTCCGTAGTGGTCAACGATGGTACCCGCTTCAGGCAACCGGCTCAAATTCAATCCTGTCATGGTACTGGCCCAGGAACCTACGCGCGGCAACGCCACCATCTCCACAATGAGCCTGGAAGATTCCATCACGGCCATGCTCGACGATCTCCTCGCCGAGGGTGTGCAGATCCAGACGACCTTTCTCAAATATTCTACCACAGTTCGATACAAGTACAGTTCAACACCGTTTGGGTCGGGTCCGGCGAGCATATCTTCGCAGTGCTTACGTCGAATGTGTTCATTTTCCCGGTAGCTGTCGCCGAGATGATTCGCACCCGGCTGCCGCGTGAGTTATCAAGAGGGTCAAGGATATACTTTGGTAAAGGCGGAAAGGGGTCCTGGATTGCATTATAAATGGCCGCATATGAAAATAGAGTCAATCGGAGGGACGAGATCTAAGGGGCAAAATACGACTCGTTCCATCGCTACTGCAGCACTTCTATGTTCTGACTCTTTATGAGTGCTCCTAGTACCCCAGTGTGTAGAGGAGAGTGAAAGCGACAGCATTGAATACATGTTATGCACTAGATTTTCAACGACATGCACAAAGATTGGTGATATGCACATGTGTATTAGAAATGCTCGGAGCCCGCACTGGCACTGGCGGTTGATTGTATCTACTGCATATGCAGAGTTCACTCCTTAATCTATCACACGAAGTAGATGGAAAGGTTAGATTAGGAGAAGAAACGCTGAATTTTGCTGGAGACTCACTTTTCGATTTTTAGATTTTCGACGTCTATTGATTTTCTTTTATCTGCTGGTCGTATTTGGGGAATGTAATACTAAATACCTTGATGGTTTATGCTGTCCACTTTCACCATCAAATCTTTCCACATATTCTTTGCCGAGGTTTTCTTTTCTTTTTCTTTTTCTTCTTTGCCCTTTTTGGCATTGTGCTCAACCATTGTTTACATATAGAGGTTGAACCTCGACTTCGCGCACCCATAGTCCCCAAGGTCGGTCGGACGTTGCACCAATCGAGACTTCGCAGTCCATCGCCTGCTGCGCTGTCAATGGCTCAAATGTCCCGGTCCCATTACGAGACGACCCAGAGCTCCATTCGTTCGCTTCCACATCGGTTAGTCCACCATACGCACTCCTCAGCGTCGCTGCCGTGGTTTGAGCTTGAGCATTCGACTGCGTGAACATGGCGCGGAACACGGCTTCCTTGATATCCACTCCGTACGTGGTAAAGCCGTGTCGCCGCATAAGCACGACGTTGTAATCTGGACTTGTGGTGGGTGGCGTAGCTGAAAGATTCGCTGGCGTCAGAAATGTCATCGCCAGTTCTTCACCAAGCAGAGGCGTCCGGACCAATAAGTCATGTGGTTCGGTCGCATTGTAGAAATCCTCAATGTCATAGACCGGCACGGCGCCAGGACCGAGGAATCCCGCCATATGGTACACGGCGCGTAGGGGAACGCCGGCAATCGCATAGGGAAGCACGTCTTCGCTGTGGCTGTGGATTACGCATCCGACGTCCGGGTATAGCTTGTACATTTCACCGTGGATATAGCGTTCGATGTACCCCTTGGGAGCGTCAGGCGACACGGCCAGACTGTCGTTCACTCGGTATTGGACAAGGTCACTTGCGTTGCTGACGAGTGCGGGCGCCATGTTTGCAGACATCAAGTATGTTGATGCGTCGATGGGATGACGTGCTGAGATGTGCCCGTATGCGTCGAGAACGGAGTGGTAGTGCAAAATGTGATTTGCGGTGATTAGGTCGCGTTGGATCTGATGGTCGGCGGCGTCATTCTTGAGATTCTCCAAGGGACGAAGCCGAGAAGATATGTACGTACAGAGTACCATTATGGAGGCGGGGGTCTTACCTGTTTCAAGCTGACCATTTTGACGGCGGATATCGGACTACGAATTTCGGGATTGGATCAATGTTCAATTCAACCGTGGCGGCGAATCACGGGTTCGATATGGCTTGGACTCTGTTTCTCTGCAAGCTGCATATTTTGAGGCAGACACATGCATTAAATAGCTCATCAAAGGTTTGGAGAAGTTCGGATGAAGATTCGATATGGAAAGTCGTTTATTGGTGCCCGCAAACCATTCTTTTCTCTCCGATGAAAAATCCGGGGTATGCCCCGTGACCTCATCCGAGAAGAACTGTAATTGTGACCCCGCTATTGATGTCGGTAAGAATTTGAGTAAAACCCTTGTTGGTGCGATTGTAGCGTCTCGGCGAAAAGATGAGGACGTAAAAGTCTTGGGCCTGTGTGACAAAAGGCCACCAAACATATGATTGCAAAGTCCTGTTCGAGTCCTTTGGAAAGCCGCAACTGATGCCAATTTCCGAGGTCGTCCAGTTGTGGTCTCCGGTCCTGGCACACTGGAGGCTAAGTCGAACGGAAGTTGAAAGATTTCCGGCAAGATTTCTTCGATTGCGGTAAGATAATCTTCGTAGTTGAGCTCGTGTTCTTCGTTTCCATTGATTCAAGGAGCTTGATAGGGTGAGATCCGGTTTGAGGTGGACGGTCCTCGCTTGCGGTGAAATAATAGGATAGAAAGGCCGTATTTAAAGCAAGGTCCTCTTCATGCTTGGTCGTGAGAAAGTCGTAATTCATCATCCTCGTCTCTTCTAGTAAGGGCCGAGATCAACACGTTCACGCTGCGGCTTCGTCAAGCTGCATTCCGCTCATCTCGCGAACTGTTCCCTCCTTTTTGTCAAAAAGGGCTCTCAATTCAATCTTGAACTCTGACATCCGAACTCCGAGGATTTTCAAAATAGAAGTCTGCCTTGAGTCCAATGTATCTCCTTCTTTGCAGACGAGGTAACCGTCTTCTTCATCCATTGACCCTTCTGGATGTTCCTCCAATACGACCCTCCCCTTGACAAGCCTGGTTGGGACTCCAAGTTTCCGCAAAGTTGGTTCGATCTGAATTGGTAACGGATCATCCTCACCTCCCTCGATGCCATACATGGTGTGTAGTTCGCCCGGAGGGATTCTGATTTCCTGAGTGGCAATAGTCCCGCTCCTGGCAAAATCCAGATTCAGAAAGCCCTCAAAGTATTCTTCAATTTCAGGAGGTTCTCGGTCCGTGAAAAGCAGTCCGACCTGGCCCTTGAGATAAGGACCCAAGGCACTGACTCCCGGTGCGCATTCCGTCTCTTCAGTGTGTCCTAATCCCACCATCATGACCTTTGTCTTTCCCATCATTATCCTCGAATCACTGAAATCAGTTCTGACTTGTTTGAGAAAGTTATTCCTCATATTGCGGACGTCGAATACCCAGATGTATGAATATTGTTCGGCAGCTTCCTGGACATTCGTGGCAAGTCGACGGACGCGCTCTTTGCGGTTCTTGCGAGTTTTGGAGGTTGGGACGACGCGATTTCGTTTTGAAGGTGGCATGGTAATATTCTGATCGGGCAGATACTCCGTGAAGCTCTTCGAAGGTTATTGCAGGAAGAGGCGATTTTTCGAGCCCGCGTATCAAAAAAAAAATTTTAGGTTTTTCTGCCGCCAAGACGATGCCGCTCTGTGCTCAAAAGCAGCGTCGCCGAACTCCCAGCCTCCTTTCCGTCTTGTAGTATCCAGCCAGGGTTTGACCTCTTAGTAGTATGCGCCTACACAGCGCCTGCAACGTCCATATCCAGACACGAGATCTCGTTTCCGTTCTACCTTTGTTCATAGAAATGTTCAGAGTTATTATTGCCTAGACTTGTGACGACAATACTAGGATTTCTTCACCACAGCCAAGCAGCATGGAACACGCGAACAACGATGCCACTCAATTCCAAGGCTGGACCAAATCTCCTCCAGTAAGAGGCTCAACAGACATAATTTTTGCGTGCATTATCACTCTGAGCCTGTGCAGCTAGTCAGTTATTTGTATGAATTATCCCTTCCCGTGGAGACTCTGAGTAGAGGAAAGTGGGGCAAAAAGGCATGGTTGACTTTCATTTGTCTTATTGGCCTAGAGTTCCTGCTTGGGCTGGCTCTGGGAACAATGGATTTCGGCGCGTCAATCTGTAAAAGAGTTTGATCAATTAGGTTCTGTGGAATTGACTACCACGCATTGCTCTTATGCGAAGATAGGAGAATTTGTGCTGCAGATATCTGATAGAGAAACGGTCCTTGTAAGCGCCAGGCCGCTTGCCTATTTGATTCATCACGAGGGATATCGTTAAGCAAGTGATCCTACTTGACCCTCAAATTATCAAGGATCGAAATTAAGCAAGTAGAAGTTTCATACTTATTCCTTAATGCAAGCGCTGCGGTTCGTCATTAATTGCCTCGCTCAGCTTGTCAGCGATCACGTTTGAACTCACTGTTCTGGGGCTCTTCTTCCCTACTGCTACAACGTACATCCTACGGTGGCATAAACCTTGTGATGTCGACACAGCTGAATATGTCTTCATTAAACAACGGATCGACGAGATACGTGCTCAAGGCGCCTAGCAGCGGAGCAGCCGTGGTTTCAGACACCACTCGACTTTCTCGATCGGGAGGAATGGCACGGTTCCTTACTGTACAGGTACTGGCTCAACATATTCTACCGGCTTTCCCTCCTGGCTCGACATAAAACAACCTCAATGAGAGCCTGACGGTCAGACAACGACTTCCATGACTGCCCCGGTTCGATCGTAGAGAATCGAGCAGACTTAGTGCCTAAATTCACAAAGGCATATCTGGCGTCGGGATCGTAGAAGATGTTCAGCAAGTCTTGAGTAGCGGATTCCGAGAAGTAATCCCTGTGACTCATGACGGTGGTGCTGTGAGGGATGTTGCCTGTCAAGAAAACATCTCAATCTTCTGGGGGATGCTCAATAAGACTGATAATCCTGCTATTCTATAGCAGTATTCTGGACATTCAAGCATGTATGCTTGTCAGGAACATGGCATTGCCCAACCCATAATGTATATTCTCTCCAGTATCTGAATGCCTCCCGTGAAAGCCGATGATGGTTGACATGGAAAACCAGATTGACAGTGCCCATAAGGATATTTTTCATCGCCGAACCGGGGCCGGGGGGAATGTAGTTCTCCGATAGATTAGATGAGCAGAGACTCGGGCAACACCGTAGTCCGATAATGCCAGTTTCTAAAACAGGAACAAGATAAATGAGGCTCGGTTGCCGGTGGCAATTAGGGTGACGGTGTCATTTTCTACCGGCGAAGGTGGATTCCCGTAGGGTCCGTTCAGCAATATTCAGAACGATATCGATGAGTGCTTGAGTCCCTAAACACATAGATCTTGTGTTGGATCTCTCCGCAGCTTGATGATCAATGAAATCTGGCATCTGATCGCTTCACTATCCGCAAGGATGGCGATAGCAAATGGACGTGATTGAAATTGTGGAGGTGAGGAATGGTAAATGGTGACATAGACGTGCTGGCCGGCTCTCCACTTGAACAAAACATTGCAACGTCCAAATGTAGATACTCGTTGTCGAGGATGTGGACTTTTGCATTGTACTTCAGTGGCCGTTTTTGACTTCTTCTGGTGGCCAAGTGTACGTTGCGTATTACACAGCGCCAACCAGCCACAGATATCAAAGACGATGAGCCCCATAGATGTCAGAACAAAGTAGGATGTGAAATGCGTATGCTTGTAAATCAGGCCGACCGTAAGATAGGTAGAAGTAATATGTAACAAAAAAGCCAAACTTCGTGTAAGTGATTTCGAGAAAACTCATAGCGTGCAAGCGCCATAAGTCTAATCATCTCCTTAGGTAACAAATCCCCAGATAATCATAGGCATCGGCGCAACCTTCTGCTAGACCAAATATGTGAGATCGCACTCGTGGTAAAAGAAGGAGCAATGGTCAATGGGTGTAAGAAAAAGAGTCCGGGCAACTCATCGGTGAAACCAATTCAGTCTCTCGTGCAATATTCCAGTGAAAAAGACTGATAGGAGTAATCTGGCAGCTGGTGCAATAAACTTGTCGAAGTTGAGGCGTCGATATCCAGGGGGCGCGGAAACTGACAACTTCCCTTCCGTACCGTATAAAGCTGATGGAGATATGAAGGTCGCATTGGTCCAAAGTATCCCAACCAACTGCCCAATATGCAACTAGAACTAGGATCTTTCCTGTAGGGAGAGGTATTTGAGCCAGCCGTCGCTCAACATAAGGCGTGGATAACTGAGTTGACGGAAGACCGTCGTTAAAAGAGCATTGTAACAAATAACCTGTTCAATTGGTAGAAATCGTAGACATTTCTGCTCTTTCTTGCGGAATGTGAGGATGACCTTTCATCAGTCACGTGGTTCATTGAGGGAGACAGCGTTGAAATACTTCCGACTTACTGTGAAAATGCAAGGAAACGCAGCGTAGCAAGGAATAGCACGACGGCTACAACGATGTACCAAAAAGAACACGCATCAAGCGATTGAGTGCGTGGTGGCCTTCGAATGCAGCCGACTCAGTATGTGCACGACGCACGGTAAGGCCAGTCTCTGACGTGTAAAATATCAGAATGTCCTTTGCAACCGACATCAAGATCACTGATATCCCCTGCGCTGCTTCCCATATTCGCCTTTCCTACCTTCAACAAACGTGGTTTGATCCATAGAAAACGTATTCCATCTTTGTAGCATGAAAGTCCTGGAGAGAACGGACGAAAGGGTCAGTAATGTTGGATCCACTGCCGCAAATCTGTGAAAAAGTGTGTTAAAGACTAGCCTAATCTATGAACAATCGTGGCCATTTTATAGGCGCCGTCCTTGGCGTCTTGGCCAGAATCATAAATCCATCTGAGCAAGTTTGCCCCACAGGACCCTGGCCTCGCCTATTTTGTGGCCACATAGACTGGATGCGACGAGAGATACTTTTGTAACTCCACTGAACGACCGCCGCCAATTTAATTGGCCTTTCGAATCAGCCTGGCATCAAGCACCTAAATTCCCCCGCGGGGATGTCGCGAAGGCTCCCAGAGACTTTCAACAATCTAGCCGTGCACACTCAGCACATTGCGACCGCTGGCTAATATAAGCGCCCAAAAATCTCAGATCTGGCTATATTGATGTGTTAATGAAGGATAACTCATACCAAAGATCCAATTCCCGATGGACAATGCCGTGCACTGAATGCTCAGTCCACTCTTCCACGCATATCACCAATCAAGCAAATCATTTGCTCAAAGAGAGAACATTAGCGTTTCACCCTGAATTCCCTCACGTGTTTACTGTTTCGCAGATCAACGAGCTCTTTTTGGCTTCTTATTGGAGTCCTTCCTCTGTAGTTTCAGAATGTACATCAATCTTGCTGGATAAGCTGACCTATCCCCTCTTTCTATCGTCCAGGCTTCCTCATATATAGACATGGCCCAAAATTCGCCGAAGACCTACCTGGAGCTCATGGATAAACCTGAAAAAGAAGCAATCAAGCTTCTGAGTAAAATCTTTGACGACCGATCACGATAGTCGGATACTCAAAATCCAGTCGCCACAACGTGGCTCGCCTCCTTCAATCAGATCCGCCAATACCGCCAATTCAATGCAAGACTTCTCGCCTCCATAGTTGCTTTCATGAGAAGAATATTCCACAGTCGCTGCTGCTTCTCAGGGTGGAGAGGGGGGTTATTGACATTAATATCCCTTTACCTATGGCGATTCTTGACATTACCACGCATAGCACGCTCCTATTATCGCCCACAGCATGATCGTGTCACCCGTCCTCAGGACCAGGATCCAAGGATTTGACTCTGCCGTGTTAGGTACAGGTGGCAAGGCTGCGAGCAAACAAGCGGTGACTTTGGCAGCTCGAATATGAGAGGCATGCTGGACGAGCTGGACAAACAGAGTCGGGGCGTAACAACAGTTGCCAGTGAGAAGGCTGTGAGTCATGCTGCCGCATATGACAGTGTGGAAATTTGTGATCTGACACATCCTTGTCACGTGAGATAAGATCCAGCTTTTCTCGACTTTTTTTTTTTTGGACGGCTGGACCATGCTTCTCGAATGGGCACAACACACCCTGAATCGAGATGGGATCGTGGTCAACAAGTATCGATCGGACTCCACGACAATGCAGCGTCTAGGGTCTTGCCCTGGTCCTCCTCGTGTCACGGATTGGGGACGACTTGTCCTCTTGAGGCGAAAGATATCGAGCCCAGATCACTTTCATCATGCAGGTCTCTCTATTCATTGTGAAGCGCTCATCAGGATGCTGCCATCGGCCTCGATCATTGGTGCAACTGCAGCAAAGGCACGGATCATCTACAACTTGAACTGTACAATGATGCTGCCGCTGCTACTGCTAGCAGTCACCGGAGCAGCGTATCAGAGCGAGCGATTTGCATTAGCATCAAGCTAAGAACTTCTCAGGCACATACACCTTGCCCGATCTGGCACGTGAAACTTGCCCACCACTATCAACGTCCACGATCTGCGCAAGTTGACCCGTTCGAGACTCTTTTAGGACCCCCAAAGTCTCTCGCAGTGGCAACAAGAGCCTTCCCACAAAATTTACAAAGCAGCACTCTGCTGGCTTTCCCTATACTAGATACAAATATGATACCCCCTCTTTTCAGCAACCATTTTAATTCTTACCCTTGCGCAAAAGACTCATCCTCCTAGTTCGGCATACGTCTCAGAGGCTCACCATAATTTCCAGTTATCATCATGAAGCTCCCTTGGCTGGCATTTCTCTTAGCCGCTTCCGTCTCTGCGGTAACTTATGAGGGTCTCACTGGCTTCCCGGCGAATCCCTACGATCCATATTGTGCAACAGCATGTTTGCGTTCTCTCAACACTTTAACCCTGGACTGCTCCAGCGAAGGTGTTACTGTCGGTATGGTGACCTTTTCGACTTCTACCGAATGCTACGCGGAAAACACACCGTTCCTGACGAGTGTTGCCTGGTGCGCACACACCAAGTGTGCCGACTACAACGTCCTCAATTCCACCATGGAATACTTCTGGGAAAATCAAGTTACTGGGCAGAAGGTCGCTGGGGTTTACGCTGTGCCCGCCAAGTGGAGTTATGGAGAGGCGCTTTCCAAAGTGATCACACCGCCAACGCTGCAACTCACACCGGAAGACACTGTCCTGAACACCACCGCCCTCGTCGCGCCTAGTGTCTACTAAAGTCAATACAACGTCTTGTACGGTGTCCAGCGCGAGACGACCGTCGAGAACGGATATGGGTGTGGCTCTGATTCTGTTCCTCGTGGGTTATATCAGAAGGAGTGATTGTGTCTGTGAACACCTGGGCCGCTACGCATGTCGAGGCCAACTTCCATGACCCGTTCAAGTTCAAGCCGGAGCGGTGGATCGATCCCGATTGTCCAGATGATAAAGCTGCCAGCCAACCCTTTCTCACGGGCAGCAGAGTGTGTCTTGGACGCCAGTGAGTTGTGAACGAGTTTTCTGCATTTCCACTTCTAATCGGAGAATACAGCCTTGCCATGATGGAATTACGACTAATTTTGTCCAAAGTGTTGTGGAAGTTCGACATGAAACTGATGGACGATGAACTCGACTGGGTCAAGGCGAACAAGAACTACGTTTTCTGGGAGAAGCCTGCACTACCGGTCCGGTTTCGTTATCGAGAATATATTGAGAAAGAGGGATGAGATGGCCGAGGAGCGGTGGTGGTAGCTACTGGACTGTGTTGTATTCGAGCCTTTTCTTAGATCATACAGTATATGGATGATGATTATTTTCGAGGGTGCTATTGATTGTCCTGATACTGTCGAACATGGTAGTTGCCATAGACAACAGCACTCCTGACGGCTACGCCGCACAATGACGAGACTTCCGCAACGTCTGTAAAGAGGTCCTCAGGAGCACAACAAGTTGATAGAGAACAGATCATTCAATACATTTCAAGTTGCACTCCGTTTGACAGATACACATTGACGTCGTCACAGTGACGTTCGACGCGGTTTGAATTTGACAATCACTCCCGACTGTTTCCAAAACCAGGCAGCGTCAGTTTTCCACTCTGGGTCCGGAGACGCCCATTCCAGATCAAAATATCGGAAGATCTGGGGGATGAATTTGCCCATCTCCAAGATTGAGATATTTTTCCCAATACAGGTCCGAGCGCCGTAGCCGAACTGGCATTTGTTAGGGCGGGGAGGGATACACATCAGTGCTCTTTAGGGGAACTCACGGCCATAAAACTCCGGTCCATGTATTTTAATTGCTCTGGCGACGCTTCGACCCACCGCTCGGGTCGGAACTGATCTGTGTCATCACCAAAGACATCCTTGTTCATATGAATCACAGCCGCATTCATGCTAATATTGGTGCCTCCAGATAGTTCTAAATCACAGATTGTAGCACCTTCTGGTGGAACATATCTCTCTAGGGGAAATGCAACCCCAGGGTGGATTCGTAGAGCTTCCTTCATTACTGCTTGACTGTAAAAGATCTTGATCAGTGCGACGAAGCTCTCGGCCGTAAGATGTCTCTTACAGATATGGAAGTTTCAAACATTCTTCGTACGTCACGAAGGTCGACAGCTGATGATTCTTGTCTGCATTGTCGATCTCTGAGACGAGTTTGGCATAGGCAGCGGGCGTTTTCATCAGATAGTAAAAGCAAGCGCGTAATGAGATTGCTGTCGTATCAGAGCCTGCCAGACTACTGGACATCAGTACTTCTCACGAAACTCTACCGACATACTGACATATTGTTCGACAAATGGTTTACCATGTCTCGGTAAGGGATTTGGCCGTCCTTGGCTTCTTTCGCCCTGAGCTGTGCGAGAAAATCCGTTCTTCCTGCTCCTTTCTCTTCGCTATCGTATCTCGCAATTTCGTCTTCGGTGATCTAAAGCGCTGTCTGAGCATCGAATAGATTTGGGGAATATCAGGGACATTTCAGACCTCTACGAAGCGTGACAGAGGATCGGGCAATTCTCCGCACAGTCTCTCCAAGGTACGCATAAAGGTCTTATTTCCTACCAACCAGCGGTGAAGGAACGGGAATTGGCCCACGAGTTTGGCATATTGAAGGGCGAATTCAAGATTCTTGATCATGTGGTCAACATCCCGACGTTGTTCCATGAAACCAAATTTTCGCTGAAAGGTGATCAAGGCAATGACATCGAAGGCGTACCATTGAAGCCAGACAGACAGGTCGACCGACTGGCCCTGTAAGTCGGTCATGGCATCAATGAAGATCTTGGTGCATTCGTCCGCG
This sequence comes from Rhinocladiella mackenziei CBS 650.93, assembly GCF_000835555.1. Lineage (NCBI taxonomy): Eukaryota > Fungi > Ascomycota > Eurotiomycetes > Chaetothyriales > Herpotrichiellaceae > Rhinocladiella > Rhinocladiella mackenziei. Next base: position 4,374,434 of record NW_013550603.1, read on the forward strand.
TAGTCTTCATAGTTTCTCGTGTTGGTCATAGAGAATAGCTGGGCGACTGGCTTCTTCAGATTCTTATGGTAGCTGGGATCCCGAGTTGAGAATAAACTCTCCATCGGCTTGTCCTTGTAATAAGGGCTGAAAACGACGTAAAAATTCGACTGCTTGAGGTTAGAGAAGGTGATTTGTATTCAGACGTCTCGATGACCTTGAGATAGTTGCTCCCTATTCCGTAGATTTGAGGCACGGCTGCGGGATCTGCGATTGAGACATGATTTGGCCCGACGCGAATGATCGGTCCATATTTCCCGTGCACTTTGCGGTATTCCAAAGGGGCCTTCCCTGAGTAGACGAGCGAAAGTCGGTATAAACCAGAAAAACGAGCAACCACGGGCCCTGGGACCTTTCGGAGGTCTGCTCTGAAAGCCACACGAAGAGTCGATAATAAGAGGAAAACGACGATCAGGACAATGCCGAGGTACGTGATCAGGCGCAAATTCGTCATCTGAGATGAGTGTCGGAAGACTGAAGGAATCATGTCCATGGTGACCGACTGGCTGGTTTTAGATGCCCCTTTGACGATGGGTTGAAGTCGGGCATAGAAATAGATCCCAAGGGCCCCAGCCCCCCATGAGATCCCCACATATTCGTGGAGAGTGCACCGCATTATGGGATCGAGATGGAACAATTGAAGCTATCATTGAGACACGTTTCGGGGCGTCAATGTCGATTGTCTCTTCCTTTTGTCTCGGTATGTTGACATTCGCCGATCACTCTCAGCGGGTCAAGTATTCTTAGCTACGGAACAATTCCTTCATCCTCAAAGTAAATCATGAACCGAGGGAGCATTTGGAGCTGTCGGCGCAATTTCTCGCTGAGATTGTGTTTTGGCGCGCGTGCACGAGATGCTTCGCTTCCCCGCCATCGTCGGTTTATCAATATTTATTCCCAACTGTGTGTAACAGAAACAGAGCATCCTCCACATAAATGCAGAGATCTCGTATATAAAATGAAGCGGTCGCAACAAGCTGTGGCCGAAGCTGAAGCTGACTGGAGAACCAGATGAAGGATTTAATGTGGGCATGAACAAACGATCACAGCAACGCCAAATGCCGATAGGGTTTGCTTCAACCCCTAAGTTGGACCCATCACGGCTTTGATCTGGATCTTGTAGAATTGGCCTGTTTGTTGTTGACGTCGACGTTGATGGCAATTATATCGCCCCTTTCCTCGAGGGTTAGAGACTTACCGAGGCTGATGCTATTGTTCGGCCTAGTGACCGAGGTAGCTAGCGGTTGTCCAATGCTACAAAGCACTTCTGACTTCTGACCTCTGAAGGACTAAGAGCCGCATTGACTTTGGTCCCCAGGCCAGATACAGCCCTAATCCACCATTTCCCGCCTCTCAGCCTAGTTAGTCGCGAGATTAGTGGCTTCACTGTGACCGATAGCCATGTGGGGATTGAGGGGTTTGTACTGGAGTTGTCCTACTGTAATTAAGATTTCTGGGGGACTCCAGATTTGAACGTTGCTCGACGTCCAATGTTCATCCTCGTGTCGCTCACGTCTCATGTTTTCCCAGCTCACAGCTTTTCGCGTTGCAGGAGCATCCCAAACTGAGATTGACTGTCAATGCCTGGACTTAGTGACATGTCAGAGGTCAGACAATCGAAAATCGCATGCCGCGCTTGCCGGAGTCGCAAAGTTAAATGTAGCAAACAGCTTCCCCGGTGCTCGAATTGTCAACTCATTGAACAGCCATGCATTTATCCCTCGCAAATGCTCAAACCGGGGCCAAAGCTGGGAAGTGTTCATAGGAGACGCTGTTTGGATCACGATCTCCGGGAACGAAACCACAGCAAGGCTCTGAGGAGGACCTGGACACCCGAAGACCCATCGGGACGGCAAAATCAACATGCCCTTGCATGTCCAGTGCCAGAACCCAGCGTCTCGGACGAAGCGGCGCAGCTCCATTCCAAACACATTCGGAGTGTATATTACCTGATTCTACCGTCACACGAAGAATCGTCTCCGAAGAGTGTGAGAGCGGCTACAAGTCCTACGGATTCTTCTCAAGGCAGTGGAGACATCCTCACATCTGCTTGCTACAGCCTAGGAGTCACGTCGAGTTCTATGAAGCGAATGTAAGTCTAATATTTTGAAGGTCTAATATGTTCACATTCGTACTGATTCGATTCAGGGTAGAGAATTTCTTTTGCACATTCACATCATTTGGTCTGTTCAGAAAGCCTGTCTTCTTCAAGAAGCTTGGCCAGATATCCTCCTGCCTGCAATTGAAGGCACTTCTAGCCGTCGTCTTTGCATTTGCATGTAAAGGGAGTCCTGACGACGTCCCCGAAGTCCTCCCAGGCCGCGGACAGCTCTCTGCCTCTGATTTGGGCGATTTGGCGAGCAGTTATGTCGACAAGGCGATGGCTGAATGTGGCGATGACCAGCCGCCCCTGTGTTTGCTCCAAGCGCTCATTCTGGTGACCCACTGGATGATCATCCGGGGCGTTCGGGGTAGAGCATGGAGGTCTCTGGGCCTTTGTATCCGCATTGCTATCGAGCTGGGACTAGACTTGGTGGATGCCGGCAAGGATCCCCAACAGGACCCAGTCGACGCAGATCAGTGGTGCGAGGATGAAGAACGGCGACGGGCATTTTGGGCCATATATGAAATCGACCAGTTTGCCACCATCATCAAGCATGTCCCCATGGCCACGAACTGGACTCCAAGCAACGTCTTCCTTCCCGCTGACGAAGACCGATGGTTCCAAGCGCAGCCTCACCAAAGTTGCTTCCTGGATCTCGATCCGATTGAGCGGTCAAAGACGCTCCAAGCGACAGGGAGCGAATCTGCAAAGGCGTGGTACATTATCGTCAACTCCCTGGTGATAGAAGCATACTTGTTGGCCCGCCGCACGGGCCAAAAAGCGCATCATCCCTCAGAGAGCAAGGGAGCGGCCCCCAAGTCGGAAACCGAGCATGGGACGAGTTCTCGAAATCAATGTTCAACGTTGCTCAATTCCATCCAGCTCTGCCTCCTAGTCATGCCCCGGAGTTGGCGATTCCACGGACAGAACCTGGACTTTGGCACACAAACCCATGATACAAGCATGATCCCCTCCATCCTCCACCGTCAGAGCTCGATATTTCATATCTCCATTCTCACCGAAGTGGCCAGGCTTCTGGCGTTAAGGCCGTACGTCTTCGAAATGTACGTGCAAAGGCTCACCAAGATTACGGGTAAAGACCTTCGTCGACAGAAGCCGCCCGAGCAGTCCTCCTTTGCCCAAGGGTCCACCCGAGAGCTCCAACAATGCTTCAACGCCTCGGACGCCATGTTGAACATCGTGCTCAATTGCTCCGAGATCCACTACCAGTATGTGAATCCTTGTATCGCACACGCCTCGTGGTTGGCTGCCACCGTCCAACTACTCCAGCAGGAGTTGACCGAAGACGAATCCGAGAAAAGGTTGATCCAATCCCAATTCGAGGTCTTGAAAGCCACCAACAACCGGTTCGTCCAACATTGGGAGATGTCCACGGTGCCCAGCCAAAATCTCGACGCGCTGGCCATGCGGCTGAAGCAATTCACCGCCGTGTCGAGAAGTTTGGTGGACAGAGAGAACACGCCTAAAAGTCGACTCAAGAATCCGTCACCAGGGACCGATGACAAGACCTCGGGGCCGTATGTCGATGAGCTCTGGCAGTCCAAAGGCAATCCGGGGGAGAAGACTCGATTGGATTTCGACCAGATGTTTAGTACAGGCTTTGCACCGTCGTCATCCATAGTTAGCAAAAGCAGCAATCAGCCAGGCCAGTCAACCAATCCAAATCCACCGCCGCCGACGCCACGGCCGGCTCCAGACCCTCTCCCTCCAGAAGCCACATTCCTACAACACCAGGAACCGCCATGCGTAACTCGACCAGGTTTAGGCGACCAGCAGCTCTCCCTGTACTGTCAAAACCCGATCTTCCCAGACCCGACAGCCACGACGGGGTCTGTTGCGTGGCTAGACACGACAGCGACTTCATGGAGTACCGACCAGAAAGGACAAGTGACGATGAGCAGCAGCTTAGACTCGGATCCACAGGGTTTGTTCTCCTTTAACACTGAGATTGAGGGGGAGCTGTCAAGTTATCTGGACGGCATTTTCTCAGGGCCTTTTATCGGCTAGGAGCTTGAAGTGCATGATGACAGATCGATCTTCGAACGTGAGATGGTTTTATGCATATATATATTTGTGCAGAGGGAAAATAAACGGCATTGGAACACGAGAAGATCACAACCTCTATAGGCTATCTGTTTAATTTTGGGGTGACGGACATGAGTATTTGGGTGTTGATAACCTCCTCTTCCTCCTCATGCTGCTCCTATTGCTGCTGCTTGTCGTAGTTTGACACTTAGCGGCTTATCCCACTCATCAACTCTTGAAAAATTTGTCCAGTGCCGCCGTGGTCTCAGACGGGCTTTCGAGACTCCAGAAATGTCCTCCCGGGATGAACTGGACCTGCACACTCTTCGCGTTGGGGATATGTTCATGGGTGATACTCTCGTAGAACTCCCTCGGTTGCGTCTTGCTGTCGTACCCTTGCAGAATCAATACCGGACACTTCCACGCAGCGAGCAGGCGGTTGCGGCGCTGTAGCCATTCCGAGCGAAACGTCGAAGAGTTAAAATACCGCGGCACGGCCTGAGGGATACCAGTGTAGGAGAACTCTTGAATCTGTCGCTCGACTTGGTGTTTGGGAATGGGCCGGGCACAGATACTCGCGTGAGCCCAGACGATGAGTTTCCGAGCGTCGTCCAGGATGCCATTGTATGCTGCGTTCATGAAGATGTCGCCTTGAGGCGAGAGTTTAGGGTTGTAGTGGAATAAGTGCTGCTCGCCTCGGGCGTAGCGAAGGATGTGGTCTGGATGGTTGGCGACGATGAAGTCGGCCTGGACGGTACCTCTGTCGTGGGCGACGACGTTGAACCGCTCCACGCCGATCAGCTGGATCATGTCGAAGAGTTGCTCGCCGGCGCCCTCGTGACGGTAGTCACCAGCCCTTTTGTCGGACTGCCCGTACCCTTTCAGGTCCGGGGCGATGCAATGAAACTCCGAGGCCAGACTGGCCATTTGAAGGTGCCACTGGTACCATGAGTCGGGGATGCCGTGGAGGAAAACGATCGCTTCGCCCTCTTTGGGTCCGGCTTCAACATAGTGCCACCGGATTACTTCGCCGTCTCCCGGCCCGAAGACGAAGTGGTGCGTAAATGTCTCTCCCTCGATGACTTCAGTGTCACCCTCTTTGTTCGCCGGACGAGACTGAACATGCGCGAATTCTGCGAGCTGATCTTGGACTTGTTCTACTGGAAGAAACAACTGCTCTGCAACCTTTTCCGCACGTTCAGAGAGTGGTGTATACTCGAGAGTTGAATAGGATGCCATGACGGGGCCTGCCGCATCTAAAAGCATGTAATCATTGCTTGATCTTTGATCTATTCGAATTGTCCTGAAATTGACCAGATATCTGGAAGCCTTAACGTCTCAAAGACCAGCCAAATTGGTCAAGTGTGTCACCGTGTAATTATTTGTACATCCAGTCGATTGGGGCTTGAACTTGTGATGTTCTTGATGATGTCTTTGACGAGCTCGAGGTCGGCGTTCGGGCGCTCTTGATCACGCGCTTTCAACTACGACGGTTTTGATTCTGGGAGGAGATGGCCCGAAAAGATGAACCGAAATCGCTCCCAAGCCCACTATCCGCTCTCTTCACCGTAATGGATACTATCATTCCCATCGATCATTTCCCAGAACATGATTCTATCATTTCCAACGATTGGGAACGCATCCACACAACAGAAACCTCGAGAGCGGAACTTTGGGAAACGCCGGTGTAGTCCCCACCGTTTCATCTGCCTCATTGCTTCCAAGAGCCGTTCGACCCCGCGGAAACGAATGAGCTGTTGGGTCCCACAGGCTCGAGCATGGGCGTAATAGGGTTGACGGGGCCCATAGATATTGTCATTCCCTTCAAGTGTTCATCTTCCTGTGTGAAATGTGAACGAGTGCCCATCCCGCTTTGCTCAATCTTCTCATTTCTGTACTTTGCGTGTTGCCACACACACTATGGATCCTCAGCAGGTTCTAGCGGAAGCTGAGACTCGGTCAGTGCTCATTCGTGAGCGGTTTTATCGAGACTCGTGCCAATGGAAGAAAATGAGAAATTGCTATCATCCAGACACTTCATTGACTATGATAGACATATCGTGGTGCGTACCAAGACTGGGTCAATACCTACAAAGCTTTCTCACATCCTCATAGGTATAAAGGTGATGTGGATGGTTTCATTCGAGGCTCGGAAGAGATGACCTCGAAGGGGCTATCAGGCTCACACACTATTCAGCCGGTGGACATCACCATCAACGGCTCCAAGGCATCTGCTCAATCCGTCGGAACCATATCGGCTAGATTTCATCATAACGGAGCTGATTATGACCTGGAATCGACATGTCGGTTTTTATCCCGGCTCCAGCTGGTAGAGACAGTTGATGGGACATCACCGACTAGCTGGAGAATTCTGTCGATAGAAATGATATATATGCAAGACAAGATTGTCCCAGTCATTCCAGAGGCGATTTCTCGTCAACCAGAATTTTCACAGTCAATCGTGAATAGCCGGAAGAGTTACGGGTTGTTGTCTTGGGTCCTCGAAAGTAAAGGCCATAGCATCAATGACATGCTCCCGGGGTCAGATGACCAAGACAGTATCCAGAAGGTGTTGGTACATAATGAAGAGTGGTTATTGTCTTAGTCGAAGATTTTCGATGTTCCATCTATAGGATGAGAACCGCATAGAATCCCTTCGAGATCTTTGGTCTGAGCGAAAATGCACAATAAAGTCAAGAGCCGAAGACGTTGACGGGAAGTTTTGCCAACGAGGCTACACTCATTGAGGATTAATGATTGAGGTAGATGAGTGTGCCATTAATAAGAGTTGTACTAGCTTCGGGAAACACGAAGACTAGAGCTGACGGCGGGTAATTTGAAGGTCTTCGGTCTCGTGTTGTCCTGCCCCAGGATGTGCTGCTCAAAACCTGCGGAAGAGTTTTGACTTCCTTTCCTGATCCAGCGGGTAAGCCCGCCACTGTAACTCACCCTCGGCGAAGGATGAGCTGGTGGCGGGATCCGATTGGCTAATGTAACGTGGGAGCCCGGCAAGTGGCTCTATCGGCTTGTGTTCCCTTCAATCATCCAGGAGGCGGCCTCATCGCGAGTGGGGTTCCTCGCTGACAAGATCCACGATGTTATCAGTACTGAAGGATCTTCCGTGTGAGACGCTTGTCCAAATCTGCCTTCATTTTCATTCTCTCCAAGGGAGTCCATGATACTATATGCAATCCTGGGAATGCCTTGGGAGAGCGACTATCCACAGCAACTCGCATACCACGACGACCTTACTAGATACTAGTTGAGCCTAGTGGTGCGAGAGTCGTCCGCATGATGGACTCCACCAGAAACAGGGATCTGACGCCATAGAACAGGAGAATCGTTGACGAGACTCTCAAGAGGTGCACGAAGGTGTGGAGCGCACCGTGAAGGCGCTCGCCAGGAGTCGCCGACAAAGAAAGTGGCCATTCAGACTGCAGCAACGGGAGGGGGTCAGTCAAACAGGACTCTGCAACACCAGGAAAGTCTACAAATCGCGAATCAATCAATGAGGTGAAGAGCTCGCAAATGCCAAAGGCATGGGAATGCCTCAACTTTGATGTTTTGGTACCTCGATTTGTGCGATTTTACTGGGGTTTGAGGGGGGGGTTTTCAGGTACCTTTCCATCATGCGGACATTGCTCGCGCAACTAGGCTCAATTGGTGTTTAGGTCACTGTTGTACGCGATTCGCTGTGGGTGGTCGCTGTCCCGGGAGGTTCCCGTGGCGGTGACAGAATGATGTCTAGTTGTGTCGCGTCGTCTACCATGAGATCGACGCGCATGAGGGAGTGAGAAGAGGGTAATGTTATTCTGTACACCACATTTTGTTATTCTGTACACCGCTTTTGATTGGTCCGGATTTTTATTTTTCCGGTTATCTGCGCAGTTCGAAGATACGTGATGTCACAACACCTAAGTCTGCCTATATAGAATGCAGAAATGATGGTTAACGATGGTATCCTCTGCACGGTCGATACCTCGTGCTGACTAAGGTAACAAACCAGCGCCCATAGGCTTGGGTGGGAACCGCCCATAAGCGGGGCAGTTGCCCCCCGGCTTATGGGCGGTTTCCCCCCGGTTCATGGGCGGTTTCCCCCTCCGGCTTATGAGCGGTCCTCCCAAGCCTATGGGCGCTGGTTTGTTACCTTAGTCAGCACGAGGTATCGACCGTGCAGGGGATCTCTACACAAATCCGGCTGTGTAGGCCACAATAATTTACAAAGTATACAGAGAAGCTCAAAATGCACGGTACTTATCTACCAAGGAAAAGGGAATCAAATGTGTTTATTGCTTCGCAACCACCTATAACGGGGAGAGTTTAACGCGTCACCCCTCCACAGCTACGCCACTTACTAGTGTTTTCTCGCCATCGCCGGGCCAACGGCAACAAGCTCTGTTAGCGCGGTGTACAGAATAACAGGATGAGAGCGTTAAGTGTACAGAATAAGGCGAGAGAGAGGTGGTGGTGTACAGAATAAGGAGAGTTGAGGCATGGTGTACAGAATAAGCAGGTTTTCCGGTGTACAGAATAACAAAAGTTGGTGTACAGAATAATACCCCCCGTGAGAAGATGAAGTGTTGGTCAGTCACGTGACGCGTTGCCTTGGCAACGTCACGTGAGGCTGTTTGGCTTGGCGACTTGCGCCCTTCTTTTCGTCTTGCTCTCTTAGATAGAACAGCAATACATTCTTTCTCTAGACCCCACAGTCTATCATGAAGAACAGCCGCGGTAACCTGCTCCAGTTGAGCGTGAGTAAGTGACACAAGAGGTCATCGTCATCCCGTGCTTCGTCTATTTCAGCTGGGGCCGACCCGAAATACTGTACTCTCGGGACCGCACTTTGATAGCCAAGAACGCGGAGGTCGACATAAGGTTCTCCACCTTCGCGCGTCGCAGGCCATGTGAGGTGTCTACCGCCCTACAATAGCATTTGCAACGCCCAATCCTCTATTGTTTCAAGGCAGGAATTGTCTAGCCTACCATTGCAAGCCTTCCGAGAGATGCTTCTCGACCACTCACGGCCCTGGGGATCATCGAGCTGACCCCAGCCTGGAAAGTTCTTTGCGCTGTAGATGTGACATCCTCGGCATTTCCAACAACGTAACGTGTGTACCTACGGTATATATCTCACATTGTGCCGAGACTATCTCTTCCTTTTCCGGCTGTGTGTCTCAGATATCCCCCAATCTCTCCTCCTACAAAGTCTAGCCCACGATTCTACGCTGCATCAATTTAGCCCACTAGCACACTTAACACTGCTCGCCATCACAAGATGCCGCTTTATCCAATTCAGGTCAAAGAAGGAAGCCCTTTTCCTATTGAAAACATTCCATTGGGAATTTTTAGTTCTGCAAAAGATGGCAGGAAAAGAGCGGGTACGGCCATAGGAGACTATGTCGTAGATCTCTCCGTCTTAGAGAAGCACGGCAAGCATTTTTGAAATGACACAGTTTGAGCACTTTAGCTCAGCGATCCAGGACGACATGGTTTTAGACAGAGCAAAACACACCAGGTGAAAAGAAGTTAAACCTACTACAAAAGCACCGATGCATGTCGACTATATGTAAATCATCCTGTGCTGGATTCCATGTCGAAATGCCGTGCATGAAAAGTAAGCAACCGATATGGAGAAAACTTCCTACGTCGGGCCATCCCAACCCCAGCCACTCGGAAGACGACCCAAATTGATTCGGCACACGGACCACAAGGAACAGAAAAAGCTTTGCGGCCCATGCTTGCTTTCACTGCTCCAAGCACCTCCCTAAACCCACATTCCGAGCTGCAGGCTTCGCAGGTGCAACTTCAGATGTATTGAAAGCTCTGTCTTTTGTCAACTAAGTGGATAACGAGAGTCCCTACATACTTACATGTCAACGCCGTTGACCTCGTTGCTTCCCCTTCTTCCATAAACTTCGAAGTACGCCTGGTACAACAACAATAGATCGGCCCCTTCGTACGATTGATTGTCCACATTGTCAGACCATCTACAAGGGCAAACTTGTTCGACAGCTTTGAATGCTGTCGGTATCCGAATTGCCAATGCAGACAACCAATAAATCTGACAAATGGCACCGTATCTATTAGGATTTCAGTGGAACGGCCAGTCTATATTTGCAGCGAACGACATTCCACATACCAATAACTACACATGGAGAATCCGAAGCTGGCGAACTGCGGTCCCGATGAGGTGGGGCCGATTATTCGTGGGACTAGTTATGGAATCTTCTACAGGTTGCTGCGAGGAGGATACATTCAACAGCTCCTCCTTACTCTTCGGCAATGCGCTTCTCGCTTTGAAGGAGGTATTCGGACATGGTTGGAGGCTTGAGGAGGCCTGGACAGATAACCTCACGGAGTCGTATCAGAGGATGGCGAAGCTAAGCTGCCAGCTGAGTGGCCCATCTCGTATTCCAGGAGATCGAGAACACTACTCGAGCTACAGAAGGCCACCAGATCACCATGATTGTACAAAGTTGGCCGACTTTTTGGATCCAATGAAATCAATCTACGACCGTGCCACGGCAAGGACTACGGCTAGAGCAATTCGGGCAACCTCTCTTCGCAAGTCAAAGGAAGGCCAATAAAGGCACTATACAATTTGACACGGGTTCTAATCCTGGGGCAGAATCTCACCCTATACTACGGGGCATTGAGACAATCGACGAATATGCTGCAGAGAGTGATATTTCCCAGTCCCAACTGTCCTATTGTAAGCTGTAGTAGTTCGAATTGAAGTACTACAACTGGCAATGATTTGGGTTGTACTACTTTACTGTGCAGTATTGCAAGTTGTAATGCGGGTGTATACTATATTGGTAAGCAACTCTTCTCATGCTGGCTAAATGAAGCAGCTGGGCAGGAATGTTAGTGTCTAACCAGAGTCGCGATTATTGGTCGCTGTGCTTCATCAGCCCTGGGCTACCCTCTTCTACGCTATATTGCTTCGAAGACTTTCCCAGACCGAGAGCCAATTCATAGAAACTGGGCAACGAGAACTTTGGTAGTTACTGTACGACGAGGGCTTATTCGTCATCAGATTCGGCCATTTATTTCGCTAACTGCTTGCCCACATTGCGGGGTATACCTCTTCGATTCCGGCCTCAGCTCACATTACTCCTTAGTCTACGCTTTGAGTCCATTGTCATTAGGTCGTCCCCACGGCCCGTTAAAATATGGAATCTCCTTTTGCTTGTCCTTTGATGCTTGACATGGCCAAGCTCGACCAAGGCTGAAGTGGAAGCTTCTCCGATCGCTTTGGAGAGTCTCCCAGCCCAGATGATGACGCGGCTTTCATTTTATTTTTTTTCTGCATCAACGTCCACAACGACATCACTCCGCCAAAAGTATCCATTGATTGACTCTGAAGCGATGTAATACGGCTCTTCTGAATGGCTAGCCACGCAAGCTGACGCATTACGCGTGTCCAAGACTTAAGAATAATCCTGGTCAACGATTGCAACAGCTTTTCGAATCTCCCGTTATGTCAGCAGTGCCATACTTCTGGCTTCTCATAATTGGGTATCTGCGAATTTAACGCTGGGCGGTGCGAGGCTTGGTATAGCTCGGCTTGAACACCAGTGGACCAATCTCTTCGTCTTTAATTCAAAGGCTGATTTCACACCCCGCCGGCATATCGTCACGCTGGACAATCGTGACGAAGTGAATGGCGTAGCAGCATAAGTTCCCAGCATCTGCTTTCACTTGGGCAGTGTTATGTGGCATGTCAAGCTCCATGATGTCGGTTAAAGGTGGGTATATATACAGGCTTATTGTTCAAAATTTCTCCCGCATCATTCTGTCTCTCTTTCCATCACTGCTCTATTACGCTCTCTAAATCAGTGATAACAGATCGCTATTATTGGATCAACCTCCATCATGGTCTCTCTCTCTCAATTATTGGCAATTGTACTGCTCGCAAGTTCCGTCGTGCTGGCGCATCCAGGCCACAATGCGGCAGACGAGGCTGCGGAACGTGCAGAGTTCTTCAAGCGCAATCCTACAACCCTTCGCACATGTACCGAGAAGTTGCGAGCACAAGGGCACGAATCGGCCAACACTGCTCGTCGTCATGCCCTAGCTAACGAGCTACGGGCTAAGCGAGGTCTCACAGCTAAGCCGCTCATCCATCGCCGCGACTTCAGTTCCTACAATTTCACGCACCTTGCGGACAACGCTGCAATCTCAGACAGTGTCGATCAAATTGTTCTTTTCGCCGACAACTCCTCCTGTACCCTTCAGACCGAAGTCACTGAAGGGCCCTACTACGTCAAAGGGGAGTTGATCCGTCCTAATCTGGTCGAGGATCAGGAAGGTGTTCCTTTAACCTTGGACATTCAGATCATTGATACGTCAACTTGCGAGCCAGTTCCCGCCCTGTACATGGATATTTGGCATTGCAATTCCACCGGCGTGTATAGTGGAGTGGTCGCGAACGGAAACGGAAATAACAACGATGCTTCCAACCTTAACAATACCGCTTTGAGAGGCATTCAACAGACGAACTCTAACGGAATCGTCCAGTTTGAGACACTCTTTCCAGGACACTACGCTGGTAAGTCGGGAAGATAGATATCTGGGAGCAGCCACTGATAAATAGATAGGCCGAGCCACCCACATTCATGTCCTCACTCATAATCCGAATTCGACCACGATACGTGTGAACGATACGCTCTTAAGCGCGAATGCTTCCGCCAATGTTCACGCGTCCCACGTCGGCCAACTTTTCTTCGATCAAGATCTCATCTCCCAAGTTGAAGCCACGCCTCCATATAATACGAACACTCAAGAGACAACCTTGAACAGTGACGATTCAATTCTGGCACAAGAAGCGGACACGACAGACCCATTCGTTGAGTACGTGCTCTTAGGAGACACTGTCGAGGATGGCATCTTGGCCTGGATAAGCATTGGCATTGATCCAACCGAAGATAAGGAAGTCAGTAATGCAGCCACCTACTACAGTGATGGAGGAGTGACCAACGACAATGCCCAGGAGGGAGTGGGTGGTGTGCCACCAAACGGTACGGCTATTGGGTCTGGTGTGCCGCCCAGCGGCACCGCGCCAGCAAATGGTCGCTAGTACGTCGAATGCGTGGCAACAGGAGGCCTTTCCAATGTGTGGTTGGCCTGATACTTTCAGTTCACATGGTTACATGCTCATCGGACACCTCTCGCTCAGGCACGTCCGTGGGCCTTTATTGCATTCGTCTTTGAGAGCTTAATGATGAAAGGACGATTTAACTCTGCCCTGTGTGGTCATGTCTCATGAAAGAGCGCATACACCTGGCTTGGACAAGGCCGACATACCACACACAGATTGTCTTAGACATCAGTCATCTCTATTCTTGTTAATCAATCTGCCCTGAGAACCGGTGTCGAACAATGAGCAGTACTCCTTTACTGGGAAAGGATTATCGCTCCTATACAAGATATAGGGGAAGAATAGAAGTAGCAAAGGGATCAACCAAGCATATGTTTACACTAGAAATCTAGCAAGACCAGTTGCCAAAGAAGACAGAGCATTCAATACAACTCATTTGAACCCCCAAGTTTGACAACCGGGCATGCTCAGGTGTCCAGATAACGTGTAGATCATAACACTTGGGCTTGCATGATGGTGACACAGAACAAATCTGTCAACGCAAACGCAATGAAGCTATCTGAAATATCTTAATAATGTGAGTAGAATCTGCAACTTGGCTGGCGATGGTTCTCGCCTAACCGTGGTCTCACAGAAAACTTTGATCTGAGCACTAAAGCCCTTTTCTCGCATCTAGACATTGTGATTGATGTATCCTATCCTTCGTTGACTCCACGAAAGAAGGGATTCAGATCTCTTTTGCCGTCCAATGCCAGAAGTTTTGAAGCCACCAAAGGGCAAGTCGAAAGCTCCGCATCGCAAAGCTGGGCTGGCGCCGACAGGACCCGCTTCAAGAGAGCGCGCGACGCGTGGAGCCTTGCTGATATTGGTACTGAAAAATGAGGCATAAAAACCATCTGGAATCCTCCGTCAGTTATTCTACGTAACAATGGTTCCAGGTAAGTGGGAAATGCCACATACATTCAGCATTGTTGGCTCGCTGAGTTACTTCAACCTTCGTCTTGAACTCGTGGGGAACCCAAACTGGCCCAAACACCTCCGTATTGATCAGGCTGTTTTCCAGAATCTGGGTAACACAATCGGGTCCAGGGGGTTTCCTCGCTTGATATGCTTGACACGAGCGGCCAAAAGATTTTTGAATTCGCTGGCAATAGCCTTGTGTACGAAAGTGCGAGATGAAGCTGTGAAGACTTCTCCTCCCTCTGAATAGAGTGCGACATGTGAGAATGGGACATGATATGCTTGCTATGATCGAACGGCCGGCCCTGATTGACACCGCAAAGCTGATTGTACTATGGGCCAAAAGTTAGCATGGGTTGTTTGACCCAGCCAATGTAGACACTTTCCGAACCTTCATGTGGGAAGACAGTAGAGACCCCGTATGTCCTGGTTCGGAAATGATGTCGATTACACCAGGTAGAAACCCAGCCTGGAGCGATAGTTGGCCAAGAAAGATAATCTGGAAAATGGACCACTGATCAGTGCAAGGTCCAATTTGTGCTGGAACTACCGGCCGACACTTTAGGGGTGACTTCTCAGATGTCTTGTAGCTTGGTGTTAGCATGTAACGGAGCCAGTGTCGTCGACAAAATGCCTCTACTGTACCTTCAGAATAAGAGAGCTTCCAGCACCTATACAATGGCCAAAACTGACCTCTTCGAAGCCCATCTCCGTTTTCAGAACTGAGTACCTGCTGGTTTACCTAAGCCCTGAATAAGTAATCCTGAGCTGTGACTGTACAATCCCCCGCTCGGCTTACCATGGCCCGAGTCAAGGCCAAAGCCTGGAATTCTGTTTGTCGCCGTCGTGCCGGTAGGATACAGTTTACTTTCGGCATCTCATTGCCAATTGTAACTGCGCTGACAGGAGCTGAAGTATTCCTCGAAACTGGGAACGACGCCATTGGCATTCCTTCCCGGAAGCTGGATTATAGTGCGTGCCGCCGTACATGTCTCATACCCAGACTCCCGGAGAAGGAAACATACTAGGAGTTTCTACCCAAGGTGACTTCATCTACTAGAAGGGTCATGCGGACTGCAAGGTTCGGCGGGCAAGGCAAGTTCAAGAGATCGTGCGTTAGATAACAATTGCCCTTCCACCAGCTGGACGGGTGTTCCACTTCAGCCTGTCGTGGGTGAAGAATATTGGAGACCGTTGTGAGCTACTGGCCGATGTTGGATCCTTGGTCCAAGCCCAAGATATCTCAGTCCCCGCCCTTGCCTGATGTGTGTCTTCGATTTGTGGCATATATTTCGCCGCCTCCAAAGCTCGACGTGTCTCGCTGGACGCTTTGAATGTCTGATCGATTATTAACAGCAACTACCTGAGGCTAATCTGAAGAAGCAACATATGTAACTGTGATAGCAAGCTCATGGGGATAACGTCAGACGTAGAAAGGAAAAGAAAGACGATGAACAAATCCAGCACCAACGCCCCAGTATCATTACACAATGTATTCCACCGCGTCATACCATAGCTGATCATCGGCATCATACCACTCATCTTCGTCCTTGGAGCAGATGATGTCGTCGATTGCTCTCAGCAACTCACGATATCGATGTTCTCCATATGCTAACGCCAGGCGAATGGGCGAGCACTTCACACCGCGAACACTTTCTGGCGTATCGCTATCCTCTATCGGCCTCGTCAAGGCATGCCAGTCTGAACCTAACTCCAGCAAGCTTCGAACAATCGGATCGTGGCCTTTCGCAACAGCGATATGCAATAGCGTCCAGTTTCTGGAATCGGGCAGCTCCGTCGCGACACTCTTGCCGTATCTCTTCTCGTACTCTGGATAGAGGACGTGAAAATTGTCGTGGAAGCCAAAATGGACCACATTATGCAACACCATCCAGCCCAACTTACCTATGGATTGAAATGAATCGACACCAGAATCCATCAGCATCTGAACATCCTCAGGTATGGCGAAGACTGCAGCTCGATGCATGAGGCCCCAGCCTTCGGTGTCAACAACATCTCGATGAAGCCACGGGAACTCAATGACATTCGTCCGGAGCATGGAAATAAAGTTAGTCGACGGTGGATGGCGCATGGTTTTGGACCAAAGATAGAAGATGGGCGACCAGTTGTAGATACTTAGGTGATAAAAGGATGCCCCGTACTTTAGCAACGTTCTGCAGACGTCAATTTGCCGGTGCTTCAATGCCCAAGAAAGTGGAGAAGTCTGTTTCTTTCCGAACGGCTCGTTCACGTCGGCCCCTTCATTCAGTAGAAGCTCGACCACTTGCGTATGACCATTTTGTATGGCCAGGCACAGAGGAGTCACGCCGCCTTCGGTGACTTCGGTGGGAGAAGCTTGACCGGTACGAAGGAGTGCTCGCATCGTTGATATGTCGCCCTCTTTCGATGCTTTCATGAACGCGTTGTTTGGAGGAACAAGTTGCTTGACGCTGATGCGGCCGCCATCGAAGAGCAGACTCGAGCTGCTGTTCCACATCCAAGATCGGGCCATGAAATCAATCTTCAGGCTCAACCGTGCTAGAAGCTGTAATTGAATGGAGAAGACGTATGTGCTCCGATTGGAAGATGCGGCGTAGGCACTGGTATGGATAATGTTACACAGACCCCATAGATGGCTGCTTCTCCGGCAACGAGGGGCTGTAGTCTGTATGCATTGCACCAACCTAGTGTCTGGCATGATTTTGTTTGTCTGGTTACCTGACTCTCCAGGTTGCAGGATTCCATTTGGCGGCGATTCATTTGATCTATTATCCTCGAAGTCTTTTTGTTCGGCGTTCTGAACTTTCCCCATGTCATCGTGAGAAATGCCCCAAGCCATGAACGAACTGTGATACCATTGCGCAAGCTGCAAGGCTGTATTGATAGAGCTTTCTGTTCCAACCAATACTGTCATCAATTCGTCGTAATTGGCCTTGTCCGCCACGATCCAGCGCAGACAACTCCTCTTTGAAAGAGCACCAGGCGCAGTGACAGCTTTTGGTAGCAGTCCTCGTATCATAGTGAGCGAATCTACCACGTTCGTGATTGTCCGTTTGAGGGCTATGCAAACAGGATCATTGGCCGGGGCCCGGTTCTTCAGATCGGTTTCTAATGTTCGCAAAAGCTCAAGGTTGCTCGATAGAGCGTCCACTCGTAATGCGGCCAGGCTCAGTTCCCTTGGAGCATGCCTTGATCTGCGGCAAATCTCGAGTGCTGTGTCTCCAATCTGTGTTAGGGTCGCGAGCGAAGCGACGGTGCCTAGTGCCTCCATTATGGCGGATCCGATATGCCGACGTGATGCTAACGTGATGTTAGTGACACAGTAGGTGCTACTGAGCAACACTCATCGCGCGAAGTTGTGGTTCGCATGGCGACTAAATTGTTCTTCATTCTCATGAGGCTGTTGCTAGTCGAGCAGAAATCCTCGTCTTGGGCGCCCTCTAACCACGCCTAGTCCTGGAATGAGCATAGTGTGATGCAGCTTTCAAGGCGTAGCTAAAGGCGACCAATCCAGTTTGTATTCCAGCCATGCTTATGTGTCGTGCGATTTGACAACACACGATCAAAGTTTTGATCAGCCTCAACTTTTAATGCTGTCTCGTGAAAGTTGCCCGCTTGAAATCACACCTCGTATCTCCATGCACGATTGTTCGGTTGAGGCAACCACACTGGCAACACAACCTGGTCACCATCCACAAGGCCACCCTGGCCTGGCAACGGAGACGGCCTCTTGTCTTTGACCTGCAACCATGATCTGCGACCGCGCGCATGTCCTAGCACTGTGAGGCCGGATTGCATCAATATACGTGACATGGACAAGCTGAGAGCGAACTGGATTCGGTCCATGTCAGTGCCAGAAGCTTCCCGAACGCCTAGAGTACATCAAACTTTCGGACCGAGAGCTTCTCAAATCCCAGCGAAGCATCTAAGGTTTGCCGGCAGCCTTGTCGAGTCAGAAACTTGCCAACAGTCGTGCTGTGGAAACATCCACAAGCTTCCCATGATTGATCTCAATACCTTCAACATCAAACGTACACATGCTAGCCTCTTGCGCCAGATTAAATGGCCCAGAGAGCGGGAGACAGGGTACTCTGAGAGTCGTCTAAGGAGAAAAATAGGTTTTCTCCATTGGCTCTCAACGTATTATGGTGCAAGAACATATCATCATACGTAGGGTGTGGCACGCAGTTGCTGGAAATGTCTGGAGCCACGAGAGACCAGGGTTGGCAACCAGAGGATTGATCCACCCAAGAAGATCGCGGAAGTGCACAATACGGACTGACTTCAGATGATCCCGCTGCTGACCTATGTTCCCAGTCCGTCGAGATGGTATCGGCAGAGGGATCTGACGATAGGTTGGAAACGGATTCCTCTGCCGTATCCCGAAAGATTCTTTTCATGCCTGCTTCGGTGGAAGCATCCAGCGGCATTGTTTTCAATTTGTTTTTGAAGATGTCATACATCATGGGTTGAACACGCTGTTCGAAATACGTTATAAAATCACCTAGAACAGTACGCTGACCGTTGTCCACATCTAAAATAGTTAATACCCATCCTAAATTGGACAGTATGTAATCGGCACCGAAAAGGATACTGACATGGAGATGATGGCTTCTTTGCCCTAGGAAATAAAATTTCATAGATTGCGAACCATGTTTGTTCAGGGCCGCGATTGATAGCTCTTCTTTTGATAGCATTCATTTGGTCGTGGGAAACCTTTTCACTAAAAGGACTGCTTCCTCGCGGAGAACAGACTTCTGCAGTCAAGTGAGAATGCAGCTCTGTTGCATTGGAGAAGGTCTCGAAACATCGCATGCAATAATAATCAGGGCAGGCATGGACTCTCCAAATATGCTGTCTTGACAAGCGAATCAGCGATTCCTTCATTTTGCAAACAATAGGAGGACTTACTTTAGGCGAGAAAGGCTTGGGAGCACGACGGTAGAGCATCGACGATACCTGGTTTCAAGCGCATTTTGCTCAGAATAGCGGGGTGGATCAAACTTGTGGAAAGGGCAGGCGAAAAGTCGTTTTGAGTCTTGTAGATTTATTCGTGGACCGCTGGAGCTGCACTCGCTCGCTTCCATATCCATCGCCCTTTCACTACCACCGGCTGTTGTTGACGCTGTGCCAACGCCAAGGAGTGCAGAATCCTCGAGTATCTGGTCTCCAAACAGCTCTGGATGCGTCGGTTCTTTTCTCACTTTCGCCTTCTCATGTTTCGGAATGTTTGTGATTTTACCCAAAGTGGTGACTTCCACGTCTTCCAAGATCATCGTCGTCTTCCTTGACGAAGTCTGTGGTAGCTGATACCATTGATCGATCTTTCCATCTGTCGTTGCTGAAACGTCGGAAGTCTCCGGAAAAGGAAGACTACTGACAAGCTGATCTGATGTTGTTCCTGAAAACCATTCAGTTGGAAGACTGGAAGAATGACCATCATCTAGTCCAAGCACGTGCTGCGGCGGGCTACCAGGCAAAGTCATGGTCGACATGGTGTCAGAGCCTCCCAGCTTTTCAGTCTGCTGTGGGACTTCGTGATTGCGCTCACTAGATTGAGTGGGCGTCTCGTCGTCCGAGGCGGATCCGGTTCTTGGAGACTGGTGGCGTCTAATATATCGCTTGAGATCAGAAAAGCGAACTTTGTGTCCATCGACGGATATCTCCCTATTTCTAGATCTCTGCAGCAAGTCCTTTTCATTTTTTATTTTTAAAGCCTGCAGGATTTGTTTCATGTCTTTCCTCCGCAAGTTCTTGACGAGATTCCACTGGCGCAGTTTCCGTTTGTACGCGTGTGTTCTGTACGCCTGTCAGTAATTGCTGATCGATGGAGTCGGAAGACATAGACTCACTGCGCAATAAATTGATAGTCGCGTTCGAGGGTTTGCTGGACATCGGCAAGAGTCATGGCTTGGTCAATATACAGACGGGTGATCACAGGTCTAAGCGCTTCCCATCTTGCGGATTGGTCATCGACACTGTCGCCAATTCCTCCGAAAGGCCCTGCTGAGCCATTGTATGTTGTCATAATAGGACCAGGAACATTTTGCGGACGAGCAATCCTGCATATTGCGGTTGGCCGCAGGTGCGTTGAACTTGAAGCACGGTTGCATCAAGGCTGATGAAGCTAAGGCTGAGCCGCTTGGCATTCAACTCTGTCCGATCCCGCGCCTCCGACTTGCCAACTTTTAATCTGACTGACTCAACGGTTCTTCCTGGTGAGGAGCACGGAGATTACTACATTTCGACATGTTGCTGGGTTCACGAATTTGCATCGTGTCTCTCAAAGCAAACTATATTTGCAGAAAACCGGGATGACGATAGTTGGAAGAGGACAACGAGCAGTGGTTGTAGAAACCGCACTAGAGGAGCCATTTCGCCACAACGCCCGCTTCCAGGGGGGGAATGAGGGCGGTACCAATTGCCAATCGACCAGTGTGCGCGGAGGACCTCCATTTCATTTCCCGCTAGCAGCACCAAGCCCTAGCTCTCTACAGCGCTCATAAGAGCACACTTGTCCAGCGTCTCCCTCATCACACCTCGAGGTCTTCTCCTGTGCCTCTTCGAGCAACGCTGATATTTCGAAAGTATGGGTGACGTCAATCGGCCTTAATGCAGGTTGGTGTGTGCATGAAATCGTTTTCGGTGTTGGCAAGCCCTTGGCCTATCGTCACTCTCGCCGTAATTTAGCCATCCAGTTATCAGCACCTTAGTTCAATGTCGACCACAACCAACGCAGTTACCCCTTTTCAACATCGGCGTTCTTCCAGACATCGTCGTGCACCACAGGTCATGACTCCAACCGGTAATCCTAGCGCAATCAGATCCATATACCCAAGTGCACCTTCGAGTTCGGTGGTAATTTGGGAGAGCGGGGTCTGGGCAGCATCAGTCGCCGCTTACCGCCTCATGTGTCAAACCTCTCCAGACGACGAGCGTAAGTCCTAGAAATGTCCCCATGCCAATAATCAACTGACAGTGAACAGTAAGCCGTGCCGAGCGAGGGCAAATGGAGCACGGCAGAATTCTCGACCTGATGACATCGACGCCGAAGCCTCTTTTGATTCACAATCAGAACCACACCCATGATGGTAAGGCGGTGATCTCAACAATAATCCACACCTATAAGAGACGTCAATGGCTGAGGCACCCATTTGCAGAGTTCTGCCCTCTTCATCACGAAACCCTTGAAAGGAATCGTGGTAGCGTTGCGCTTGAAAATGTTGACGAACAACGTACCACCAATGAGCAAATCGAAGTTGGACAGCCAACGAGCTTCCAGAGTCAAGACATCTTGGGGCTTGGAGCCGGACTCGAAGCAAATCAAGGAGAGAAAATATCAGAGTCCATTGATGAGGCAGATCTTGGAGAGGAAGATACTCCCGCACCGCATGAGGATAAGAGTGGTCCCATCAACGACGATGACGACCCATAAGCTGAGAGGACAGTAAAAGACCACTGCTCGGAGTGAGACATCCAGACATAGGTGAGAGTTCCCACAAAAGAACACGACCTAAAACCCTTAAGGTGACAAGGCTTCAGTCGTTCTAGGATATGATTGGTGAATGGAGCTGGAGATTACGCTGTTCTCTGGAGAATGATTTAGCTCCTGCCAGACTTACCATGTAACAAAGCTGAATAGGGAAAATGGCAATATCCTCGCTGCTTCAACACCTTTTCACGGCCTGATATTGCCAACTTCGCCGTGCGAAAATGTTCAATGCTGCTGATAAGGCAGTGAAAAACCAAACAGGGTTCCAAAAAATAAACACAGACACAAGAACGGAAAGAACCTGCTTCGTCCTGACAACGGTGACTGTCTAAAGGCTTTCCACGGGATCTGTCGCTGCTTCAAACAAGCTCAACAAAAGTATTGCCTTCACCGAGTGTTAGGACAACCACCACGGATAACAGTTTGTGGAAGCTGCGAAGGGTAGTGCTCATCGGAATCATCGGTATGATCAACTCAAACCCTTACAATTTGTTTTCCCCAGGCCAGACTTGCTAGCATGACTTTTTCACCAGACAACGGCGCCATGCATTCCGGTACCATTCATCGTGAGAGGTATCTGGGACATAAGCTTTACATCGTCTCCCAGACAGAGATTCACCTACAGACAGATGCGATAGGAGAAGTATTGATTTTGGTGGAACGACCGAATCGAGGATGAGTGGTGCTATGTTTTCATTCAGCTACTGTCGGCTCGAGGTCCAAGGTCTCAGCAGTGTTCCCATTTGGAGGTGATAAAGAAAGACTGCTCCAACATCAAGGGGCATGCGCAGAGAAGAAAGGTGGGGATATTTATAGGGAGGCCAAACGCTTTGAGCATGATTACACAGTTTAGCTGGCAAACGGTCTCAATAATACCGGTTAGGCTTGCGGTTAATAATCGGGGCAACATCAAAATCACATCCACACCCTGGTCACCCAATCTCACGGGAGAGATGTATTTTTGGAACACAGATGCATCTACACGGTTGCAAATAACGCAAGTTCGGAATAAACGGACCTGTCAGCACATGAAAATTATGAGGAATGCTACAATTCCTAGATTGACAATCTCAATACACTCTACTTCTCTAGGTCGATTTCTATGTAAGGAGGATTCAAGTATCAGGATGCCTGTGGCGTCCGCTGAGTACTCAACTGTCACACTAGAGCCAAGCGAGGCATCCATCATTCTCAGCACCATCACAACTGTGACGACGAACTTTTGTCACATTTGATCCGTGCAGAAATTCGCCGATTTGCTCCTCCTATCGCATTTCTGGAACTCCGATGGAGTCCGTGATTCATGATCCCGTGTCTGATAGGCTAACCTCACTGATTGGAAAGGCTAGGGCAATTTGGCCCGCTAAGTTGGGTGGAGGCCGAGGGCGCCACGGCGGGGACACGTTAGCGAATGTGAAAAAGGACGACGATTTGACTTGGTGCGTACCCCAGGTCCCATTGGTGCTTGTCAGCAGGATTGCCGGGCCACGGATGGATCGAGCATACCCAACATATGTATTCTCGGCGGACAAGGAAGGCGCTCTGGCTTTGGATCACGAAACGATAAAGCATTCTTCAATCCCGATACTGAATGCACTTTCTATAGCTCCAGCCAAAGCAAACGACCAGGACAAATACACCACAATTCGAACCGTCAACAAGGTCTCCATATGCAGTGCGCCGACTAGAGTGTCGCAAAAGGCAACATCGGACCATTCATCTTTGCTCGGCCGGCGAGATGCATGATTTGCCAGACAACTGCTTGGGCATCACTTTTTTTGTCCACTGACGAAAACCGGCTACTTGAATATTTTCCATTTCTGTCTCTCTCCTTCTTTCATTGCGAAAGGAGGCACAAATATGCTGCATAAAAGGTTAGTCCCAACGCTAGCATTCCATTCCTGTCCCATGTCAAAACCTGTCAAACGGGAGCCGTCGATAGAAAACGCCGGCAGAATTCCGCATGGTACATCCTGTTTGGTACTATAGTCATGCAGACTTCCTTGAAAATGCTGGGTTTCCATCCTTGGTATCTCCTGAGAGTTATTTTGTTGACAAAGAAATCTTGAAGCGGGCTGTGCCATTCTTGCGCCTTTCCATTTGGTTGAGGGTGAATTCCAAGTAATGATATTGGCAAGGGGACAGCCGCCACAAACGTGCACGTACGTGGGTGAGTTGTTGAAGATTGTGCTGGCAGCTCTCAGTGGATGTATCAATGGTTCTCAGCACAAATGGACTTCTGGTGGGCACCCAGGAAGTGCTTGGTCCTGATGGTTATCGGTATCGGTCCCACCATACTCTCAAGCCAGCCAAAGATCAACTGACGCGTCAGCATAGCCGCGGATGTGACGACCTCGTTCAAGATGTCGTCAAATTAGGAGATCTTGTCGTGTTCAGGAAAATAAAGCCCTCGGTCCTCAGCAGTATGTCTTATGGCCAATGAATCACCGTATCCCAATAATCATCAGCCGACAGTGAGCGGCAGCAAGCCAGACAATGGCACCAGCTCGAAGAGAATTTGACATGACCGGGTAGCAACATTCATAGCTGATCGTGGCTGGACATTCTCTACCAACGAGGATTCCCGGTGGCTTTGGGTTGACGTTTCATAAACTTGGGGCGATGGGTTTTTGGACACTGGCCCTCTCAGTCAGGCAGCTGTGCAGTGTCCAAGCACCTGTTCATCCCTCAAAACCTCCCCCTCCCCCTCTCTGATAGCTGTCCTACTCATTCTCGTTTTGCAGGCAGGAGCTATTGAGTTGATGGCCAAGGATGACACAAAAATTGGGCTCCAGGCCAACCTCTTTTCGTCTGACGCAAGTAATCAAACTGACGGTTTTTCGAATTTGAAACCAGCCGGTTTGAGTACTAGCACAGGAACCCCGGGGACATATCGTCTCAGCTGCCTGACATATCTGGCTGGCTCTTCAAGCACCGGGGCAGCAGTCCCTTGAAACCGTCCTTCATAGAGTCAATACGGATCCTTTCACCAAATTGTTCAACTTTCCCAAGCCTTATCGTTAATCAGTGATGTGCTGGTAGACACATCCACGGCCCTGTAACTAAATTTTCCACAAGTGAACGTGCCGCCGCCATGCAACAAAGTCAATCTCGTTCGAGATCTCATCGCTTTAGCAACATCACTCCTAGCGGGATGCATGACTGCTACCATAGGGGCTGATGGCAATGCTTGAGAACCCTCTCACACTTAGATACCAACAGGCACAGGTCGAAGTGGTTCAGTACATGTCTCGTTACATTAAGTGCCACGACGGTACGACCTCATCCCAGCTTGATTAGTTAGCCAGCTGAGCCGTGCCAGTATCGGGGCTTAGCCGAAGTTGAGCCGACCTGATTTGGTATAACTTGCACAAAGCGGCGACGGGATGGTCGGTCAGTTTTAGCGGCGAAATGGTTCGTGATGTTACGACCTGCTTCAACATCCGCCACTTGACTTACAGACTTTCCCATGCACACTGAATCAAGCTGAAACATGTACATCAGCACTTTCTTCGATCTTGGCAATAAGTCCGTGTAATGGAGAGTACGAATCGCTCAGAGAGTAATGCCCTGTTCTAGCACTCTCGCTTGTATATACGCCGGCGTTGCAACCCAGGCAGGTTACGCCTTTTGCTGTGGCCGTCATCGCCCTGTCAACGTCCTCTTGCGTAGCAATGGGAATGCCAGCGACATGATCACCACTGACAGGATTCGAGTTCTTGATTTCGACCAAGCATTCACTTTACCGGTGCAGCCACCTAAACATCTTTCTTTGAAGAGGATACATGTGTAGGTGATGAGATCAGTATCCGAATTTCCTCTTTCAATTCTGCCTTGCCGAAGCAGCAGACAAGCCACTTCCCAGAGTCGGCGATTGGAACCTCCAGAATCGACCTCTTCCGAATAATCTGAGTTGTACTCTATGGGACTCTTGCCGGACAAGGGGCATAGGGACTAATTTTGGAATCATTGATCCAACACATGAAGGAGGGCCCTTGCTATTAAGGTCCACTTCCCCATGGCCCAGCCCAAATCTATGGGTCCGAATGCCCGAAATGGAAGGTCACCACACTGCAGAGCGAAAACTGTTTTGCTTGGAGCCTAGTAATAACATAGATTTTACCGACATCGCCAATACCAGTCATCCCAGGTCACCAGCGTAATCTACACTTACGAATATGCGCGCATCCAGCATTAACGTCCTGCAGGTTGATCAGCTTCGGCTAAGTTCTAAGCCAGCCAATGTTCGCTTTCTACGCCCCCTTGTCTATTTGCCCGATAGTGCCTTGATATCCCAATCGTCCTAATTGACGTGAAAAACGATTTGGGAGAGGGCGAACTCGCCATAGGCGAGAAAAGCTTGAATTTGAATAACCCGAGAGAAGGTGCCGAGATGGCCGAGCTGTGTGGCGCGAGAAAATATCTTGACTGTCCTAGTCTAACCGGGGAAAAGGTGAATGAGGTATTCGAGGTGGCGGTGGTGGGTATTGTGTGATCCTATGACTGTGGATATATTTAACGCACAAGGCTCTCACCCAAATATTAATTCAATTTGACAGCTCATCCATAAACACATTCTGTCGGACGGGTGCGACTTGAGATGTACTGAATGCTCTGTCTTTCGTCAACTGGACAACGAGAGTCCCTATATACTTGTCAACCTCGTCGGCCCCCCCCCTTTCCATATCCTATCGCAGTACTCTTGGCATAACAACAACAGGTAGGTTCGTTCGTACGATTGGTTGTTCACTTGTCAGACCATTTACAAGTGCAAACCTCGTTCGACATATTCGTTCCGATCGAAATCAGGACAAAGAAGGCTTGAAATCTCGTTAGAAGTTTCCCGAAGGTCATATGCGCCGTCTACCTCTCCTCATATGCTCATCAATAGAGGATGAATGAAGCGAGAAGGACTGTGGTTCTTGAAACAGCTTACTATCGGCGAAATAACACTAAGGTCTATACCTAGAAGTTGAAGTGCAAAATGGAACAAGGGACGACACCTGACTTAGGAACACCCAGGCAGACCCTAGTAGTCAAAATTGTCTTGGAATTTGTACAAGCCGCTACGCTCATGACGATGGTATCCAAGGCTATCACTCGTCCAGCCATTCGGCGAGCTTGTAAAGAATGCGCATTGTGTCAAAGGGTCAAAATCGTCCAACCACGTATCTTGTATATTACCTGAGACTGCAGCGTAAATGAGTGCTGGCGGTAGATAGTTGCCATCCATGCAAATTGCGGCCAGTAACGAGATCCATTCACGATTGCCATCCTGCCCAGATCTTGTCAATCGGCCACTCCGAAAAGCTTCTTTAAACACAATTCTCTTTACCTTTTGAAGGCTGCCGAGTAAAAAGCCTTTTTCATCCATATTCTATGTGTTGCAAGGCTGTACGTTGTAGAATCGGATTTTCTCGAAAATCTGCTAATGATTAGCAAGGTAACTAATACATAATAAGGCCACAAGCCAGCTCAAAGTAGCGTTGGATATTCGCATGAGATTCGGCCCTTTTATGGTTTAAATCCATGCCAGTAAGGCAGGTAGATAACAACTCTTTTTCGTGGCGTTTTACGAATCTTGAAACCCAGTTTTTCGAACACTCAGATTTGGCCATTTCTTCCGCAAAGTTGCGGACCATTGCCGGTGTTGGGGGTATACCACGCTCAGCAAGCTTATTGGTATAATCAACAAGCTCGATTTCTTGTGCTATAATCGCGATTCTTCGTTCCCAAGCTGTTTTGAGAGCGTGACTAGGCCTTGACATGGGCCGGGTCGGGTCGGGTCGGGTCAAGACAATTTTTCAATTTACCCACGCACTCAAAAAATTATTTTGAAATGAACTTGATATTCACGTGTAAATGAGGGATCTCTCTTCATATTACGAATTTATTACTTAGAAATATCAAAATACACGAAACTGACAGGTACGCGTAAAGTGGAAAACCCGCCAAGGACCCGGCCCATGTCAAGGCCCAAGTGTGACGCCTCGGTG
Source organism: Rhinocladiella mackenziei CBS 650.93 (assembly GCF_000835555.1). Taxonomy (NCBI): domain Eukaryota; kingdom Fungi; phylum Ascomycota; class Eurotiomycetes; order Chaetothyriales; family Herpotrichiellaceae; genus Rhinocladiella; species Rhinocladiella mackenziei. The sequence goes on from NW_013550603.1 coordinate 4,402,174, forward strand.
ACGACGTGATAGCGTACTGCGATCAACGCCATACTTTTTTAGCTATCGCATTGTAATTGGGATATTTCTGGCATCTCGCTTCAGCAATCGTGTCGTCAATTGGTGCCATATTGAGTGAGATATTCAAATTTGAAATTCGGTGTGCGATCGGTGAAAGGGCGTGCATGCGGTGGGCCCGTGCACGCAGTGTGGATCCACGTTACCTATGATCGAACATGTGTTTTACCACTCAACCATTTGATGCAGTTTTTGGCACATGGCTTGGCGTTATCGCGTAACTATTTTCCGGGATCACATGCTATCCCCTGTGGGGGGCCCTCCCAACTCACCCATCGGATCCAGTCTATGGACCACTCAACCCCCAACGGATTAACCATTTTCCGGGATCACGTGCCCACCGGGGGGCCGCCCTCCCAACTCGATATGATCTAATATGGATTGGATCCGATAGTCCCCTATGGGCTTAGCCCGTACAGGGGTGTATGAATATCGTATCGTATCGTATCGTATTGGATCCGATGAAATCCCCCTCTCGTCGCCCATCGGATCCAGTCCATGGACTACCCAACCTTCAACGGATTAACCATTTTCCGAGATCACGTGCTACCCGGGCCCATGTGTGTCGGGGAGCACCCTACTCGATAGATATCGATATCCTCGATATCGAGATGATCCACGCATCGGATCCAGTCTGTGGACCACCTAGAGAAGCTCTACTAATCACACTCGAGACGGCTCGTAACAGAACGTGAACGGACAAGCCTTGACGTCGAGATAGTCCACTGATTGGATCCGATGGGCCGTGGTATTTCATCGGATCCAGTGGATAGCTGGAAATCTTGTCTCCTAGGATTTTATGTCAGTTAACTGACTGAACTTTCAATCAGGCCGCGAATTTCATCAGTCCAGTCAATCAGGCAAGCAACTCGACATCAGTCAATCAGGCAGGCTGGCGATTATGTCGGTTAATTGACTGTTGGCCACGCAGTCGACAATGTTCGGAATGGAGCAAGCCTCGTCCATAGCTACACTTCCTCAAAGCCGCCCGAAGGTCAAGCTGGAACCATGAAACTATGACAGAGCTGATCTAGTACTTCGCGCTGGGGACCTCGCGTCCCTCCGAATTTCAACTCTTCTCGAAGCTTTCAAGATGCGCCGGTCAATGTCCACTAGCGGTGGCAATAAGAATCGCGGCAAAGGCCGCGATTCTTGCCTTGGGTGCTGTAGCCATACCATTATGTGAGATCCGACTCTTTTTCTCCGGGCCGGGGAGACTGTCTCTTACTCAGAGTGAACAAGCTGTCGCATTGCTGATTGAAGCCTCATATTCGGTACTCAAGTCCTAGTCCGTAGCAATGCTGTCCGTCTGCCCGATCATCGGATCTTACTGGGCGCCCCGGACACCATCTTCTCACCGCAAAATCCTAACGTTACCTAGATTGTACTGTATGACACAAATGAGGTAAGAGTCTCAACAGCGAGATTTCAAAGACCTAGCAAAGAGGCCAGTGATACAGTAATTAGATTGCACACCGCCATGGTCTAGCTGTCTTCTTCATCCAAGTCATTGCCAAGCATCGAACACCACATATGGGCTGTGGCTGGCGCCAAACCTCTGCTGGGCACCAAGCGGCCTCCGTTTATTAAACCTTCAAACTTGCAGCTGGAACCGACGACCATCCCCATTACGTTACAGAAGAATCGGGTTATTGAATTCCCTAATGCCCTGGCCGTGCTAGCTGCTGGCGGTGTCGTCACAACCTGCCCGTGGCAGGCCAGTGCTTCGAAGCTTCTCTTCCGCATCAAGACGCTGAAACCGAAAGCAGTCAGCAGCTCTCCAAAAAAAAGGTTCCCGCTTGTTCTATCGGCTCGAGAAGCTGAGTGACACTGGTATTTAATCATTTTACAAAACGTTGTGATAGTCTCGTCGTTTTGCAGAGCAACCACAAGGGATGCCGTTATCTATGGAGACCCCCCCCCCCCCCACCCCAAAAAGCAGTATGCTCCTAGTTGCGGAGTCCATACATAACAGTTCCGTGTTCGACCCCGTCGGCATAGATCACTATCCGATACGAGGACATTTTTGGTAGTAAAATTCGACAACGGCCATCGAAGGAATTCAATGAGAATCTAGACGAGAACAAATTCCTCAACACGATGCCGTTCCAGTTTGTCCACGCCGGCGATCGCATAGCGGAAAAGCGGGGAGGCCTCCGCCCTGGTTCCTCTGCCCCCTCCGTGTTTGAAAACCCCAACGGCCAAAATCGCCGGACCAAGGAAAGAAAATGTTCCCTTCCCGGCGTCTCGCAATACGAAGGGCAGGGATGCGCCATTCAAGTGCACCAGGATATCGCCGTGGTTAACCAAATCTGACACAAACGCGTAGTGGTACCTTTCACTTTTCGGCCTGGATCGCAACTCGGGCACGTGGGTGCCGTCTAATGGCATAATAACGCTTGATTTGCAGTCCATTGCCTTCCATAAATACGCACATTGTGTTTGTAGGCGCGCCAGGGCTTGCGCTAGTTGACCTTCTGAGTCTCGGTTGTCAGCCTCCGGGAACCAGCTTTCTTCGGCTGATAAACAGCTTTCAAGCATCGGGGAAGCAAGTCCAATGACCTCCCTGGGATAGTCCTCGGACCAAGGGAAACAAGTGGCCTTCTGGGAATCAGGGGCACCGATCGTTCCTATCCGTCGGCCATGTAGGGGAAGGACGTTGTGTTGATCGAAATCCAGTGTGGTTTTTCTCAATTCTTCGACAAAGTCCCGCCCCCAGTAGGCCATTTGTTCAGGAACAAGGTAACGAGGGACATCGACTCGCAAATCAATCGTCCAAGAGGGCAGGTCTTTGCCACTGGCGCCTCTGTTTTCGAAGATCGACAGACATTTTAGATTATTACTTCCATTGACCGTATGCTTTATAAAGTCTTGGAATACCAATGACATTGGCTTTGTGTAGTCGATCGGCGGTAACCCCTTGGTGGCGTCCCACTGCTCGACGTCCATTTTCGCATTTGCCTCCTGGTTTGTCAGCGCAGTTACAATGCCCAAGACTGCGAAGATCTTGTCTTGAGGTAGTGTGGATTGGTATATGGCGCTTCTCATAATGGTATAGAACCAGATGGAGTTGGCTTCCCGTGTCTGATGCATTTGTTGCGATTCGTAATCGCTGCGGAAGTAGCTATAGCAGAGTAGGGCTCGAGACGCTGGGTCAGGGTCGTGGATAAATCGACTCGGAGATGTAGCATATTCGGGTAGAAGCTGGTCTAGGACGTTCGAGAGCCTAGGAAAGGAAAACACGTGCTTTCCGCAGACAATATCCATCTCTTGGGCGGCAAAGAATTCTTGCCTGATCCAAGTACGCCGAAAGAACGCTCTTGAAGTGACCATTCGCATTGCGGCCTCGCGGGCCAGGGCCAAGTTATGGTCGTAATGGTCATGATGGTATCGTTTGTTGTTCGGCGGGGAGCTAAGAGAGTACACATGCTGATCAACCTGGTCGTATTCGTCGGTTCGGCTGACTAGGTGAAAGAGGATTTCCTCCTCTGGAGATGGTGTTCCGAGCCATGCCACGACTCTCATCGCCTTTTGAAAGATGACAAACATCATCTCGACCTGCTTCGATTTCTCGTGGAGATTCCTTTGGTTTATGCAACAGGCATCTGTCCACAGATATCGGATCTTGTCTTTTCTGCGAATGTGACGGAGGGCTTCATACATTGTGTCGGAAACAGGGAGGCGCAAGCCATTACAGGCGATGGATTTGGTGAGTGCTGGATAGCCCCATGAGTAGGAGAGTGCCTCGTATTGTACAATGGTAGACTCTTGCACCAACCCCACGCCAGGGAAAGGTATGAGATCCGCTGTCAAAAGATCGCATGTGAGATCGGATTGGAAGTCGGCTGAAGGAGCAATCCTTAGTAGACGTATTTGCCATGGCGCAATTGGCCGATAAAGCTGCTCGAGAACTTCTGACGGTACGTCACGATAGGGCTGGTCCACAGCCACAGTATCTATCCATTGCGAAGGAGAGTCGATATTAGAGAATTCTCCCATTATCCAGTGTCAGTTTGTCGAATTCTTCGTCTCAGACTGCCTGGGATTCAATTCGGTGGTGATGAACTTGAAATGCACTGAAACTTGGTGTTGGGCGGGAAACAGATTATGCGCTTAAATAATCCAGCTGATAATAACAAAACCTCCTTTGCCTCTTGAATGAATCAATTTAGGAATTGAACCCCAGGTCCCCTTTTGCGGAGCCTCCTCACTTCATCGACGTATTCGTGTTCATTGTGGATCTTTCGCATATGTAAAATTATGATGCTCTATCTCATCTGTGAGCAAGGGGGTATTGGCAAGAGGGTAATTCGCTCACTGTTCTCCCCCTTTGGGGAAAGGGGTCGATACCGCCTTGGGCTCGCCCTTTCTCACCCCCGGCTCGCGCGAGCTGGAATCACCCGTAACGTACCCGTCGTGGGGGCCGAAATCTCATAGCACCTTGGCGCGGATGGTGCCGACGCCGAGCCTGCAAACCCCAGTACACCTCTATTTCGACGGTGATGATTGGTCAAGAGGGAGATGCAATCCACATCCAAAGCAGCGTTTGCCAGACTTGTCGCTTTTGATCTGCCTTCATCGAGCACGCTGGTGAGAAGTAACCCGACTCCTTGTCTGGTCGGCTAACCACTTACGCTAACACTAAGCCGATTCTGCCGACCTTGCCGTATTGAGCGGAACACCTCGCTGCTTTCACCAGTTGCGAGCTTTGCACGTCGCAAGATTTCCCAACATCGTCGCCTTGCCCCTCTCTTCCGTCGACGTTCGACCAAAGTCTTTATTCATGCAATCACTACTCGATGGAGAGAACTACCTAGAACCGACCTCCTATATCTGTGAACCTTTGCTCTTGTCGGCGCTCTTCCACTCTGCACCGGCTTCCTCAGTGCTCCGACGACCGCGCTTATGACCATTATACGTTATGCCACATACCAGATGGACATGAAGCATTGCAGTTCTGCTGTTGATCGTCCTGTACAACTCGATCCACTACATGATGGACCTGATCTCACGCTCAGGAGATTCTACCCGCTGCTGACCAGGGCGGCCTCGTCAATCTCTACAAGAAGATCTGCGGTTGCGATGGGCGTGGACTCGGCTGAGAATTTCCCGGCTTTGAAGAAGGATGGGACAGTTCCCACTCCTGTTCTGCACTGAGCGCTCATCTATCAAATTCACATCGAGTCAAATACAAGTTTCGACCGATTGTGCGGCTGTGCTGGCTTCCGCAACACAGTACCCTGAGTCGCACGAATTGCCTGATCTTCGATGTGGTCCAACAGATCGAAATTTCCTCTAGGGGCTACGGACCCAATTTTCCTCTAATGCCTATGGCTCTCGTCCGGAAATCAGGGGCCATCTACTGGGCCAGTCTTGCTGGCGTTCTTTTGCCGTCGCTAACTGGGGGCGACGGAGGACTTCACTTGTTTTCACCGGATGGTCACGATGCTTCCCACATGTCTGTGATTCGGTTTATATGGTCCACTCAGAGACCTCTCGCACGATTCTTGTCCGGCCGAATGCCAACATGCTGTGCGATACCGAATATTGAACCTGTTTGGACATCACCAACTTTTACGACCTAGCCACAATCATGGTATCATGTCGCCTCGCTGATATTCCAGATTGTTTGTTTTGGCTGGACAAGTTGCACTTCTTCTCGCTCGACCGATGGGAATATCTTCGAGGAAGTTTTCGTCCATGAGCTCTATGAGATTGATGACAGCGAGCGGGGTTATAAAGATTCCGCAGGAGTTTCCGATTTGTCTCCCACCGACGCAATTTGCTTAGGATTAGCCTTAATCCTACCATCCTTGACCGGAAAGGCCTCGCAGGGGAACCCTCCCCATGAGCAGTTGCAACCGCAGCCATGGCTGAAAGGGACTATGGTGCCTCAACCAAGGTCGAGCGCCCAACCCGCAAGGCGGTCACTGATAGAAAGCAGTCGCACAGCTAGACCTTCTCTCATGAAGACACTCTCCGCGAGTCATATGTGTGCACAAATACCTCTGCAAGCCAAGATGGGGCAATCAAGACCTGGCAACAAGGATTCGAGGACTTCAATCTTCAGACCGCTCAGGGCCGGTCCAAATGCAATGCCGCTGCCTCTATGCCTCATAGCTATGGAGATCAAGCAGCTTCCATAGTCGTCGTGCGACACATTGCCGCCCAACATTTCGAATTGCCAGAGTACCGACGGGCTTCCAGGAATGACAATGGGACAGACGCAAGGTGGTAGTCCCCTACCATAGACCCTATATCGTCAAGGTGGACCACGGCACCACGGAAACAGTCCCCTAGCATCGCTACACCTACACCGAAGCGCGCGGCTACACAATCTTTGTCGAGAACCTCGGATCACCCTGCCGAAGGGCTGGGGATACATTATCCAGAGCTCGATCAATCGACGAATGGTAGCTGCCAAGACATCACCTCATTCTTATCAGTGTAGTGTCAAGCACCCAATTAGGCGTCCAATTAGGCACCCCATCAGGCGCTCTGCAAACGATTCCTTCCTTGATGCGGGAATGCGATCATAGTCTGTCTCGCTTACGCTCCCTACAGACGTTACAGGATAGAAAGGATATCGAGCGCCCATTGAGTAAGGCTTGATAGGCCTTCACATTTCAACATCATACCGGGGCTAACCGGAGTTGGGAGACGGCTTTCATCGCCTCCGCCTCACCCGGGAGACGACTCCTGACATATCTATCGTGTGCTTGCGAACGCAGTCTTAGATCGACCTCAGATTCTCCAGACCACAAGTGCGGGGCCGTCAGGCCGGCCATCCAAGACCACACAAGAAGAGCGACCATTGTCTGCTTCTAGTACTTAAATGTCGACCGTGAAGGGTTTTCCTCTGCTCTACAGCGTGCTAAAGCACCTTTCCCATTAGTCATATCTTCGTTCGCCAGGCCAGGGTACGCCTTAAACAAAGCAAGAATCATGTCCCTCACAATCTACCATCTCCACTGGGGCCAATCCGACCGAATCGTCTGGCTCTGCGAAGAACTCGCGGAACTGATCCCCAACTTCACATACAGCCTCGTCATCTTCCCCCGTGGCTTACCAGATTCCGAGGGCAAGAAAAATCTCTTCTCCCTCCACCCTTCCGGCACCGCGCCCACGATGGTTGACGAAAGCACCACTCCACCCATCATCATGACCGAATCACAAGCCATCCTGGAGTACATCATCAACGTCCATGGGCAAGGGCACTTCCAAATCACTCCTTCTGCCGGCCCACACACTTACTCGCAATATCTCTACTGGCTGTGCTTCGCCAACGGCTCATTCCAAGCCTTCCTCTCCGCCAACCTCCTAGGCGAGTCCCTTATCAACCAGCCCGGCGCGAGCATCGACCCTTCCCAGAACTGGGCGTACTTACACTACAGTGCCCGCACGCCCAATCATCTGAATCAGTACAACAACCGGCTTGCCGAATCGAAGTATTTGGCCGGAGAAGAATTCTCGGCCGCGGACATGATGAGCATTTATGCGTTTACCCTGTATAGGGCAGTCCATTCCATTGACTTGACGGACTACCCGCACATCCTGCGCTGGTTGGGCGATGTGACGAGCCGGCCGGCGTACAGGCGTGCTCTGGAGAAGTGTGAGGATGGGCTACCGCCGTTGATACAGGCGAAGGTTCCAAAGGTCCCGCTCCCAGTGCTAATGAGCGTGGAGAGCTGGAAGGTGGTGCCGGAGTGGAGTGGAAAGGCTTAAGCTAGGGATTCTCAATCACTCCACAGACACTGCGACGGGAATTTCACCACTATTCTCTTAGGCGCCTCTTTGGAAATGTTGAATGTGCTAAACAATCCCCAAAACCCGGGAAACCGAACTCACATATACTTGCTAACATGTGTATTTCCTAATTCTAGCTGGCAAGAGTGAGAATGTCGTACCACGGCGATTCATTATCGACACCATATGAAAGATCTCGTCAAATGGAAGGCCCCGGAGAAGAGAATTTTTGTCCGAAGATCATTTGGCTGTGTCTGAGAAGCGAAGACACCAATTCCCCAAGGGCTTCATCGCACATATAGAGGGGAAGTTACTGCACCATAATAATCTGGGGTAATGGAGCAGTACATTTTTGGGGAAGTGGGGCAAGCAGTCTAGCAACGGAAACAAATCCCCACCTAGGGAAATCAAGCTGTTACACCCAGTCAAGTGCTCAGTTCTTATCCCAATATTACTATTCTAGATATGGCGAGTGGCCCGTTTGTCTGGTCCTAGTGTCGCTGATCAAGTTCTGACCAGTATCAAAAAGTGGTCTCATTCTTGATTTGATACCCCCTCATTGAGGGGCAACGGTGGAGATGCTTTCTCTGTTCCCATACTTCATGATGTCTATAAGGGAACCGAAACCGTAATACGACATCGTTCAAACATTGGCTGCAGCTTTCTCAGGCCCGTCATCAGTCCCCTTCTTAGAAAGAACCATTTGCTCGAATCTCACTCAAGCACTTTCTCCATTGTAGGATATCACCTCCCTGCCCTCTCCAGGATTTAAAAATGTCACTGCCAGCTCTTGTCAACGCCCAAGATGACAAGGAAGAGTCAGTAGATCATGTCGAGCTACACCAAACCTCCGACGAGACTGGGAACTCTAAGGTGGACTACCGTTTCTATGCTGTTGAGAAAAAGAGATTGAGTAGGAAAATCGATCTCAGACTGATTCCAATATTGTCACTCATCTATTCGTTCTCGGTCATCGATCGCATCAATATTGGTCAGGTGAGCGACCAGTCCGAAGTTGTTGCCAGGAATTATTTCTCATACCACGACAATCCAGGCCAAAGTCGTTGGTATGACTGAGGATTTGAGTATGACCAGCGCTTCGGCCTACTCTATCTGCCTGCTCGTATTTTTCCCCGCGTATATGTTGTAAGTCAAGCCGCATATCACCGGGATTTTGTCCTAAGGTTTTCAGGGCCGAGCTTCCAGGCAACATGGCCTTAGTCAAGTTTGGCGTCGCCAACGCACTGGCCTTCATCATGCTAGGCCTTGGTGTTAGCACGATTGCCCAGGGTCATGTTCAGCACTGGTCCATTCTTGCAGTCTGCAGAGTGTTAGTTGGTGCATTCGAGGCCACCGTCTTTCCTGCAATGATCTACCTTGTGTCAAGCTGGTATGTGCGCTATGAAGCACATAGGAAGCTAGCCTGGATGTACAGCATCGGGATTATATCAAGTGCATTTGCTGGTGTCCTTGCTTACGCTCTAGCTCTCTTGGATGGAAAATCTGGATGGAGAGGCTGGCGGTGGATTTTCACAGTATGCTGACTCTGCACTACAACGTGTTAGTCAACGGACTCACGTTTTACATCAGGTTGAAGGATCAATTACGGCTGCATTTGCTGTCCCTACCTGGCTCTTAGTTGTCGATTTTCCAGATCGAGCAAAGTTCCTTTCACCAAGACAAAGACAGATCAAGATGGAAGAATTGACTTCTGACCGAGGCGATTCCGTAACCTATCAAATCACTTGGGAAAACATTAAAGATCTCAAAGGTAACGCAATCAGGCCATCATTGAGTAGCATATGCTGAAAAATGCTGCAGATTGGACCATCTGGCTTGTCACGTTCATGTACATGTGTAATGTCACCATGGTTTATGGTTTGGCATTTTTTGTCCCAACAATTTTGACCGTAAGCAGTTTGCATCCATTGTCTTAAGATAACTGCCTAGACAGTACTACAGAGTATGGGGTATACGGGCCTTCAAGCCAATCTACATAGTGCTCCGCCATACGCTGTTGCCGCTGGAGTACTATGGGTAGGCTCCTATATCGCCGACAAAACGAAGCGCCGGTTGCCACTCATTATCGTGCAAACTTGTCTCGCAATTCTCGGATTAGCTTGTGAGTGCTCCGTCTGCACCTTTCCAGACTCATTGGCTCATATATTCAAGTGATGTCCCAAAACGAAATATCGGCAAAAGCTAGGTATGCGGGGATCTGTTTTGCGATTGCAGGCGCCCAAGCCAACAATTCAGCAATCCTGATATTTGGCCAAAATAACATCGTTGGTTCATCGAAATCGTCTGTTGCAACAGTGCTCAATATTGCTGGGGGCACCATTGGAGGTTTATTGGGCAGCACTATCTATCTGCAACGGGAAGCACCAGATTACATTACAGGATTGAGCGTGACAATGGCCCTGGCAGCTTGCTTGGTACTCTCTTGCGCTGCAGTTTGGCCCGTCCTGGCAAAATATAATTCCGCCGCTGATAGGGGTGAAGTTGTATTTCATGATTTGCCTGCGTGGCGCTGGACGCTTTGATCTCAGTAGAACCAAACTCGGGGCTGACAAGAAATTATTGACATCGGAAGCGGTTTTCACTTATCCTTTGATTATATTGGCAAATGTGGCACGGTAAAAAGTGGCTACCAAAACGACCAAAGTCTTGGGATAAGGACGGAAATCGGGAAGGGCGGCATATCCAGTCTAACGGGCGAAATTTCCAGCTCGTTACTTGCTGAATAGCCCCATCGTCCCATTCAAAGAATAAAATAATGTTGAGGAGTAGATTTCAATAACTTGAGTTCCAACGTCGCTACTTGTCACGTTGATGATAGATTCTTCTGGAATTGTTCATATGAATGTACAAGACTAATTATACCAAATCGGCGCCACAATAGGACTAGAATTTGAAGGGATATGTAAGGCCAGATACGGCGTCATCGCCGAGGCCCTTCTGACGTACGTCGCTTTAAGAGACGGAACGTTGTTTTTTTGTGTTGCATAGATTAAGCGCTTGTGTGCCATTCATCGAGACACCATTCATCATCATCACTTCTCTGATTGCGCAACAATCCAGCAATAAATAACACCGTGTGATTTGATCCAACAATAGGCGGTATGTCAAACTTTTCCCTCTTATCTGTTCTTCTAGCTCTTGAGGAGAGTCCCGGGTGCAGCGATGTATTCCAGTAATGGCCATGAAGACCAATAGATGCTCGTATTTGGTTCCTTGAATTGACTTGGAACACCTACACGGCTTGATTGTCATTGCAGCGGTGGCAGAACGCTCCGCTCGGATTTCCGCTTCTCCATGCAGGTTTGCCCATGCTAGAAGCAGCATGCGTTTGGCGATCAGTTTTCCCAGTATCAGGAAGTCGCTGGTTATCAGCCACGGGCTTGCACGAGTCGCATCTGCCGGTCTCGGAAGGGACTTCCAGCTTGATGTAGTCGGGTGCTACCCTATGGACGTAACTAGGGTGCAAGACAAGGTGGTGGGAGAGTTTGGGACATGGCATATAAATGGTTGCTGTTGCCTAAACTCGGCTCGATGACGTTGGGCGGCAGTCACCGTAGCCGACCGTTTGTCGTGATGTCCAGGTGCGCGGAGGAGACGGGGTTGATGGAATATTAGAGAGCATCGTGGGACAGTGGAACGCTTATATCCTTGCTCATCAGAACGTCAAGATGAAAGTGCTCGCAAAATCTACAATACCACGACAGCCAGCCGCCCAACGCCATCACGCTGCCACCACAGACGTTGCACTCAAGGCTCTTGACAGGAGGCATTTGCTGCCTACGATCCACAAGCCCCGCAATCCTGCTGCTTGGGAGAGAGCCGTCACATGTAGTTGCTCTAGAGAGCCGCGGACCGGAATCGAGCAGTCTCAAAGACAGCAAACTGCCGCTAGGCGACGCCGGCCAAAGATCATACGTACATATCTTGCTGCCTCTGGGATCCAGGCGACTGGACGTATGGTAGGGTTCAGGTGACCGATGCTGCATAAGCTGTATGGCAACACTCGAAGCGGCTTGAGCCATGCAGTCTACCTTGCGGATGATGCTGACGGTGTGATTGGAGGTCCTATTGGCTTCGAAACCTCAGAATCGGTGAATGGTGCGCTCTAGCTGACTGTCAACGAGACGCACATCCGTGTCAAGGAAAGATTTTCCCTCGCTTGACGAGATGCGATGCGGTGCGATTCTGAGATATAGAGGCGGTCGCGAAAGATAATAATTGTTGTGCTTTCTTGTGCTTCGAGTTCGTCATAATAGGGCGACAGATTGTTGGCGGGCCGGGACAACCCGTCCATCAGAGCACCTTTCCTCGAGGATGCTTTCTGGGCTTTTGTTGGCTCGGACTGGTACAATCTCATCCTAGCTGCGACATGAATACGAGGGGCTCTATTCCTTCATGGCCAGAGCTCTACCGCGACAAACAGAAGACATCAAGCAAGCAAACCCTCCTTAGGAACATGGTCATCTTGAGATTTTGATAATTCTGCCAAGGCGCGATTGCAATGGGTCACTGCCTGCGTTCGATAAATCAATTGACCGTCTTAGGCAAATGCGGTGACGCATGAAGTCGAACTGCTTGAATTTATGCCGAGACAGCGAGCAATGCATCCTTGGTTGCCGGATGGACGTGCATCAGCTGAGGCACAAAGATGGCCCGAAACTGGGGTGTAGATTCTGCTATCATGCATCGATTTCCCCGACCACCATCGCGGAAATGGTCAAAGATTTGTTCTCATCAGAAGTCTGGCGCAATTATCCATAGTAAGGTTCAAAGATCCATGTCCTTGGTGGCGGGTCACGAGCTGCACACCAAAAGCGTGGCTTGTGGCATGTGGAGACAACGATTTGCTGAATGTTGCTTTCTTAGGCGTCAGAGTGCCTCATGGTAGAATCGTAATGATATGAAGGCGTGGGAGCTAGGCAATGGTCTCAATGGCAGTGAGGCGGCTCATATAACGTTAACTAATCGCGCTTTGAGGAGGCTTGAAGGCAACATGCCCTTCGCGGGCGATTCGAAGGGTGTTGGCTAGCTGGTTTGGTACGTTTGTCTTGTGTCAAGGGGCCGTCCCCGTGACAGATACATTGTTACAGGCAGGAATCTGCATCGAGCTCTCTCGCAAGGCTGAGGTGACAACCGGAGTGATTGCTCCAACGCATAGTGCTGTTGGGATAGACAAGTAATGGGATGAAATGGTCAGAGCAGGTGGCCCGGTCCACTTTTGGGATGGATAAATTATTCCGCACGTGGAGGAGATTCAAGGATATTGGGCTTCCACCTTTATTGCAATCTGGTCGCGCAGTTGATCAGACGACAGATGACAGGGGCTTGAACAAACCCGAGAGAATGCGCCACGAGCTGGGACGGTCAGTTGGGTCGAACCGCGATTGGCAATGATCCAAGGCTGTCCATCCGTTCAGGGCACTCGCAAGCAAAATTGACAAAAGAGCCAAGGTTGCTTCCGAAGTTTCCATGTCCTCGACAGTGCCAAGTCCGAGCAATATTTAGAAATATTATCCGATTGGTGGAGAATACGACCCGAGAAAATCAGTCCATGCGGATGCCCCAGGCAACAGCCAAAAGGGAAAATGATAAAAGTTGGACTCTAATAATTGTTCTGTACCGGTCCACTGTCTTGCTCAAGCATCACTCATTTGCCGACGACGACGGCCATAATATTCGTTCGGCCTAATTTCGCTTTTGCAACAATATGACCAAAAGAGAATTTCATCGGCAGCGTCTGAATTGTGGCATCATCTTTTATCTTAGTCTCAATGCACTGCAAATTGTTGGGGCGTTGATCGTCATAGGCATCTTTGCCTCTGACATCTCTGATGGCTCAAGGCATTTAGGGAGATCGGTAAGGAGCATAAAGTTGCCTGAGAAGAGTTCTCGCACGTATAAGCTGACACAGACAAACAATAGATCTTCTCCATTGTCGCAGGTGTGCTTTCAGTGGTTATCGCCTTTGCTCTTATTGTGGAAACATTTCACACCGTGCCCAGCAGAGTGTGGCTGGTGTTGGTGTTCTTGTTCCACTGGTGCCTCATCAGCCTCTGGTCTGTTGCTGTTGGACTTTTAGGTGCGCTTTACTTTCACGGAGGACCTTCAAAGCTGAGGGCTGGCGCCGCCTTCAACTTGTTGAATCTGATCGTATGGGTTGTTGCTTCTATCCTTGGGTGCCAGGGATGTTTCCGACGGAAAGGAAAACTGCCCAAGACCAACGACGACGATGGCGTGGATCTACAATCCAAGCCTGGGGGAACATAAGCGATCATCTACCTCTTCAACCTTTGTTTTACTATCTTCAAAGGAAGTAGTACTAAGCCTGTCTCTTTGCTTGTACCAAGAGTGCAGAAGCACTGCCATGTAACTTGTCGATACTGTCCTCGGTGTTGGGTCCGCTATCGAGTACTCAAGGGCAGATCGTGGCGAGAACCAGGGCATTTCCATACAGAACCGAGTCATCGCCACCGCAGGCTTCTCAGCAAAATCGAGGAAGGCGGTGCCTTGGAGCTGGGACTCTTTTTGTCGTGCTGGGAGGTGAATGTTGGGCGAAGGTCGCAGTTCCAGACAGGCGAACGTGGCGTACAAATAACATTCATGAGCGCAGCCGTCCTGATATTGAGAATAGCTGGCACAAAGAGATCGGAGGGGAGGGGACAGGACGAAGATGGTCACAATTGGATCAAGCTCGGACGATTCTCCCCATTGAGGTGGGTGATGAGTGACATCTTTCACCGAAGTCAGATGTACATGAATGCCTCAATCTTGTTTTTGGAACCTCGAATTGTACGATGTACTATGGTTTTAAAGGAGGGCTTTTATATACCTTTCCATCATGCCGGACTAAGCTCACACTACTAGGCTCAATTGGCGTTTAGTTAGGTCGTTGTGGTACGCGAGTCGTTATGGGTGGTCGCTCTCCCGAAGACATTCCCCAGATTTTCCAGGCCTTGGCGAGATGTGCGCTGATGAGTTCTGAAATCTCAAGAGTTTGGGCTGATTATCGCTGCCGCAGAAACAACGTTCTAAACTCCGGCCATGCCTGCTCCTAGGATGGGCAATGGCAAAGTGGAGACTGCGCTTAAGATAACGGAGGATTCAAGCCACATCTTCGGGTCGATATTGAGCACTTCAACTGATGTCACCCACACTCTTTTATCCGACTGCTCGTTCACCGAATCGATATGATCATGATTTTTGTTCTTGCCCACCTAACGAAGCAGAGCAGCATAGCAATCTCTTGAGAGTCTACATCCCAAGAGGTCGTTGGCAAATGGCGGATAACGCCATCGCGTGGCTGACCGACTGACTTGATAGACTGTGGAGTCTAGAGAAGGAATGTGTTGTTGTTGTTCTATCTAAGAGAGAGCAAGACGAAAAGAAGGGCGCAAGTTGCCAAGCCAAACAGCCTCACGTGACGTTGCCAAGGCAACCAGTCACGTGACTGGCCAACATGACTCCTTGCTGTGAAAATACGTAAAATTTGTTATATCAATTTAGAGCCCCCTACAGCATTCGAATATTTCCTTCTGTGTGTGGCCCAAGGCAGTCGAATTCTTTCCAACGCTCAGTTTTCAACAGAAGTCACATGTTCATGTGATGGATCACGTCACGCTTTAGCTGGTGAGGCTGCGTATTTCTAAATTGGGTTAGCCTCGAACGGTGGTGGACGACATCTGCAACAACCTCTTTAACCTGCCTAATCCACGGCCTGATCCCAGATTACACAGAACCATACCTACCATCCTCCCCGTCATGGACTACGGATCCCTACCCGACCGCCCGCGCTCCCTCAAACGGCCGCGTCTCTCTCCAGCTGATTACACAGTAGCATGTGTATGTCCCATGGGAGTCGAGCTGCCCCCCCTTCAAGCCATGCTTGACACAGATCACGGAGATCAGTGTCCGCCCGGCCATCGAAATGCCTATATATTAGGAGAGATAGGAAAACACAATGTGGTCATTGCGGTTCTACCGGAAATTGGGAACAATGATGCGGGGATTGCTGCAAACCAAGTTCGGAATGACTTCCCCTCAATCGAATTCTTTTTGTTAGTGGGTATTGCTGGGGGAGTTCCCGGGAACGAAGAGACGGATGATGTGCGGCTTGGGGACGTCGTAATCAGCCAGCCATCGGATGCCGATGGAGGAGTGATACAATTTGACAGAGGAAAGCATCATGGTGGTGGTGAATTTTAGCGCACTGGTTGTCTGAATAGGCCGCCATCTTTTCTATGTGCGAACGTCGAGAAACTCAAGGCGCGGCATCGGCAAAAAGGAAATCAGATACAAATGTTCGTATCAGACATGCTTAGGAGGTATCCAGATATGGCCGATTACGACTATCCTGGCCAAGAGCATGATCAGCTTTTCGAGTCCGACTACCAACACGAGGGAGGGAAGACATGCCAGAATTGCGACATCCAAAGAGTAAGGAAACGGCGACAACGCCTGGATCCCCGGGTGAGAGTACATTATGGAACAATTGGTTCTTCGAATTCCGTGATCAGGGACGCCGTGGAACGCGACAAGCTGAAGCAGAAATACAATATCCTCTGTGTTGAGATGGAGGCTGCTGGACTGATGGCTGCAGCACCGTGTCTGGTCATCCGCGGCATATGTGACTATGCTGATTCGCACAAGAACAAGCAGTGGCAGCCCTTTGCGGCAGCAGCCGCTGCATCATACGCGAAGGAACTGCTTCTAGTTCTTCCTCCAGTGAGACAATCTGTCACCCGTAACCCTACTTCTGCTGAGCCATACGGTAAGCTTGTTACTCTCTTCAGATCAATATCCCCGAATACCATTTACTGTACAATATACGGAAAAAATAGAGAACGGTCTGAACAGCCATACACGGGAGATAATATGCACCCCGTCTCAAGGAAAGGCTAATGTTTTATTAGATTTAACTAGATCAGTATCCATGTGTACCACTCCTATCCTGGGAGACGGTGATCCTGGCCCCAATTCCAGACAAGGGACCATGGTAATGGACAATCCAAATGGATATCAAAGGCTTCTTGACTCATTGACCTTTGAACGCATGGATGCACGACTTATGAATGTTTCCAATGCCCTGACGAAGACATGTACGTGGCTTTTTCAAGAGGAAAAGTTCAAATTGTGGATCAAGCGAAGCAACATTGAGGATCATCAGGGTTTTCTTTGGACCAAGGGAAAACCTGGCTCCGGCAAGTCCACAATGATGAAAAAGGCTCTGGAAACAGTCAAAAGACAACAGCCTAGAGATATCATCATCTCTTATTTCTTTAATGCTCGAGCACCGGGTCAATTAGAGAAATCAAGTTTGGGGATGTATCGCTCATTAGTATATCAGGTCCTACAGGCTTCTCCTCGATTCCAGGGTCGATTTGTTGAGATGTTTGCTTCGAAAGACCGAGGAGGTGCTGTTGATGATTGGACAGCTATGGAGCTCCAGGGATTTCTCACAGATGTCGTAGAGGGATTGGGAGACCTCTCGCTCAATATCTTCATCGACGCTTTGGATGAGGGTAACGAAAATGACGTGCGCCATTTGGTCGCCTTCCTCGAAGACCTCAGTCTGAATGCAGTCACGTACGGTAAGCTGCTCAGAATATGCCTTTCTAGTCGTCATTACCTGCAAATTAGTATTCAGAAAGGACTCTCTCTTGTCATGGAACACCAAGATGGCCACAAAGACGACATTGAAATGTATGTTCGAAAGAAACTCGTCGGCAAAGAAGGAGCTCGGAAGTCACGTTTGAAAGACCAGATATGCCAAAAATCATCCCGGGTTTTCTTGTGGGTGGTCCTTGTCATCCCGATTCTCAATCAATTGTACGACCGTGGTCAAGTCGCGGCGATGGAAAAGCGTCTCGAAGAGATTCCTACTGAGCTAGAAGGGCTCTTCGCTGAGATCTTGGCAAGGAATGCTGAGGATATCCATATATCAGTCCTGCTCCTACAATGGGTCCTATTCGGGATGCGACCACTCAGTCCGTTGGAGCTATCTCTTGCCATTCAGATCGGATCGACGTCCGCACACTCTACCGGAGCCATATCTTGGTCAGATGAGGAAGAATTGCACCGGTTCCTCCTCGACTGCTCACGGGGACTCACAGAAATCACGAGGACCAAACCACCTGTGGTGCAGTTTATTCATGAAACAGTTCGAGAATTCCTCGTTCGAGAAAATGGCCTGGAGAATATCGATAAAACATTGTCTGGGAATGTCAAAGGCAGAAGTCACGATCGATTAAAGACGGTTTGTGTAAGATATTTTGATGAATATTTTTCGTTGGATCAGAAAAAATACCAGCCCAGGTCAATTCCTGAATGTACTCACCCGAGAGAAGAAATTCAAAGAGAACTTCCCCTCGCGGAGTATATCGTCAACCACATGTTTTCGCATGCCGACATAGCCGAGGGCAACGGGATCCGAAACAGACAATTTCTAAGACGGTTTCAAGCGAGAAATTCCGACGATCGCCTCAAGTGGGTCCAGTATCGCAACACTTTTCAGCGGCATCGAGCTCGCAAATATACCGTGGAGGTGAATTTATTGTATATTTTGGCCGAGCAAAACCTGGCTAATCTTGCGAGAGTGTTGATTGATGACAAGGCTAATGTCAACGCTCATGGACAACGGTACGGGAATGCTTTGCAGACAACCTGCGCTGGTGGCCATCATCAAATGGCGCAACTCCTTGTTGAACGTGGAGCGGACGTTGGTGCTACGGGCGGGGAACAGCGATATGCTCTTTGTGCTGCGATACATGGTAAACATGAGTCGATCATACGATTACTAGTGGGCACCAACATGTTACCACCAATTAAAGCACTTGAGAAATCGCTCTTTTTGGCAATTGCTCGTGGTTATTTGGACGGTGTGAAAATACTTCTTGACGCTGGAGTCGCGACGAATTGCACAAACTACCGCGAGGAGACACCGCTTTACCTAGCGGTGTCAAAGTGTAAGCTTGCAGTGGTTAATCTGCTCCTACAGAGAGGGGCTGATGTGGATGCTAAAGGTGGTTATTATGGCTACCCTCTACAGACGGCATCAGCTCGTGGCTACCGGGAGATTGCGCAGCTATTGATTGAAAAGGGTGCTGATATTAATGCTCAGGGCGGTTATTATGGCAACGCTCTACAGGCGGCATCGGCTCGTGGTTATCGGGAGATTGCGCGTCTATTGGTTGAAAAGGGTGCCGATATTAATACTCAAGATGGCGCTTATGGCTACCCTCTACAGACGGCATCAGCTTATGGCTGCGTGGAGATTGTACAGCTATTGATCGAAAAGGGTGCCGATGTAAATGCTCAAGGTGGTTATTATGGCAGCGCTCTACAGGCGGCATCAACGCGTGGTTACCAGAGGATCGCGCATCTATTGATTGAGAAGGGGGCCGATGTAAATGCTCAAGGTGGTCATTATGGCAGCGCCTTACAGGCGGCGCTGCGTTTTCGTCATGACGAGGTGGCTCGTCTACTAACTGAGAATGGCGCAGGGGGAAAATAGGAGTTGACACTTCTACAGCATTGGCAGATGATTTTCTAAACAATCACCGAAGAATGTTCTAGACATCGGGTGATTTACTTAGGATGCTGCTGGCTACCCGGAGGAAAGGTGACTCGAACCATTCGAACGATGCGCAAACAGGACCAGGCTGATGTGAACTGATGCGAAATCAGGAACAGTGGCCGGGCCATTTTCACAGCCGTCCCTGAATTCGTCATTGTGGCTGGAAAAATTCGAAGCATTATCAGGAAGGAGTTTTCCATCTTGTGCATGTGCGAGACTTCCTGCAGCTTTTCTCATTCAAAAACTGCTGAGAGTATTGTAGCCTATAAATTGCCGTGGATGCCAATAGCTTGTTATAACTATGTTCGGGACCCTGCGTATCCCATTTCTTCCTTTTGGCTTCTTCAACACCAGGTTGATACAATATGTGACCTCATTAGCAGTCACATCCGTTTAGCTCGCCCCGGCCCATTGATAGGGAAATATATGTTAGTTGAACGGGTTTGCACCGCTTGATTGCGGCCATGGTACTCAAATCGGTATCGTCGATGGTTCTCCTAGCCAGCGCCTGGCAGCCTAGGCACATATGATATCCTGAGCAACTGTGAGAAAGGTGACTATCTGTGCTACTATATTGCGTGAGGCGAAGCAGACGAGTACGCTAGCAAACTTCATAAGTCAGTTTTCCTGTGACTGGGGAAGTCTCAAGATAGCGAGGAGCCTAGCGCTTGACCTTTGAGCTCTTTTGAAGGGAAGGGGAGGTGGTTGTTGCGTGCGTGGCGGTGTAGTGGACCTGCGCCCTGGTGTTGTAAGCAATATTGGAAGTCTGAGACTGCCAAAGCCAATGCATTTCGCCCGAACCAGATCTGCAGATTCTCTGATTCGTCGCGGTTTTCTTCTTGATATCGATGAGTGTACCCCTTTTTATGACGGTAACACCGTCATTGCCACCTCGACAACTCCACAACGACGAGGACACTAGCGTCAGCAATGGTCTCTATTGATTTGTCCAGACTAGGATTCAACGTGGTCAAGGTAAGACAGTGTCTCACCCCCGGAAAGCCTAGAAGACTGGTAACACGCACAACGAGATGCCGGTTACCACGGCCCTCAGAGCATCTAATTTGGTCCATTTGACAGCACTAACGAGAATTCATATACCCACCGCATTTTTGATGATGTGTATGCAGGCGTACATCAATCTTTCCAACGAGATAACGCGTATTGTTACGAATTGACCTTGTGGCTGGGAATAGAGTCTGGAGGAGACGAGGCTGGGTCACGTGACGAGAGATGCCAATTTATGTGATTTTACAGAGGACTTGCCCTATTTCGAAGGGACAGTCAGATTATATGGTTTCAAAATGTGTACAAAAGCGTACAAACGCCTCCGAGGGTCTCTACAAGCTTTGGTTGCGCCACTTATCACAGCCACCATCGCTGCGGCGCCCTGCATTTAACTTGACCCGAGCCAAGGAAAAGCGCAAAGTGGCTCTCCCAACAAACCTGAGGGAGATATCTTTGTCATCGTCATAACGCTGGACATCTGTATCTCACGAACAAGGCACTATTACTGACCGGAAACGAAAACCGAAATTTCGTATCGTCGGTGAAGTCTGCTGGCCCGTTATTGCAGTGAGGACTTCCGATTCTCTGAATCAGCATGGACATCATGCTAAATACCTTTTACCGAATGTGGCGCAGAAATGGATGTGCCTTCCGAGCCGACGGATGGTGAGCGCAAGAAGATGGGCCACTGCCACCCGCGACTCTGAATCTTAGACAACCCACACGGCATTATCTAGGTAAATAATGGCGTGACCCGCCTTTGTCATCCTAATACGAGCCCAACATGTTTGTTCATCAATTGCAAATATGTCACTGGACTTCCCAGCCTTGTCCCGGGGCGACAATGAGCCGCAACCTCACATAAGCTCCAGCATTCCCCGCAAACCGGGGTAAGAACACCCCGCAGAAATTGCATCTTACAGACGACTAGAGCGATCCCTATGGCCATTCTTGGTGGCCCAGCCGAGCAGAGGTGGATTTTCAAGATATTACTCTGATGGATGTCCTGAGCAGTCCTCATCCTTCAGGACCATCGTTTCTGTTGAAAGACGTGGGCCCATCATCATGGCTGGCAATCGGTATACCTTGGGCATTGCCCTATTTGCTTCTCTTGGAACATTCTTATACGTACGCTGTTGTTTGCCAGTTTCTCGCCCGTTTGTTAGCTAATACTGATTGGGTTAACAGGGATATGACACGGGCATCGTGACGACCAGTCTGCAGACTTGATTTCTTCGGGATTTCCATGACGACTGACCGAGTAAACAGCTATCGCTCACCAGAGCTGGATTAACTACATGAACCATCCGGATCCTGGTCTTGTTTGTGCTGTATGGAACGACCATCACGCCAGCAGATAGGCATTATCGAAGGGTGCTGAGGTACAGGTCGGCGCGATCTACATCGCTGGCGAGGCAGTGGGTGCTATCTTGCAAATAATTATCGCGGACCAGCTTGGTCGAATCGGTTTCATGGAACTGCTGTGTGTGATTGTTACCATTGGTTGCGTTATCCAAACTGCAGCGGTCAACATTGGTATGCTCCTTGCTGGACGCATTTTGATAGGAATTGTAGTTGGGTAAGGATACATCTACGATACTCAGCCGAGTTGCTCGACGGGAAACTGACCATTTACTTCTCCATTGGCGCCCTTTGTGCCACTGTCCCAATCTATCTATCTGAGATCAGCAGTTCCAAGTCGCGCGGCTTAATTGGCGGTCTCTCCGGGGTTGGTCTCTCGTGCGGAATTACGGTGTCCAACTGGGTCGGGTACGCGTGCAACTATGCTCCCTATGGCAGTTTGCAGTGGCGTCTTCCACTCGGCTTCCGAATCCCATGGGGAGTCATCATGTTTATCGGTCTTGTGACTTTCATGCCGAATTCACCCCGTTACCAGCTTAGAAGGATAAAGTTGAAGAAGCGCGCAAGGCGTTCGTCGGGATCCGCAGCGACTTGCATTCCCACGAGGTGCCTCAAGAGTTCGGCCTTATGAAATCTCAGATCGAGTTCGAGATGAAGCGACACCTTCCATCTTTCAGCGAAGCATTCAAGCTCTATCGCCATCGCGTCCTGGCGTACGTTGTTCCTCGAGGCAAAGGGCTGCCTACCGAGTGCTGACTGGGTGATTAGTTCTATCGCAGTCCAGGTCCTGACAGCCACGACCGGTGTTAACGTCATTCAGGTACGTTACTGTTGAACAATGAGCGGGGGCGGATAGAAGGGTGAAACCTCGTGTACAGATTGCAGCTATGGAAAGGGGGAAGCCCCTCTATATAGGCCAGGGAATAGAGGCTCTTGGCGGATGTCACAGACCAGTTCATGGACACCATCGGTCTAGTTAGTGTTATCAAAGTAAGCGGCTGTAGCCTAGAAGTTCAGCAAATAGGACTCAGGAGCTTACAGCGACCCTTTACAAATCTCTGGGTATCAAAGGAGCGGAGCCGGGATGGGGCAGCCCTCTGGCCAATTCGCGCTTCACTTTTAGTCGGGCGTCATTACGGCACAACTTAAAACTACCTTGCGTTGCTGCTATATGGTGCTGCGCTATGCACTGAAAGAAATGTTCGCAGCCTTACGCCAGCGCATGCTCGCCTACCTGAAACTTTTTGTCCTCCACGACCTCAGGCTGGTCTTCTTTCCGAAGAATAGATCCTATTTATCATCAACGTCCACCATGAACACATCTTCGTACGAATGATCCTAGCCGAGCAATATTGCGCGAATCTTCTGTCTAACCTGCAAACAGCAACGATCCTTTACGACTCTACTTCTTACCTTTGATAACTTTATCAGCGATTGAGCCGTCGACCTCGGGAAATCCTCCGGCTAACGCTCTTCATTAACAGACCAAATTTTCAATGCCTTAATATCCATTAGCGCGTGACCTAAACCTTCGATGCGAACCCAAAGAATAACCACCCCCAAGCTCTCCCCACCTAGTTTGGGTGCGGGGTTCTTTGCAACCTTCGCCGGATTTGATGCAACTGATTTTCTGCGCTTTTCCTAATTTGTTAATTGGTTATCGTCAATGAATGCTCTTTTTTTTCTCTACTATTTTGCAGCATCAAATCTGGCAGAGGTTGCATCACATCCCGCTCCCCTAGTTTGGGAGGTAACTAGGTCAAGTTAGTAAGTCACGATACTCTGTGCGTCCCTAGTTCGCGCGAGTCATGGTAAGAATCACCCATGACTCATTAGCCCCGGACCGTGGCACTTTCCGCGACAGCGTATCCAGGCATCGAGATCGTCACAATATTATTGATAGGGCCTGCACAGACAAGTATTTGCTTCGATCATATAACTAGGTATTGCAAGGTCCAGATGTGTGGGCCAGAAACCTATTTAGATTTGGACAACACCTAACAAAATCTAAGCATTCCTGCAGAGTGAACGAGGAACATATTGTACACAATTGTCTTCAGCCTGATCGACTGATTCTTGCAAAGGCCTTAAAGACGGTAGCATCACCTAGCGGCATTGCTTAATTCACATTGAGTCTAGCTTACAACATCAGCAAATGACGGCCTGAGTGCTTCCCACCGCCGTTGCAGTCGGACGCAAGACAATGGGGAGGAACGACAAACGTCATATTCCCACGTCTAATCGAACAATGTTCTAAACCGATCAACTGCTGGACTTCTTACAATCTGAGATTTTAGCCTGACTTTCCAGTTTTCTTTTCTTTCAGAGTCTACGCCCTTGATCTTGAATTATTAGGATATAGCACGTTTCTCCGTAAGGTTCGTGACACTTTCTCTGATCAGGCTGAGCATGGCTTTCACCATCGACACCTGTTACTGGCCAGATGGAAGTGTTGCTGGAAATGCCATACCATGCAGCGGGTCACGATACAACCACGTCTGCTGCTATGACGGCGCCGTTTGTCTTTCAAACGGCCTCTGCTTCGGACAAGACATTGGATATCTATATCGGGGGGCATGTACTTTCCAAAGTTGGGCTTCGGAAGAGTGTCCGCACAAAGAATGTGATGACGGTGGGCAAACTTTGAAAGATCAACCGCTCGCCACGCGCCGGAAGTGCTGACTTGCTGCAGCGAGGCCGAATACTCACGCGAACCTCGTGCTCTGTCAGGATCAGCCGTTCGACACATTGATTTGTGGAGGTGATGGCACGCCAGACGACATCTGCTCAAGCTCAACCACGCTTGCTTATCCAAAGGCTACATACGCCATCCAGCTTCCAGCGAATCGAGACGCCGCCTCTTCCATGAGCTGGGGTGCATATTCCACTCGATGTTTGCCATCTGCGACTACAGAATCGACTGTGTCATCCACTGTTGCAATCGATTCCGGAAACACAAGCCCCGGCCTCGAATGCAGCTGGAATCATAACACGGTCGTCGAGAAAGGCTTAGGTATAGACCTCGGTATTCCACTGCTTTTAGCTCTTCTGGCTCTAGCGTGGTCCGTGCGTCGAGAGCGAAAAGTTCGTCGCCTATTATCAGCGCGCAGTTCTGTAGAAAACATTCGACCAGCCGGGAACACAGGGGGCATAGACAGCAAAAGGACCATGGCAGAGATGAGCAACGAGCGGAAGGAATTGTTGCCAGCTGAGCTGCCCGACTAGGATTGTGATGTCGAGCTATGTCATCTGCGATATCACGAGAAGCATAGAGGCTACTGTAGTAACGCATACGTCGTAGACCCGGCTCTGTCCATTCTCTGAGCTTTCGGCCCGAAAGATGGGTTTGGCAGCGGTGCAGAGGCGGAAGCACTCTGAACGCTCTCCTTGAACTTCCAAGCAGTCATTTCTGTGCGTTTCAGAAAGGTTTGCAAAATAAGAAAGCTGTTTTGACGATTGAAGTGGACTATTCGACGCGTCACCATCTCTGTCGTAGGAGGACACGATGTCAAGGTTCCTCAACTAAGGTTGTCGCAAGACTTGGGGTTTTACCAACCACTTCCCTTCCCTTGGAAGAACTACAAAGCTGATGTCTCTCCCAGAAACTCAGATGGGAAGGAGCCAGATTCGATACCATCAATTCAACTTCGATACCATCAGGTGTCGTTATGGCGGCGTCCTGTATGTTTTGCTGCGACGAACTCACAACATTCCGGTTCGTGCGATCCTGCTGTAGCAGAGATAGCAGAAATGAACATTCGACTTAAGGTATTCCAGCTTACTGACCATATTACGGCGCCTACAGACCATTATATACTGATTACAACCGGATTTAGGAAGGCTGTCTGCTGTCAAATAATTGTCAAGATGTAGCCACTGAAGTGATGCACATTATCTATCTAGCCGCTTACGATCACATGGAGGCCTATGCAACATAATCAACCTGAGAGTGGGGGTGACTCAATCAAACTCGAAACATCGAAAATAATGCTTCAAAATTTATCCTCTCCCGCGTCGTAACAACTCATAACTTGATAAAGTTCTCTATCAGTCTCAGGACACTGAACCGGACTATCACGAATCGCTTTTCATCCTCGCTACCAGGGTAGATAGGTCTCCTTGACAAGCCATTGTGGTGGGATGATGTGTTCCAAGGACTTTCCGGTGGCCAGGAATTGCGCGTTGATAAAGTTCTAAAGCCTCCCGCCAACTCTGCATTACATCGAACGGGCAAGCGAGACAGTACATGCTCGACAATGTGTGTGGATGCCCCACCCCCAGCACCTTCTCCCTCCCAGCCAGTGCCTTCCCCTCCTCGTACTTCCCATAGTTCTGTAGCACCAATCCCAGAGTGCTCACGCTCATCAGAGTCTCAATGTGATCTGGGCTTAATCTTTCCTTTCGGGCTTGTAGGTTCGCTCGTGCCATCTTCTCCGCCACCCCGTAGCGTCCACTATGCCATACGTACCATGCTCCTCGATACAAGATGGACACCCAGATCTTGAGCGATTCTGTTGAACAATTGAGGGCCTATCATTTACGACTAACCAGGTTATTTTGCAACATTCGTTCACCAGACTGTATCACCATTGACAGGCAACAATGGTGACGTACACTCGTTAGATATATAGACCTCCACGCCGTTGCCGAGGCTGCCGACAAAGCCCACAGTGCCGATCGCTGTGCACATGGACCATACCCAGTCGTCAGACATCATCCGGCGCTCCACCGATATAGGTGGTTACGATGGCATCATGGCTGTGTCGAACGGAGCGAGGTGCGGATAGAAGGGGTGAAAACTCGTGTGTAGATTGCAACTATGGATTGTTTGGGGTGGTTTGGGGGGTGGAACCCTATATAGGCCAGAATAGGGGTCTGACATCAGGCTGAACGTTGACCATCTTCTTTCTTCAGTCACCCCTTTTCATCAGCTCTAACTGGGCATTGTAAGGATGTCTGGCTTAGAAATTCTTGGTATTACGGCCAGCATAGTCCAGGTTGCAGATCTAGGCGCAAGAGTATCTGTGAATCTGTTCACCTTCAGCCGCACTGTCAGAGGTGCCCAGAAGAGTATTCAAGGTATCTCGGAAGAGATAGCGGTCACAAGCACAGTACTCAGTCAACTCGGCAATGAACTGAAAAGGATGTTCCAGGTGAATTGTATTCCAGGGAAGCCAAAACCACAGCCAAGAATATCACGACTGCTGTCAAGATATCTTCAAGCAACTAGAGCATGCCATCAATACGAATGACCAAGAGTCCGGCGCTTCAGCTACGCTCACAGACTTGAAAAAGCGATTGAAATTTACGTTTATGGAGCCACACATCGACAGTCTTCAAAGCAAGCTTGAGAGGTTCAAGAGCTCATTACTTGTCATGCTCAACCTTTTGATATTTGCTGGCCAGGTCAGAAGGTTTGTTATGCCGAGGTACGTCTCTGGTTAAGTAAATGACATTTCTAGTCACGAATCTCTTCGCTTGCTTAAAGAGCAAAACGCGCTGCTACAAGGGTTAGCATCTAGCGATGCTGCAAGCTTGCTGCGAGAACGAGCGCAAGAGCAGCCTTCAGAAAATTCGAAGGCTGAAGCACAGAAATGTCCAATCAGCACTATGACAAGCACTACTAAGCTCAATAGATATACTTCCAAGCCTCCCATTTATGCTAAGTTACTCTAGTCACTTCCTCACTTAAAACCCCTTGTGACTATAAAGTAGATCCCATCAATACCAATACATTCTCTACCCCAGTCTCAGCAGGATGCGTAACCTAATTCCCCAAACGAATTCCGATCTTTTATCGGCTTGGAGATGGCATAGTCGAAGTGAATGATAATTAGGGAACAGATTTTAGAGAAATCGTTTCATGAGGGAGATTTAAGTGACATGATCAATATCCATCGGTCTTCCAAGAAACATGACCCGAATATACTTTGACTTTACAACAGAGACCTTCAATAACACGCTGAACTTGTGAGCAAGATTGTGGCTGAAATATGCTCACCAATACACACGGATCTTAATCTTGGCATTCGGGATCGAATGGAGAAAGATATACTAGCCCAGCATCTTGAAGAATGGAGGTTTCTTCGCAGAAAAGTTGGATCGATCTGCTTCTGCCGTTTCTAGAAAAACACCAGAGGCTGGTGGGTTACAGGTATTCCCCGTAATAGTCAGATCCCCGTCGCTGAGTTTTGCAACAGGACAACTACTGGCAGCGGATCGAATTCGAAGAAGTTGATGACTATTCATCATATGAAGGAGAGACCACTCAGACCGAGTAATTCAAGGATTTGGAGTTCCAGACTCTTAGTAGAGCATCTAGAATTGTCATGGACGAAGCGCCAGTTGAAGCTCAAGATCAACCAGGTATGCGCTCCCTTGAATTCCGGCACATATCAGCTAAATACAACCTAGCAATTAGCCAGCAAAATAATATCGAGGAAAACGTTGTCGCTTCCAAGAGATTAAAAGAGGACAAGATCAATCGGAAATCGGAGGCAGAGGATCTACCTAGTGGCCTTTCTCAACTGACATACATCAAGGTCCATAAAAGGTACTTGCTACCGGAAACTCTTGATTCCTACCAGAAGAAGTCCTGTACAAGAAGAAAGAAGAGAAAAACACACTGGCTATCTACCTTCATCGACCAATTATATTAGAGTCAATCGGAAATATCTGCATCCCGACACTCTGGATGCATATGACCTACGGTGGAAGTAGGATGATGTATACATTTCCTCTATCCCCTCTAAATAAATCTATACTCACAGGATTGTAACTAATAGCACGAAGAATACATCATCATCACTACTTACATTGACCAAAATCTCCAAGACGAGCTGCTCGAACACACGAAGAAGCTCAAGGAACGTAAACTCATCACGGGTCCATACCTCAAGGAAACTAAGATAATCACAACGCCTACGCCAAATGACAATATCATCAAGAAGGGCGAGAGGATGTATGTCGTGCGTGAGAAGAGTAGGGAGTTAGATGATAGTGGTTCAGATGATAGTCTTGACGACTTGCTAAAGCGATTTACCAATCTGAGCGAACAGGAACGAACTAACTTGCCGAGTTATCCAAAAGAAAACGGGTTTCGAAGTAGCTGGATGTTTACCTAGCGCCGATAATGTCCGCTCGAAGTCGGCTTCTCTGAGCCGTTATGACACTGTACTTGAAGCCTCGCTTCCCAGCCTCCCTACATTCCTCCTTAAGCAGGGTGGTTGAGTTAGTGGCTGGACCCTGTCGCGACTGAATGTCACACTATGGTGCTACCTGCAGAGGAATCCGCCACCTTGGCCCGTTGGTTTGCCGTTATATACAGTGCTTTTCAAAAATCCCATGGACTGGATCCGATCACGCCGGGGAGGCTGCGTCGTACGCGCTGCCGAAGGAACGAGATCACTGTCCTCAGTGCCCACTCGGTTACATGGTCTATGGATTGGGTCCGATCCAAGGACCATCTAGATATTGAGGCCAGCGCCATACACTGTCCCCGGTCCTATCTGGCCACATGGCCCACGGATTGGATCCGATGGCTGTGGTATATCATGGGATCCGATCCATGAATCATGTCGATATCGAGGCTCGTTCGTAAATGCTCCCTACGATCCATACGATCCATCTCGAGTTTGATCAGTAGGGCTTGTCTAGGTGGTCCACCGACTGGATCCGATATCATGACTTGTCTGGGTGTCCACCGACTGGATCCGATCCATGAACCATTTCGATATCGACTTCTATCGAGTAGGGTGCCCCCCGGTCACATGGTTCACGGATTGGATCCGATGGCGGTTGCGCTAAGAGGGAGTTGTGAGGGTTCAGGGTCGAGGATCTAGCTAATGTATTCTAGCTAGCATCTAGATCTAGGTACAAGGCGTGTCACGAGGAGAGTCAAGAAAGCATGCCACAGTTTAATGCAAGTTGCAGGGAAATTTCCCGCCGAATTTGGCGGTCAGTGCCGCCGCTTTGGAGGGTTTTTTCTATCGATTCCAAGATCGCTCCCCTGATCCCTTCCTACATCAGCCCCCACCGCGGTCGTCTCCCAGATTGACTTGCTTTCCCCATGCAAACGCAACTTCTCGGGACCAGAAACAGGTCACCCTTCAGAAACAGTAAGGGATCTGTCAAACAGCTGGTGCGTAGTGCCAAGAGCCCCTATTCCCTGGCATATGTAGAGGGGCTTCCGCCGCGGATTTGATTACTTTTTTGAAGTCCATTGAGTTACAAGGTCCCGTGATATTACAGATGTGATGGCTTGGCAAAGAGATTTTGGAGGGGTAAGCTATGGCTCCGAGTCATTCCCCTCAAACAAGGCTATCTGATGATCCGCTATTCGAACGAGAAGTCCAATTCACACAAAAAGCGATCATTAAGATCGTATGATCAATTCGGGCATTCAATTTATACTTTCTCACCCATATCCTTTTCATAACTGATCCTGATCCCGAGCCTTACACAAAACCAATTTGCGTCATCTAGATCCAGACATCCAGCCACAACTCCATCATTATGGTTACGAACAAAATTAACCCCGATCCCCCAGATCCCGATGATTCGACCGTCTACGCGGGCACAACGCCCCCCGAAACGATCGCTGATAACCTCGACGCATTTAGCAATGTCGCCTTGAGCACCCCGTCAGTGCCTTGGCCCGGATCCACCTTCGTCATCCGCTCCGTCTCGTGCGGACGCGTGCTCACGCTACTTGATGGGAAGATTGTGCTGGCCCATCGGGACAACCGCGGCTCTATACACTGGGTGTGCATGGAAACCGAAGGCTGGCTCGGCTTCAGGAATCCAGTCTCAGGCAAATACCTAGGTTACTCTAACAACGGAACACTATGCTGCTCGGTTGAGTGGCAGAGAGAACATGAGCACTTTACCGTCCGTCCGATGCAGGAGGAGGGCTATGTCTTGCTCATGACGCGTCGGGGGAGCCTCCGGGCTGTGGGAATCAAGGAGGCGAATGGAATGGAGTGCTTGGCGACAATCAACGAAGGAGTATCCGGTGGCCTTGTTTGGGAATTTATTAAGGTTTAATTCCATGAGCCATTCTTCCAGGACACCTGCCAGGTCAAGAATTTCCTTACTGGGGATATCATCACTTATAAGGCTGACGCTGTGCGACGTTGCGGTGCGATTTCAGGTCAGTAGAGATAGGGATCATGTTCGGTTTTGCGACCGTTTCGTTCCATTGGAATGGCTGGACTATCCAACGTTGTCGACAAGTCTCCACTGCAAAGATCAAATAAGCATCACGTGCCATATCGACCCTATCTGGACGTTTTGGGATTAGGGAAAAGATGGGCTGCGAAGTCAGGGTTCTGCAGGAAGGAAGTCACCTATAGCATTGGACGAATGCTAATCTTGCAGAGTGAGATTTTCTTCCTTATTCGTGGATGCTTTTAGAATTTGGATTTGCTTCTGAGACTCTTTCCCCAAATAGTCGCTCTCTTTGCTAGAAGTGATAATGTCTTTCTTGGTAGTAAAAGTACGTTGAACTGTGGACAAACATTACTGTAGGAACCGGAAATCGTCCCCACCCTTATCTCATATGAAGTCATCAATACTGTAAATGATATACGTCTTTCAGAAACTGGCATGTGTTGGCCAGTCACATAACAAATTCCTTGGCAATATCACAACTTACACCCTTCCCCTTATTTAATCTTGGTCTCTTGTTAGATAGATAGAACAACACATTCCTTCATATCCCTTCTCTGGACTCCACAATCTATCAGCACGTGCCTTCCATACTATACAAACCGAATTTGTCGTGCGACAATTCCTTTTCACAAAGAGACTTCCACAGTATTTCCAAGTACATACTATAGCAGGCTTCAAAAGGTCTGTTTTGGTATGAGACCCCACCTCTGTTGGGGTTTGGAGGGGGGCGTTATGGAAGCCATCTCCTTGCGTGTCAGCTTGGCCAGGGTAGTTTTCACAGTTCTCATAGCAATTTCGGTATCGATATCGACAAGATTCGATATCCTATCGAATGTTGTCACATGCCGACAACAAGTTGGAAGATAGTTTCCCGGTCCAATTTCCGCACCGATATTTTACCCATCTAAATACCTCGAACTCTCCATCATTATAGTTGCAACCACGTCAGGCCAACAACATTACGTGACGGTGCCAAGCTCAAATTGTCACGTAATTAACCGGCCCACACGCGCACGCGTACACCACACACACAAAAACGAAATAAAAGAGGCCCCCTCCTATAGTCCATCTCTGAAAGCTTCAGCCAGACAAGTTCAACTGCAGAAGAGTTTGAATCAGTGACCTCCCAACGATGGACAAGACGACATCATCAACAATCACTGGCTGGAGCATTACGTTTACCCATCTAGGGCACCTAGACTTAATGGAACTAGGCCGGACAACCCTCTTACCTTACCCATGATCGAACGATTCTATCGGTTCGACGCAACTCGAATGTTTTACCACTCGGTTACGTCCTTGATAGGTCAGCCACGATTTGGTGTCAAGATTTGAAGCAGCTTTTGGCGGAATAAAATATAAACCTGAATTTTTTTTAAATTTGGGAATCGCCTGGTTAGGGCTTGGCGTTGTGTGGCGACGCCAAGAGCGACCTGCTGGCCAATCACGTAAGCCTATGGCTTGGCAGTGTCCTGCGTGAGCACGTGGGCACTCCCCCCGGCCGCACAGCCATCGGATCCAGTCCGTGGACCACTGTGAGGGCTCAGGGCCAAGGATCCACTCAATGTATTCCAGCTAACATCGAGATCTAGGTACAGGACGTAGCACGAGGAGAGTCAAGACAGCATACTACGCAGGAAGTGCTGAAGAATCCCTGAATACGTGGTCCCGTGACAAGCAGGGCCGGCTTAATTAGGCTTCTAGGCGGACAGGTTTGCCCTACGAGTAGGATATATAATGGCCTCTCACATAAAGGTATGTATATATTTAAGCTCGAGCGTCGATATTTGAAACGCGTCCCAATGTGAGGCCTGCAGCAAATACCCTTTTACTCTTTGATCCTGGCTTCAGCGTACGACATGCTGCTGGCGCCTGCCAGCCTTCTGCCTTTCACTGCTATTGACAGTTGTGCTTACTACGCATCGACGATTATATTCTGCGGGTATATTCTTCCGGGGCTTTCCCCCTTCATGTCTTTACAACACACCGTCTTGGGAGCCCGGATGTAGCAGGTGTGAGCACCAACTACTTGCTCCAGCAGGCGACAAATATGCCTTCCGCATTACGAATGATCAAGCGAATCTGGAAGGGGGAGACTCTTTCAGCGTAGATACTGGGAGCAAACGTGAATCATCCAGGAAGTGGTGCTCGCCAAAAGAGTGGAAACTCATGGACGTCGACAATGTATTCCCCTGTCATGCCTGTGTGACGCTATCGAAACCTCGGAAGATGTTTTGGAACACATCTAGTCTGGTACAATTCGATTCATGAAAGCCGTGGAAGGGAGCCCTGCTTGCGTCCCGCTGGGCCGGAGAGAAGCTACCGACCTCCAGCGTCATTGACTATCCTGAATATTGTCAAAGTCAACTTCAGGATCCCGGTGTCACTAGGATTTCTCGCAAAGACTTGTGTGTTTTCAGCATCAAGACACTGAGATACCCAAGC
This sequence comes from Rhinocladiella mackenziei CBS 650.93, assembly GCF_000835555.1. Lineage (NCBI taxonomy): Eukaryota > Fungi > Ascomycota > Eurotiomycetes > Chaetothyriales > Herpotrichiellaceae > Rhinocladiella > Rhinocladiella mackenziei. The sequence continues at coordinate 4,435,556 of NW_013550603.1, forward strand.
GGAAGGTCTGACTCAAACTCCGACACTGGGCAGCAATATCCAACACGAAAGCAATCCTCATCAAGGGAACAACTTCCCTTGAGTGAGAAAATTTCATTGACTGATGAAAGTTCACAGGATGAGGGATACCCCCTTCGGCACAAATCTCCATCAAGGGATCTATCCAGTGTTCCCAACAGGCCAGGCTGGTAAGCAGGCTAGGCCCGGCCGCACAGAGTATGGCCTAGGCCGGCTTGGGCTGGAGATCTACTGGCCTGTGAAGCCTGCAAAGCCTGCAGGCCGGCCTATAGGCATCGGGGAATATGTAGCAACGATACCAACGAAGGGTAAGGATCCGTTACGAGGGTGTAGGGAGAGGGATCATAAATCGTTGCGGGAGCACAAGGTAGGGTGTGGAATCGTAATGTACTGAAACCTGTCTATCTAGGGTTTCGAAGGCTCTTCTTATACCTTTCGATTCTTCTATTTCTTTGTCCATTTGCGGCGTCTGGCCACCTTTACGTCTTCCTGCCACTTCCACGATGGCTGGGGATTCTATTCGATGGCTGGAACCCCCTGGTATGTCGAGGTGTTACAGAATATGTTGGAATGTGGGTGTTGGGTATGGTGCATTACGTCCAGGCAGCAGTGTCAGGGTGGAGACGTACTATAGAACGAGGGTGGAGATCCGACAATGATATTACTATCTAGTGCACTATGAAGTATAAGACGAGAGACAAAGAACATGAAAATAGTGCGAGGCTATCCCAGATACTTTATAACCTTGTGGCATCGTCATGCCACAAGGCTCCCACGCAGGCGCACAAGGCTAGGCTCAAGCAAGCCTGGCCTGGCCTGGCCTATTGGGAACACTGGATCTATCTTCACTTATCGGTTTCGCGTCACTGCGAGTCAACCCAGGACACGAGGTTTCGCAATTAAAGACATCGGTGTCGCTTTCGTGACTGTCTCAGAGGGATCGAGCTTTGAACTCGTTGGAAGAACTTTCGTGGGTCAGGGTCCTCGTACATGGACTAGATTTGGAGCGGCAACAACTTATGATCTCGACAAATTCCGTCCACATCCTGACCCTGAAACCCCCCCCCTCAAGGGTGTGCGCAAGATCAAATTGTCCAGTCCATTGTTCCTCATGCTGCTCTTGTGGGTCGAGGTGACTCCGAGGCTCGGATAGAGTGATATGCACTTGAGCTTCGGCTTTAATAGCGGCGAGAGAAGACCAAGCATGAATATAGCAGGACATGTTCCGATGAGGCTGACCAGTATGCAGCCAGAGACTGACAGCATGAAGTCATGGTTGCCCTTTTTTCACATCCTCTTGATCCGGCGACGTTTGATCTTCTGCAATGATACTTTTCGGTGGTGGTGTGATATTGGCAGAGGTTTTAGAAGAGGAAGCGGACCGATTTTTTGATGGGATAAGCTTAATATTGACACAAATTAGTAAGTTCCAAGGAGGTTGGCGGAAGGCATCCATATACCTGTTCTCGACGAGGAAACGAGACCCCTCGATCTTCATTATCTGCTTTCCATCTCTTCACCGTCGAATGAACATATTCCTTAACTTTCGTAGTGATATTGAAACGTTTAATACGCCTGATAGACTTCCCCACTCTGAATCCAAGCACTTTGCAGTCGTCGAGGTGGTCTGGATTGTCAAAATCAAATACGATAAATGTATGATCAATCCCTATAAAAGTACCGAGATGACTCGCTTTCTGCGGATCGCCTGACGCAAATTGGACAACCGCTGTTAGTAGGGTTCCAACGACTTCTGGATGCGTGTGATCTTCAGCCTTTGAACAATAGATAACACAGCGAACTGGGCCGCAAAGAAGTGTTGAAGAACTTGATGTCATTTTGGAAAAGACTTGGTGTTAATGAAAAGTTGGCTTGCTGCAGAATTTGTGTCGAGGCGTTCGGGCCCTGTGATGAGGAATCCAGAGGCTAGCGAATGTCCCGGCTATAGGATTCTAAATTGCAGATCAACGCAAGTTGCCGAGCCCTTTTTGGAGACCTTCAACGGATTCGCTTTTCCATCCACCGGCTGCCTGATTCTCTAGCAAACGTCAAGATCCCCCGCCACTGGTGAAAGAGCGTGATTCGTTCTTCAATTAAGATCGAAATGACTACTACTATATATATCGGCTCGGCGTCGTTGAAATTTCTAACCTTCTTCCAACGACAAAACCAATCAGGAACAAAAGTGGCCGCTTCGGCTTCATCGCATTGCCTTTTTAATCCATCATAAGCAATCCAATGTCGACTTTATTGTTTGACCTCAGCCTACGCAGGGATTGGAAGTCAACCTTTCCGTCTACTTTTGTGAAAGGCGTACAGAGCATGAGCCTGGAGGTTCATGTCGGCAAGGATATCGCTGATGTGTTGCTAGAAAATTCCGTAGATCTTGCTGACATCGGTGCCGTTATTTTGAGCCATCACCACTTCGATCATACGGGAGACATGGGTAATTCCCGTCTTCAATGGATGTCCTGGTTGGTCCTGGGTGCCTGAAAGCTTTCTTGCCCAGCTGGCCCGCAAATCGCAAACAGTATGAGACAGCGTCTGCCCTTTACGAAGGCCGTCGGACGACTGAGCTGGACTTTTCACACGGAAATCCAAAGGTCTCATCTTTTGGGGGTTTCCCAGCTCATGACTACTTCTCAGGTGGTAGCTTCTACGTTCTCTCAACATCTGGTCATACCATCGGCGCTTGCACGCACGACCTCCAAGAACGGCGAGTCGACGTTTACATTCATGGGTGGCGATATTGCTCACTCACATGCCGTCTTCAGGCCCACTTCGAAATATCCCCTTCCAGCCACTCCAAATGGCCGACCATTCACGTCTACTACCTGTCCAGCAAACATATCGTCCAGATGCATCACCTTTATTCCAAGCCCGAGGGCCAGACGCTTTCCCGAACGACGCCGTTCAGTCGAGTTGCGGGTCCGGAGCATGATCTCGCGGAATCGCAGCGTAGTGCAAATAGGCTGACCAATTTTGACGATGAGGGAAACATCTTGACCGTACTGGCACATGATGCGAGCCTGCAAGATGTCCTCGAATTCTTCCCCAGGAAAGCAAATGACTGGAAGGAGAAGGGATGGAAGAAAGAAGGCCATTGGCGATGGCTAGCGCCGCGTCTGCAAAGCTGTGGGCCATCGAAGCTCTGAAACATTGAAGAATTGAAATCATAAATCTCTTGCGGCGCTTTCCACGATCCTCCTTCCAAGTCTACACTTCAATCGGAAATGAAATTGTGTCTTCACAACCGGCAAATGGCCCCTATACTTATCCAGTACATGGTTAACGTTGTCGGCGTCCAAACCCTTAGCCACCTCAAACCACCCCGGCTTAATCTTGCTCTCAATTGGGAACTTTGATAGTCCTTCGAATACTCTTTACTCAAGACAAGATGGGCATGCGCACTGTCGAAGACATCACAGATCTCATAACCGTCTTTCTTCGGCTCAATGTGGTGAAGTCGAAAAGCACCGGCGCCCCCAGGCTTGTGACCATATTGGCAGCGGCAGGCACGCTGAATCGGAAGCAAATTGTCACAAACCGGGTTCTGACAAGTATATAAGCTAAGAGGTCCAAGTTTCTGTCATGAAATCACAGGGTTCTTAGTGTTTTTGGGCGATCCCCAAGGAACCGAGGCGAGGTAGTCAAAGCATATATCGTCCTACCTCAAGATTATATGAATCACGACAAAGACATTTTGAAGAAAGAGTGGCAAATGAAGTTTGTGCAGATTCGACTTGCAGATTCCCCATCCATTGTTTTGCTGTGACAGCGTTTCTCGCTCAATTGGCGTCTTTGCGGCAAGAGCCTGTTTAGCAAGAAGTCACCGAAAAAAATGGCTGAGATGTCAAGATCACATGGCTGTTAAGGCCAACGCGTCTTCTCAGGCAATGCCTGTGTATGCCAAAGTTTGACCTTTAAAGTTCGCCCGAAAACGGGTAGCGCCCCGAGGACAGGCCAGCGGCATAGATATCAAGTTGCCAAAATGGATCTTGTCTTCCAAGATCGGCTGGCTTCCAGAAAGCCAAGCTCAGGAACTCACTGACTGTTCAGACCCAACCGGCGGCGACCTCGAACCGACTTTCAGAGCTCGAATGTCCGCATGGTGTCATATTCAGGGGCATCAACTCCTGATCAACAAAGCCGTTGGGGCTTGTTGAGCTTCTTCTTCTGCTGATCTGCGCGGATTGCTAACCGAGACTCCACCGCAACCCGCACACGATACGAACACGATCGAATCCGAAGTTGGGTGTTTCACAAACCGACCGCATTCCGACTTCGTAAACTTCGGGTTCTCTTAAATATAGGAGTCTATGGTAAAATGAAATAAGATTTCGTCAACAACCTAGCAAAGTTTCTAGTCCTGTCAACAACGGAATGCTGCTGCCTGCGAGATACAGGCGGATAGGTATAAAGAAAGGGGCAGCCAACATGATATAGGAATATAGGAATAAAGTCCAGTGTACCACTTTTCAGTATTGTGTCTCACGTTTCATAGACTGCCACAAGAGACATTGACCTCTTAATTCTACGATTCTCACTACTCTCCAGGACAACAGACTACCATCAAAGCTGTCTTATTCTGAGCTGTCGCAACAATGGCAATTGAATATGTCCTTTGGCATTACACACCTTCGCTTCCTGCTGCTGTTGCGCTGGCATCAGTTTTCGGAATCGCAACGGCAGTCCACCTGTTCCTACTGATCCGAACTCGCGCTTTCTTCTGCGTCCCTTTTGTGATCGGCGGTATCTGTACGTCTGAGTGACACCGATGCGAACCAGTCGCGATGCAGAGCTGACCAAGATTGTTCGCAGTCGAAGCTGTTGGCTATGGTGCTCGCGCATGGGCTCATTCCAACACTACCAAGACCACGCCGTACGCCATTCAATCTCTGTTGATCCTCCTCGGGCCCATTCTCTTCGCGGCGTCCATCTACATGATCCTCGGTCGGCTGATTCGATCCACTCACGGCGAGCGGTATTCATTCGTCCGCACGAAATGGATGACCAAGATCTTTGTTGGAGGGGACGTGACATGTTTCCTCATCCAGGGCGGCGGTGGCGGCATCCTCTCAGGAGCCAATTCTCAGAAGGACATTGACCTAGGCGAACACATCATCCTAGGAGGCTTGATTTTGCAGATTGTCGTCTTTGCCGTCTTTGTGATTGTCGCGGCATCTTTCCACCTTCGTGCGCGCCACACTCTGGATCTGCGAAGAACATTTTACCTCGTCATCCTGTACATTGTCAGCATGCTGATCACCTTACGCAATATCTTCCGTGCCATCGAGTACGCCTGGGGCTCTGATGGTTACCTCCTGACCCACGAGTGGACGCTGTACGTCTGTGACGCTATGTTGATGGCAGCTGTTCTGATTGCGTGTATCATTTGGTACTCGTGCGACTTCACAGGGCCATGTGTACACACACCAAGAGGGGAGTGAGATGAGAGTAGGATAGCCGAAGAAGAGTGGTGCCGCGGTTGGGGCCAATGTCTCTTTATTTTTGTATGTTTATTCTGTTAGTAGGTACCAGAAGGGTTCAAAAGATTGAATATCCTGCGGAGAGGAAAATAAACATAGATGATTTCACACGATTCCATATTCCTGCATCCATCATGATCGACCATCCATAACCCATGGAGTGGTGGGATAGAGTTGCGTTTCGTACGCTAAAGGATTCGACGTACAACTTTCGAAAGGGTGGATCACTACACCAGAACAGCATTTACTTTACTACCATTCTGCAAGAATGTTTGAGCGATTTGAAAACTGAAAAGATGTATGTCTCCTAACTGAGTATATATGCACACGATCCGGCAAAAATTTGAGTCTTTTATGCAGTGTTGGTGGTGTTCCGTGGGGAAAGTGTAGCCGGAGGAATCCCCTGGCACGTGATCCTTGGCAAGTGGTCTCGTAATTTTACCTCTTCTTTGTTGCCAAGATTTCACCAGCCTAGACCAAATACGGAGCCGAGACACCGCAGCAAGAGCCTCAACATTTGGATTCTCTCCGATTGTGTCTAGACTCCGCAGCCCAGCAGCTGTTGGACCAGGTGGCGAGGATACATCCCTCAGCAACCCTACTTCAACTCCCCTCTCCACGATCTCTCATCCTTCGGACTCTTCGAGGTTCGAGAGAAACAATGGAGGACCAAACGCTACGACGGACGACTTCGCCTTCTCCGACACAAAAGTATCTCCTTGCGTACAACGGCATCTGCCTTGTACTATGGTCCATCATTACCCTTCGAGCCATCTTTCTGATACCCGCTCTGTCCGCATTTGGCAAACTTGAAGGTCTCCTCGATGCCCTCTTCCCTCTCCTCAAATGGACCCAAACCATCGCACTTCTCGAAATCGTCCACGCATCCATCGGCCTTGTTCGAGCGAGCCCTATCACCACTGCAATGCAAGTTGCATCGAGGATCTTGGTGGTTTGGATCGTACTTGAAATGTTTCCTCAAATCGTTGCCACTATGAATATCTTCGGAAGGCCTGCCGCCGGATCGACTTCGGGACCCATAGCGTTTTCGGGGATCCTGCTAGCTTGGGGTATCACAGAAACAATTCGATATGGATTCTTTGTATGGAAAGCTGCTGTTAGTGAAAGAGTGCCCAACGCATTGACTTGGTTGCGGTACAACACCTTTTTTGTCTTGTATCCCATTGGCATTTCCAGCGAGTGCTTGCTCATGTATCTGGCTTTGACTCCAGCAGCGAAGCAGGGAAAGCAAGTGGACCTACTTTTGAAGATTGTTCTTGCCGTTTACGTCCCTGGAAGCTATATTCTGTACACACATATGATGGCACAACGACGGAAGGTCATGAAAGGCAAAGGCAAATCATCATAAGGCGTGAAAATAAGCATCTGGTCAATCATGCGGCCCTACATTGAAGAAACCCCTTCGAACAAGGAGCCCGAGCAGCTTTTTGCCGATGCAGTCTAACCTCAGGGCAGGATCCGAAGACAACGTTTTCGGGAGACTTCTGTGCCGAAACTTGTCGCCATCGGCGAGAAGGCTGAATGCGTCAGGGGGGTAGAGGAGAAACAGCCGAGCTGCCACAGTGAGTAGTCGTCTACAGCTTTCAACCAAAGGCTGACTGGAATGCTTTGGGATGTTGGACATTCAAGGTTGATATTGTCTATAAAATCGACGCTCAAATATGTAGCACAAAAGCGTCATAATTATCTGTGTTTCGCAAGGTGATCTCTACTATGGAATGAACTACCTCGTATCAAAACCTGCGTCATAAGTCAAAATGCCTTTTTTTTAATAGCATACTCTCTTGACTCTCTTCGTGCTACGTCTTGTACCTAGATCTCGATGTTAGCTGGAATACATTGATTGAATCCTTGACCCTGAACGCCCACAACATCGTACGGGCACAGAATATAGTGATCAACATCGTCTACACATGGTCCATGGACTGGATCCGATGGGGAATATCGCACGAGCACAGGACACCGTAATCAACATCGTCTACATATGCTAGATCCGATCCGGGGGTTCTGGCAGACAAATGCGGCATTTCTACCCATCCACGGACGGTCCGTAAATTGGATCCGATGGGGTTGAATGCGCTGTACGGGAATTTCAGCCAAAGGATTTAGGAATTGTTGGATTATAGATTTTCCGGATTACGGGTGGTTGGAGAATCACGTGATACTATATGGGTGTGGTTGTAGCGGCGGGAAGAGAACGTATGAGCTAACGAAACCTATCTGCTGTGGTTGGCCGCTTAAATATGTTCCGTAAACGAATGTAGTTTAGCGTGAGTCAGGATTCTTGGCAAAAATCCACGTGGGCCCCCGGGAAACGATACCCGGGGTCGGCGACGTGATCGACTAGTTCGGAGCACCGGTCTGCAGGTGAAGTTCTTCCGCATATATTCCGCATGTTTTGCCCCGATAGAAGATAGACCGAAGGTATTCTCACGGCTGATGCTCAGGGGGATCAGTGTGCCCTTTAGCGAGTTGGAGAGCATGCAAATCCCTGGTGTGTGGTCGAAGCGGTTCACTGTGTTGCACGCACACGGCAAATTGTCGCCCACCATACTTCGGACTTGTCGCTGGACCTCAAGCGTCAGGGTGGCAAGTCAATCCACCATTTCAACCGGTTAGTCGTGAACGATAGGCCACCAGTTGTTCAACAGGAATTCATTAAGTGGCCTGATGTCAAACTTGGGGGGTGCAAATGTGATGTATTGAATGCTCTCTCTCTCTGGCAGCCAGATTACCAGGTATAAATACATGCTTGGTTGACCCCTTTCTACTCCTATCCTTCCTCTATATCCTGCATAAGGGTGATACCCCTTTCCAAGTAAAGGAGTACTGCTCATTGTTCGACAATTACCTCCCCGCATACTGTGGTATCTGGGCTATAAATTTAGTGGCGTGAAAGCTGAAGCTATCGAACGATAATGAGCGGAAGGCATAGGCCCCTCATGTATCTACTCAACACACCCCGGATTCTAAGATGGTCTGGCAAGTAAGCAGGCATCACTTAGTCTCATCGGGTCGTAAGCACGTCGAGAAGCTGCGAATTCGGGACTTTGTAGAACAACTACCTCACTGCTCCTAGGAACTTGGAAATCGTCGACCACCGAGCATGTCATTGATATATATTGAACCATCCGAAAGACCATGAATAGTCCGCTCTTCAGTTGGTGACCGCCGCTGCACGGCATTCCCTTTCCACAAGGTCTCGATGTGCTTCACTCCTCGGTTTGATGATGACTTTGAACGGGTAACCGTTCTCGTCCGGGAAGAAGGGTTTTGAGGCGTCGATCGGTGCGGAGGGATCTTGCTCAAAGTCGAAACAGTACACCAACCTAGCAATAGCGATGGCAAGGTTGTTTATGCCCACGGAGTACCCGACACAAGCTCGTCGACCTATTGTTGCATGGTCAATTTAGTATACACTGCTACGAAGAAAGACAAGAATCCACTCTGAACTCACCCGTACCGAGGCCTAGATGGCCCTTAAATGCCATATCGAGCTCATCATTAATGAATCGTTCCGGCCAGAACCGCTCTGGTTGCTCATATTCAGATGCAGAGTTGGCTATTCCCCAGTGATTCCAAGTGAACACGGTCCCAGCAGGAAAATGGTAGCCTTCAAAGTCGTCGTCTCTGATTAAAGCGTGCGGAATGCCTGTCTCCGCTATAGTAGGCCTATTGTACTGATGAGCTCATTGCGCGCATGGCATCTCCTGGAGAACAACTTACTTCCAACGCATGCTTTCTTTCGCCGCGGCTCTGACTATACGAAGCTGATCAATATCCCGAGCAACGGGCAGTCGCTCGGCGTTGGCGCCACAGACTTTGTCGAGCTCCACGCGCGCTCGTTCAATCCAGTCAGGATATAGCGCCGCTCCCGCGAGGATTTCGTGCAGAGAGACTCTAGTTGTGTCTGAGCCTGCTTCCATCAATGTTCCCGAGATGAAATAAACCTCTTCGTCTGAGAACTCTTTATCTTCCCCAGCATCGAAGAACTCTGTCATAAAGCAAGGCTTCTGGATGCCCAGCTTTCGCCGCTGGCGAAGGTTGTCAATCTCTCTCTTGTAGACCCTGACCCAGGCCACTAGATCAGCATCGGACGCATGGAATACACAGGAAACTGACTCACTCGCGCGTTCGCCTGTAAAGCTTATCGCCATACCATCTCCATGGCTGCCAGGTCTTGAGCCAGGGGACGTTTGCGAGGAACGGAAATACATCGACAACGGATCGCCCGGGCATTAAGTATCGAACGAATTCTTCGGAGTTGTGCAGCAACTCGAGGAGATATGGGTCTCTAAGGCTGGTTCTTCTTCCAAAGACAACGCTCATAACCACTGAATTTGCATATCGGAGATGAGATCGAGGCCACAGATCAGGTTCGTGTAGATACTCATAGAGAAGAGCTCGAGATTCGATATCCTGAAAAGGTTCGAATATGCGTTTCTTGGTGTTATTCAGGATCCGGTGCATGACCTTTCTTTCTCTCCTCCAAAGATCGCCATAAGGCAGGACAAGGATTCGCTTCTTCCCGGAGGCTAGACTGTGGGCCATGGGGAATGCTGGCCGAGATGAATATATAGAAGCGCGTTTTTCGAGAAGCTCAGACACTACGCGTTGCGAGTTCAGAATGACCCAGTAGGTCGCCCCAAACTTCATGGTGTACCTGGCTACATCAGCAGTGCCGCCATATCAGTAAGATGCGTTGACGTACATTTCCCCATATTTCTCTGCCAGCTTCTGCAGGAAAGGACCTTGCCCAGTAGATGGCATCTGCAGGGCGTTGCCAATGATAGGCAGACCTGGGACCGGGTTTGGAAATCGATATTTGCGGCTAAAAGACACATGCCATTTGATTTGATGGACGCAGAGCACCAAGAAAAGGATCGCTACAGCCAGGTATAGCTCTCCCAGAGCAAAACGCGAGGCTGCAAGCAGCGCCATGTCGTCTGACCGGCAACACGGATCCCGAAGCGAACGTCCAGGAACGTGATAGAGAACACCAATCCATTCCGGATCAAAAGATCATCTACTCCTTTGTGCAGAGATATCTTTATAAAGTAGGTGAGCTGGTCTAGGTTGGTTCTTCGCTATCGGGGTCCCCCGAAGACTCCGGGTGCTGGCCGCATTTATCGTTTGGGCGGCCTGGAACTTCATCTCTAACAAAATGCATTCGGTCAATCTCGGGATCCCGAGCGTGTCCATTTGGCAAAGGCGTGACTGGCCTTCAGCATACCTTGCCGTTGAACAAATGGTAACCTATCGATTATGGCGAGCCAACCCATTCTGTAACATACACCTCATGACGTCCAACACCATTAACAGGCAACAGCGCCAGTGTACACCTCGTAGATAGAAGCAGAGCATTCATTCCCATCCAAGTTTGAAATCTACTTGAATTGCTAGAGGACCGAGTCTTGAGTATCGAGTATTGGGCGTTATCGCACAGGTACTTCTTGTCACCGCTTGTTGAACCTCCAGAGCATTCCGGGACAGCATACAAGCTTGGGCTTCTTTTCGTTAGAATTGTTTCAAATCCACGCGGAATACGGCTTTGGTATGCTTCTAAAATGGAACTAGCGCATCACGTGCCTTTTTGGCTAAGCCTAATTAGGAATTATCCATCAAAAAATATGCGTGGACAAAATTTACTAGTATAGCTTAGTCCCTATTCCACGTGATATCTTAACCCTACGACGAGGCCCCGAGGAGCCTATTCCGCTTCAATGCTAGTGGGTTTGACTTCTAACGAAAATTAGATCGGGATGCCGAGGTGTGTATTTAGCAAGTGATACAATCACGTGATGACAGACCCTGCGCGGATAGATAGGCAGCAACCCTTGGTCCTCTCTGGCACCTACAACTTACGGCATCCCGAAAACTTTTTTGCTCCAAGTCGAATTTGCGGCGTCCTGGCCCGCTAGCCAAAGCCGCATGATGTCTGAACATCTTACGATGGCAACCGTACCGAAAATGTCCAACGCTGATTAACGTTTTTCTCTAGTAAACTGCGGAATGGCCTCCGTCCCGAAGAGGGGCTGCTCCCTCAAACGTTCGGCTGTCTGAAGCAGGGTCTCGTAATTCTCCAGAGTTCCCCCAGAAATTCATCATAGCTCGGCAGTGTCGACTTTTCTGGTTGTCCCTGCATGAGGTCATGGTCTCTCATCTTGACATCTGCAATCTCCAAGCATGCAACTGAGCTTCCCTGACTTCAAAGGTAAACAACGTTCAAACACGACACCTCTGGACGAAGAGGAAGACTTCATCGCGCATCGCAACCATGGCTGGAACCGACCGTCTCATTGGTCCATTCAGGAAAAGTATCCATCCGCAGGAGGTACGTGGCTATCAGCGCACTGTCCGAGCTCGGTTTCCTGACACATACATAGGTCCTACCTCCGATCAATCCTGCTCCTGACCTCAAACATGAGATGTTTGAGCTAGATGGAGGTAAAGTGATCTTTGAGAAGGACGTCGCCATCACGATGAGAGATGGGGTCAAGCTCTACGCCGACATCTACCGTCCTGCGGCTAGGATAGCAGAGCGAACTCCATCTTTGGTGTTCTGGTCACCTTTTGGAAAACACGGGGCTGTACCCAGAGCTTTGTTTAAGAACATGGGGGTCGACTTTGACAAGTTGAGCCCATACACGTTCTTCGAGTTACCCGACCCATTTCTATGGTGCAGCCAATACCACTACTCGTTCGTCCGCGTGGATCCCCGCGCCACGTGGTGGTCTGAGGGCACAGAAGCGACCTACTTCTCGCCGCAAGAAGGACGTGATGGCTACGATGTCGTCGAGTGGGCTGCTTTACAGCCATGGTGAGGCAGACCGGAGATCTTTTTGCAGAGTGAGTGGTCCCAGGCTGATAGTTTTATTCGATACTCTAGGTCCACTGGCGACATTGGCTGGGGTGCGGTCTCCTATTATGCAATGTCAGCGTATCAGACGGCCGCCCTGAACCCCCCACATCTCAAGGCGCTATTGTTATGGGAGGGCATATCGGATATCTATCGCGAAGTAAACTGTGTGGGCGGAATACCTTCTGTTCCATTTCAGTATTTATGGATGAACTTAACCGGACAAGGTCTTGGGAGGAGCGAAGATCATGCAGCTGTGTCCCTCGATCATCCTCTTTTCGATGAGTTTTGGCAGTCCAAAGTGGTGGACTGGGCCAAGATTGACATCCCGACATTATCGGTTACAGGTTGGTCGTCTTTGGCTTTGCATTTACGAGGTACCATCGAGGCATGGAAGGGTCTCTCATCCAAGGACAAATGGCTCCTAGTTCACGTAAGTCTGTCGTTACATTTAGCTGAATATGGCTGACGATTCATAGGCTGGCAGAGAGTGGAGCGAGTACTATAAGCCTGCCGGTATTGAAAAGCAAAAAGAATTCTGGGACCACTTCTTGAAACGCAAGGAGAACTCGGTCAGTACCTGGCCAACTGTGCAACTCGATGTGCGCAGGTCTGCCGATGAATCTGTCCGAAAGAACTGGACAAATTTTCCTCCACCCTCGAATCTGACAACCTTCTACCTAAGAGCCGACGGGAATCTGGTGTTACAGCCGAGTACGGTGGATGCGTCTCATGCTGCTTTCAAGAGCCATCGCGCAGATTCTACAATCTCTTTTGATTACACTTTTGACAAGGAGACCGAAATTACTGGTCACGCTTCTTTGACCGTGTTTGTTCAGTGCACGGAATTCCCAGACGTCGATCTCTTTGTCGCGCTTCAGAAGCTGGACGCCGAAGGGAAAGAGGTGAAATTCTGGAACTCGAGCCAGTTTATCGAGGCGCCGGCATCCCTGGGCTGGCTACGTCTTTCGCACAGGGAACTGGACGAAACACGCAGCACTCCAGAAAGGCCTTATCATACCCATCAGAAACGACAATGGGTGCGGCCATGTGACATAGTCGAAGCCCAAGTTGAGCTTTGGCCAAGCAGTACTGTATGGCAGGCGGGTGAGACAATGCGAGTGTCAATCAACGGTCGTGGATTTCTGAATGAAGAAAACAGAACCCAAGTACGGACACCAGTGCACAGTTGGGGAGATGTCAGAGTGTGGTTCGGTGGTGACTACGGAAGTAGACTGCTCGCACCAATTGTATGACAAAAGGTGCCATGTCCATAATCCTCAATGGGACAAACCAGCCGCAGTCGAATGAGCGTAAAATATCCCGACTTAGGCTGTCATCCTATCGTAATGGGCATTTCCGCACGGGGGCTTTGTATCTCCGGTGGGCCTAGGTGCCCTTCTTCCCATGTGTCCTCCACACAAGCCCTTGTTGTAGTGATCGACTGCGCCATCATGCCATCCCCTTCTTTCAATTTTTGCATGATGCTGGCTTGGTCGAAGGTTTTTCGACTTTCCACACTGATGATGGAACAGTGCACTTGCCAAAACCTCAAAAGTCGGATTCACGACGATCATGCACTTTCGCGGAGGGAAACCCGCCTCAAACGGGCAGCGATGATATCCAGGAGTCGTGATCGATGTAAGCGCAGCAGCAGGCAGCCCTAGCCGCTTTTCTACAAGGTACGCACACTTTCTTGCTGCTAACTGCTGAAGCATCTAAAGACTCTGGTAACGTATTTATGTGTCTAGTGTGTTAGCGAGGATTCCGCGATGTGTAATGTCCTCCTAGCTGTGGCGTCTTTACGCGGGCTTCAACAGAGACTATCGAGATTGGTGCTTTTACACAAATGTATGTAGGTACACGGTTATCCTGACCATTCTGTGGGCGTTCTCTGACAAACATCCAGATCCCATGCTTCCAGCAGGTCCAAACTTTTATGGTCTTCCATCTATCAATCTTTACGATGGTGGAAACGAGCCGGTTCAGGCCAGGCCAGACTTTTATTTCAACTTCAACGCCGCATACAATCTACTTGGATTCGGTGGCGATCACGACCTTGTCCTCACCTCCGTTGCCGCCTCAAGAGGAACTAACCCAAGCGTCTCCCGCAACAAGTCTCATGACAGGAACAGATCAATCGAACTCGCAAGCCGTGCATGAAACTTTCAAGCAGTCTATTGGTCGATGGAACCCGAGAGACGGCATTGCATGGCCTCGGAAGAACATGACTTGTCATTAGACCGTACAGCTACTTCCAAAATGGATTGTATTGAAGCTTGGAGCCCGGAAATGGTGTCTCACAGTCTAACACCTAGCATCCGGGACCAAATTCTAAAAACCCTCATCAGAACATGCAACCATGATAATGTTATTGATGTTATATCATCTTTCCCAGCTGTCGAGTTGTTGGACAGGCCGCTCAAGTCGTATCTTACGAAACAAGCCGTCATGGCAGACTCCTGGATACATATTCCCACCTTCAACGTGAATGAGGTTCGCTTGGAACTGGCCATTGGTTGTCTGGCAGCCACTGCTACACTATCTTCGAGCCGATCCGCATATGTCTGGGATTTTGCGTCCTTCCAAGGAAGCGATAACAGCCTATATATGGTCTGAGAAGTCTATCAAACAATTCCAAAGCCGACTTTCGACGCCGCTGAGAAATCTCAGTAGGATGGTTCTTGAGTGTGAAGCACTTAGACGTCCTGGACATCTATTCTCCCTCGGAACATCTTGAGTTTCAAGCTTCAATATGTCATCAAGATAGTGTTCCACCGCCCGCCACGGGCACATAAAGCCCATTCAGCCAGCCTGCACCCTCCTCACATAACGTGGCCACCGCCCAGGCGATCTCTTCTGGCTTGGCCATTCTCGATGCAACCGGAACAGATTCGTTATTTTTGGCAACCATTTGTAGAAAGTCTGCAGGTGCTGCTAGCATTGCTTCCGTGGCGACAGGTCCAGGAGCGACAGCATTCACTGTGCAGCCGTACTTGCGCGGAAGGTCTCGCGCCCAGCAGCGCGTGAAGCTTTCAATCATCCCCTTGGACCCGGCGTATATAGTCATATCAGGATCTGGATTGCGAGATGTTGTGCTGCAAATGTTGATAATGCGAGAGTGTCTGCGGCTCAAGTGCTTCAATGTCGCCCTGGTCAAGAGCATTGTGCCTCGACCATTGACGTTAACTACCGTATCCCAGATCTTCGCGATCTCGCCATCATCTGGCCCGTCTATGATGGAGTGAGCACTGATACCAGCGTTGTTGACCAATATATCAATCCTGCCGAACTCGGCGGCAGCTGCTGAGGCAAGTACTTGAGGACCGGTCAGAGTCGACAGATCTGCCTCGACAAGAATGGACTTTGACTGTCCCGGAAGACCGTGCAATACCTTTTCTGCTCTTGGCCTCTCTGACGGAAAAGGGTAGTTGATGACAACACTCGCTCCTCGCTTTGATAGCTCTCTTGCGGTAGCGGCTCCAATGCCAGAGGATGAACCGCTCACGATCGCCACTTTTCCCGCTAGCGACTGAGCTGCTGGTGCGGCCGCGGAACCCATTGTAGTATAGCCAAGTTCAACTCGTTGTATATGCTATGCTTTATTGTCCTTGTAAAGGTTTCTTCAGGACCGGGCTTCATGAGGTCCAAACTAGAGCACCTTGCAAATTTAGGGAGTGGGTAGTAGAATTTGCAAAGACGGGATTCACTCCCTACGTTTTCGGCCCTCAAGAGACTGGTTGGCAAAACTATTCCTGGCACAGATATGCAAACTACTATACAGCTTTGCTCTAGCTAGCGCACGGCACTCACCCGGAGGAGGTTCTCGAGGACACCAAAGAGAAGGCCTGGCGCCTCCGCACCAGACTACGGCATCCCGTTTTTGCGTCGTCAAAGGAGTCCGCCGAGGTCTGTCGAAGCCAGCCGAAATTGTTGATCTACCACACCATGAAGTTAGTCTTCCATATGCAACCTACCAATATAATTCTGAAATTTTACACCGTACGCTTTGGACACAGGGCATTGATTCTTATGCCCTTCGACCTTATATATCGAAAGCTGGCGACTGAACGCAGAAACGGCGAACAGTAATAGGTAGCCGAGCCGCTTAATGAGAATCTGCAATCTATTTTGCCCACTCGTTGCTTGAAACCCACTTTCCTCTCTCACAATTCCGTCCTTTCCAAGTTAGACCCCCGAACGACGTCTTGCATCCTCGCGGTAATTCCACTTTCTTGAGGATGATCAAGTATCCCTATTCTTCGTTACTTACAAATCCTCGTCCGAGCTAGTACCGGTTATCCGCAACTTGCCGCATTGTTTCAGGACGCCTCCAAGCGCGTCACAGAGATGGATTGGAAGTTGCAATGAACTCAACGCAGGTATGTGCCACAATCCATACGATACAACGACAGGATATGCTGCCGATAGCTATGCAAGGGTCAAAGGCATTGGTGCCATGGTCACAACAGGAGGAGTGGGCGAGCTCTCTTCCATTAACACGCACGCTGGTGCATACTCGGAACACATCACCATGGTGCATATAGTTGGAAGTCCTGCTCTGTCCATTAGGGGTAACAGGAAGTTCAACATGCATCGTACACTCGGCAACGACGACTACGATGTTTTCAAGAACATGTTCAAAGCGGTATCTGGTGACCAGGTGACTTTGAACGATGCATCGCGCACACCCGAGCAGATCGATCACGTTTTGAAGATCTGTTGGGTGTCTAATCGACCTGTTGACATTGACATACCAGCCGATATGGCGAATAAAGTCGTCGACAGGTCCAAGCTGTCCTCGCATTTAGATCTGAGTTATCCGGTTAGCGATAAAAACCAGGAGACGAAAGCTCTCGGAGCCTTTGTCAAGCCTCGTTGATATGGGTACGGCCAGGCAAAGAGTAAGCCAAGTACGCACCGACTATCTCAAAATTCAACTGACAGATGGAGAATATGTTGACGGTGTAATGCACGAGCTGGGAACAAAGTCAGGTCTTCCAATGTTCACTACGCCACTGGCTCAGAGAGTACGCTAAACAGCACATCTCTCTGGGCGAGTATTGGCCATTCCCCTCCGGGTGCACAAGGTGAAGCTCTAGTTGCCAAAGATGCTGGAGTCAAACGGTGGACTGTCTTGTTTCAAGGAGATGGCAACTTCCAGTTGACATGTCAGGAGATCAGCACCATGATCAAACATCGTCCGCAAGTCTTCATGCAACCCCATGTCCGGCATCGATCACGGTGGGCGTGAACTGACGACAAACGTAGCTTTGTGACATACAATAATGGATACACGATTGAGAGGGCAGTCCATGAAACGACAGAGAACTATAACGACATCTTGAACTGGGACTACAAGCAGCTTCTGTGGGTCTTTGATGCGGCGTCGAGACATTCTCGAGCTTTTGAGATACATACTCGGAGCGAATTGAAGGATCTTTTTGCAGATGAAGCATTCTCCAGATGTCAGGGCGTCCAGGTAAGCGGTTCAGTCGTCTTTAGTAGGTTAAAGTATCTGACGTTCTTGCAGCTGGTAGAGGTGCACATGCCGGAACTTGATATCCCATTACCGATGAAGATGTTGGCAGAAGTTTATCATGGCTCGGCAAAGAGCTGCAGTCAGGTAGAAGCGCGTGGGCATGGTCGGATTGCTTCAGCGCACAGGCAGAGATGCTCTCTATGTTTTTGGCACCTAAACAATACTAGATAGCATGAAAGAGCATGAAGTTGCTTGAGATCTCAGGCACTTCTCAATTTGATACAACAAGTCCATTCCTCGACGACGAAAGGTTTTACACTCCTCCTGGGGTCTCATATCAATAGAGATTGCTCCGACGCTGCTTTGGATTAAGGATCACGGTACGGATAATTGTTGAGGGACTAATTCGACCAAGTAACCATTCTAGTCAAGAAGTTAGAACTGTCGACATCGTACTGTTCACTTGGCCCTGAGCTTACCGGATCTTCCACAAATGCGACCTGCCTTACGACATTGAGAAACCCATCTCCCAAAGAGTCCGTCGCAATCCCTTTCTCCCTTTCCCATGTCGTAGTTGGTATCCCCTCGACAGGACCCTGTCCATAGTCCTTTACGACTTTCACTCCTGCACTCCTTAACCGCTCCACTGTCTCAGGTACACTTGGGACCGTAAATCCTAGATGATTAAAGCCTAAATGCGGTGGAATATTCCCACTCGAAATGTAACCATGCGCCTCATTTTCTGATCCATGATAATGGCAAAGCTCCAGCAGTCCCAGAGTCTGCGTCAGCACGGAATGCTGCGCAACGTGCTGTGCAAAAGCAGCCGGATCCGCACGGTGCTCTGGTGTCTGAGGATAACCGAGATAATACACGGTCATGGGGCCGGTGTTGATAGCGAAGACAGTCCTCATGCCCATCAGGTTGACGTAGAAATTCAGCGTGGGCTCTGGGTCCTGGATGCGGATCATCATGTGGTTGAAGCGGTAGCCAAGGGTTGGTGCAGAGTCTGTTAAAGGAGACTCGTTGCGTCCACCGCCAGGGGTATGCACCCCGACAGGGAGTCTTGAGCTTAGAGCAGCTTGGGAAGTGCTGGTGGAAGCCATGTTGTCGACTTGAAGTACTATAACTGGATGCCACTCCAACGATGTTTGTCTGTCGCGTTGTACGAATGTTGAAGAAAGTCTCGTCTAGTCGCTCCAACTGCAGATGGTATTCCCCTGCGTTATGCTGCATACACCAATGCCACTTGACTTTGACAGCATAATCCATGCTCATTGTTGGTGAAGAATTCATGCGGGTTGTTCCATAGTGGCGGCCGTGCTTTCGGGAAGCCGACACGAAACATCTCCACAGTCAATGTACCAGCGGTTGTCGATCACATCCGCAGACCAAGTTTGAGGTACCAAGACCAAGGCTATGACCGACCCCTCCTGAGCGTCAGTTCTACGCTAAGTGCCAATGGCAAGAATGTCGTTATCGGCAATTTTGCGGCCTCGGCCTACTGGCAGCTTGACTCGGGAATCGGAGCAAAGATTACTTATATCAATCAAATGTATAGGCGATCGGGCAACGGCGAATTCATCAATTGAATCTACAAGGGATTCCATCAGACCGTCCTTCAATAGAGGGCTAACACGCCTGAAGCGTAGCCGAGGTTCCCCAGTTTTTAGGCAAATGTAATACTGCGCGTCCTCTCGCGGTCGACGCCATGTTTTCATCGAGTATTGATAGGTGAAGTATCTCAAATGTCATAGAAATTTAGTATTAGTGGCCAGAAAAGAAGCGACCATGGTTAGGGCTTGTGTTCTTAGTAGACATCATCCACCCTCGTATGTACTCCGCGTATCACTGTTGCGATCGAGATCGAGAAGAGCAATTCCAAAGGCGACACCAGAGAATCCGGTAGTATTCGAATCGAGTATGTACATTTCGCGATCATGGATGCAGTAATACTTTTCAACATCAGATCGGGCCACACGACGATTGAACACATGGTATGCTTCCAGACTCTGCACCCACAGGGATACTGGGCAGATTGATAAACGCTGCGCAATCTGGCCAACAATTAAGCGTCAACTAAGCGTCAATTTTACAACGGCCAGGCATTCTCGAGTATTCCACTGTTTCTGACGGCGTGCAGAGTTCCTCTCCCGGGAGCATCGGAATCTCCGAGTATCCCGGCGTACCAGCCCGAAGACTCTTTTCGGTAACGGGATCCCCGGCCTGTCCACCATCGGATCAAAACTGACTCTCAGCTAACCGACATGCGAGGCACCCATAGGACAATCTAGTTTTTTCACTATTAGCATCTTGCATGATACGGTAGCCATTTCCTTGCTCCACAATTCAAAGGACCACTCGGGGCCATGTACGGAGTAGGCAAGATGGTCAAAGGATGAGAGGTGGAACTGTAGACATAAAGTTGCTAACCCCTGTTTAAGAGGTGACTGTAGGCTTACCACATTCGAACCACATCCCGTCCGATTGAACTCTCGTTCTCATTCCCGACCCTAGAGATCACGTGGCACGGTGTAGCTCAAGAGATGTTAGTCCACAGGAGTCCGGACCATTATATTGCCTTGTTCGAGAGCTTGTCCACTTCCGACTGCATGGAGGTGTTTCTGCACGTGAACGGCAACATCCCTGGTCTCCAGAGCTAACACTTCATTCAGTTCACCTGCTTTCCGCCTCTGTTTTAGGCGTCGACTTCTAACACAGAAAGCAACATTGCATACACACTGTCTTAACACAGGAAAGCCACATGGCCTGGAGCACGAATATTTCTGGAAAGATACTCGGTTTTTCAATGTCATCACCGAAAAAGACGGAGAGATTGCAAGTGCCGTTGTACATTCACAGATATAGCATCTTACGATGACCTGCTTGCGCTGACAACATCCATCCCATGGATAGAATACGGCTTTGCTATCGGGAAACTTTTTCTTATGAGAACTTCGTCTCCGTCCAGCGACTCTTCGATTAGAAAGAGAAATACGTCGGTGTCGAACCTATGAAACGCCTTCAGCCATTCACGACGAGTCCCACTGTCACCTGGTCACCACGACGGCATCAAGCATATATGAAGAAAAGTACGGCTTGAACGACGCCCTGCTAGGTTTCAGGTCCTTGAAAGGTATCAATCAACACTCATCGATGCATAAAGTCTGCTATGCGTACCGATGTTGAGTTAGGTAGCATAGCAGAAGAAGTATTTAACCTCAGGTCCCCAGATCAAAGGAATGGTATATTCCCCCTTCTAGCTCTATCTATTCAGCAACTAGTCCTACCAGGTTGCTGGTATTTATACAGCTTTGATTGACCCCTTTTCTTCTCTTATTCCTACCCCTATATCCTACACAGGAGTGATTCCCTATTCCCGGTAAAGGGGCACTTGCTACTATTCAACCGCTCAACAGCCGTAGATGTTCTTATTCTGAAAACAAAATCCACTCGTGTGAGCCGAGGCTGTCTTTGCCTGCCATGACTGGAGTACACAGTAGAATATCTGCCCATGAACTGGTACTTCAGCGGAAGCTGTTACGTTTACGATCTGCAGAGCCTAAGAGCTTGACTGCAAGAGTTTAACGCTAGTGTAGTGACATGCCATCACATACTGGCACGTGAAGAACATTCAACCAGCATGCATCCTCCTCACATAGTGTCAAACTTGTTGTGCAACCTGAATTGAACGAGTGCTCTGTTTTCTATCGACTTGTTGCGCTCCTGACAGTCTCTTTATAGACGTGCGAATGCCTCGTCGTTGAGCAGAGCAGCCATCAAGAGTGCCGTTGTCTCTATGGTAACCTTCTACCAGTGTGTTTCAGATGTGCATGGTAATTTCCGTGTTCGACAGTTCCTTCCGGAGAAATATCATTTAGTTACCAAGCACACCAGTCCGAAGAAACCTTTCGGGAACGGGAATCCGGCCTGTGTTTAGGCTTGCCGACAGCCAAGGTCCTAAGCTCGACTGCACGGGAGCTAATATATTTCCGTTACCGATTTGCACGCAGGATGGTAGACATTTTCTTAACTCTACAGATTAGAAGGGCTACTTAAGCCCAGATCCGGGGTAAGGAGGACTGCAAAAGCAATGAGAGGCGGGGACCCAGATATAAAATTGCATCGACCTGCCTCAGGAGGCGAATCCGAGCTTCCCACATTCCAACTACATCCTTTATCCTTCATTGATCCGTGCTAAGAATATTTCTCCGGCGGACATCAGAGAAGGGAAGCATTCTTGCTGCATTGATCTCAAGTTCACCCTCATTCTCGATCCACTCCCTCACCACGTCAGACACAATGGTAGATGAAGCCATTGGAAGGAAGAGCGACGATATTGACGCCCCTCGAGGCGTGACACTTGGAACAGTCCAACTGCGTCATGAAACGACGAACGAGATCCTTCTCGTGCCAAAACCTTCGGATGATCCAGACGATCCCCTGAATTGGTGAGCACAAGCCCCTGCTCCACGCCGCAAGACTACCACTGACTTCAATGCGCACAGGCCGCTGCGCGAAAAACACTATATCTTCGTCCTCTCCTGCTTTAGCATCTTTGTATGTAACGCCTGCGGTGCGGGCCCGTCAGCGGGTGCCGTAGCAATGACGACTCATTTCTTTGCTCCGCCTAGCGACCCTAACTTCCTTACCTACGTCGGCAAAGTGGCCTACTTCTTCACCGGAACTTCCCTCACCATTGGTATTGGCCAGTTTATCTGGACTCCTGTGGCGATCAAATATGGCCGTCGACCGGTGTATATTATCTGCTTCGCCCTCCTCACCGCATGTAATGTCTGGGCCGGCTTCGCCAAGTCCTATGGCAGCGAGCTCGCAGCGAGACTATTGACTGGCATCGCTGCAGGAGCTCCTGAGCTTGTGGCTCCGTTGACACTGACGGACATCTTTTTCCTCCATCAGCGAGGTAAAATTATGGCGTAAGTCTCTAATTCCATTTATCGCCGGCATGTAAAGCCGACACACGGTAACAGCGTCTACAACTGTTCCCTCGCGCTCGGTAGCAGCCTCGGCGTCGTCATCTTCGGTCTCGTGATAAGGACTCAGGAATGGCGTGTTATCTTCTGGATCCTCACGGCCCTATCCGCTTTCTGCATGCTAATCATGATATTCACCATTCCCGAAACCGCCTATAACCGGAGCACTGCCAACCTCGGCGCGATCCCTGTCGCCGTAGCCTCGGGGGACGTCGATGCCGACGCTGTCTCTCAGAAATTCGACAAGTCATCCGAACATGTGTCAGTAGTTTTCCCCACAACACTAGGCAAGCGAACCCCTTACTTCAAGCGCCTTTCCATCATCCCCAAGGCCTACACCAGCGAGGGTATCTGGCTGCTGATGTTCCGACCCGTGGCTCTGCTCGCACTGCCCGGCGTCTTATGGGCTACACTGATCAACTCCGTCACGGTTGGTATGATAGTGGTCTTATCGTCCAACTTCTCAGCTGCATTCCAGACCATTTACGGTTTCACTTCGTGGCAAGCCGGTCTAACCTTCATCGCGATGGCTATCGGCTCGCTTGTCGCCATCTTCTTTGCAGGCCATTTCTCCGACTGGATCGCAGATAGATTCACACAAAGGAACGGTGGCGTGCGAATTCCCGAAATGCGCCTGCCGGCTCTTTCTCTCAGTGTCATCACCGGCCCACTGGGTTGCATTTTGTACGGCGTGGGATTCGGTTTGAAGCTACATTGGATGTGTCCAGTCGTAGGCATCGCGTTGAGTGAGTTAACAACTATTCTTCTATACAGCGCTAATGCCCGTCCGCAGTCGGGTTCACCGTCGTGCAATCAATGGTCGTGTCTTTGGTGTACATCTTGGACTCGTACCGCCCTGTATCTGGTGAGGTCATCGTCACGCAGTCAACATTCAAAGGTATGATCGGTCGTCTTGTTCCATGGAATTCTGGAACTGACATTGGTTTGCAGCGTGCTTCGGTTTCCTCTTAGGCTTCTACACCAATCCTTGGGTTCAGCAGGACGGATATCTTGGTGCTTTTGGCGCCATGGGCGGTATTGAAGGTGCTATTCTCCTCGGTTTTGTACCCTTCTACTTCTGGGGTAGTTACTGGCGGCGCATGTCTTGGAATTGGCCCTTCATTAGACGGATTGTCCACTGGGCCGATGACCGTGAGGTCGGCGAGTAAAGCGGCAATGGTTCCGGGGACGATGATCCTTGACATACGGGCTGAGATGGAAGGGTGACCTAAAGTCTGACAATTCAGCACCGGCGCATCCACGATCTTCGAGAGCTCGAGAGAAGGTGTTGAACAGTATGTGGTGATGTGCTCAGCTGTGATGTTAGAATACTCAGCTATACAAGGATCTTGCCCCCCGGAGACGTCGAAAGACAGTGGCAACCATTCCCTATATAAACATGCGAGGGAAGACCTCAGGTTGATGGAAGACAAAGCAGTTAATAGATCCTAAGTTCGACAGAAGGATTAGTTGAAACTCTCTGGACTTTCCAACTGACTCGCCACTACCTCAAATCCGGGCCTTCTTGCCGTGGGTTTAGTTAGTGTCTGCGTTGACCCTGAGCCAACGTTCGTTCTCCTCTGTCCATCCTTTGGAGCCCAACCCTCAACCTTTTCCCCATCGCCTTCAGTCTTCGCTCTGGGAAGGTCAACCCTTTAAGCTGCCAGGTCTCGTTCAACAACTTCGCCGTCTCCTTCAAGCAGAAAGCACCGCACACCCCAAGTATTGTAGAACAACCAATGAGAACCTGAGTTGCTTGTCCTGCAGTCTGAAAAGTAACTGAGCGGATCCAAGGATGATAGTAGAGCAAAATCCTGGTCTGAAAATGGTCGGGTCTGCGTTCGTTGAGCCTCTGTTTGAAAACCTCTTCAAGCCGACTGACTGTGAAACAGCCCGGGCACGTCCACGACCCTCAGGTGGTGATATTGTGGTCCCGACAGCTCTACTTTTAAAATGTTGTCAGAAAAACGCCTCTCCACAGTGTCCAGATCTGGAGTTCCTGCTCGAGGAAGACCCATCATCTCCGATGCCTTCGGATTCAGTGTCTGCATACCCCTAGGATGGCCCTCACCTCATCGAGAATGCTGGCGAACTCATCTGCGCCAAACGCAGTTTCTTTAATGCAATGTACAAACCTGGCTAGACGTTTTTTTTCATCTGCATCGTTGATGCTGCTTGGACCTGGGATAATGGAGACTCGTACGGCAGCTTCATTAGTGACCATTCAGCGAAATACAATCTGTGTCGCATGCCAGGTGCACAAATCACTCGCCAGGGGAAAAGACAACCTTTGGTCACATCTGAAGTGCTCAGTACAGAGCGACGGAGCATAACAGAGCAGCTTGTATATTATATAGTCAGATCAGTCTCTCACAAATTCTGGAGAATGTAGTCAACTTTGTTGTTATTCTAAATCATTCTAGTTTAGTGATAAGTCTCGTTCACGTACATTGATTCGCCCTGCATACTCGCATCCATCCCACTTGTTGTGCAGGTTCAGGGTCGAGGATCCAATCAATGTATTCCAGCTAACATCTAGATCTAGGTACAAGACGTAGCACGAAGAGAGTCAAGAACGTATGCTACGCAGGAAGTGCCAAAGAAACCCGGTGATTTTACGGAGGGCTTGTCCTATTTCGAAGGGGTCCAAGGGACCGTCAGACTATATAATTTCGCAGCATGTACGAAGCGTACGACGCCTTCGATGGTCTTTACAAGCCTTGGCGTCGCCACATATCACAACCCACTTGACTAGTACACCCATGTGGACGATTCATAACAGCATGTTCGGAAGAGCAGTGATATCCCATCGAGGTTGATCGCGTTAGTCGATCGAGCATCAGCCCGACGGGAGGAAGACGATCACCAAGGAGGCCACCGAAGGCGTGGCGCAGGAGAATAGGGTCAAGATCGAACAAATCTGAGCTGCTCCACATGCTCTCAATGAATGTGAGGAAACGGCCAATGGCGGACACCTTCCTTCGATGGTGTCAAGACGAAGAACAATGACTTTACATTTCACTTTTCCCTGCCTGGCTTGATATCCGATGTTCTGTCTGTTCTGCAGTGATTTGATGGGTTCAAGATATTGTGCCTCTGCTATCGGATAAAGGAGTCCGGAGAGAGCCTCCTTATAAGTTCGCGACGCACCTTGGTTCGGGCTATACAGTCAAGGCACTCATTCTTGCAAGAACTTGACATTTCCGCAATTTCGGACTCGTATGCGAGGAAGGAAGTCTGGTGCAGGAGCTGCTTAAAGACCAGGCAAGGGTAGTGTATCAGTCTTGGCATCGGTGAAAGAAACCCTCTAAAGGCGGCGACAATGACCTCCAAATTCGGAGAGAAATTTCCCTGTAACTGACTGCACCGCACACAACACAAACAACCGCCGTCACTTCTTGCCGATGCATACCCCTTGCCAGCACTGGGAACGGCGCGTGGAGGCCATATCGACATTGAGGCCTCCCTAAAATCCCTAAAATTTAGCCTCCTTCCTTTAATAGCCAAAATGCCCGCCATTCCGCCACCTCAACTCATCGCCCTTCAAGCCAACCCGGAGAATATTCGTAATATCTGTATCCTCGCGCACGTTGATCATGGCAAAACTTCCCTCACGGACTCCCTCATTGCTACCAATGGCATCATATCCCCCAAAATGGCCGGTAAGGTCCGCTACTTAGACTCGAGACCGGACGAGCAAATACGTGGAATCACCATGGAGAGTAGTGCGATCAGTCTCTACTTCAGTATGATGCGGAGACAACAAGAGAATGACGAACTCAAGAAGGAAGAATACTTGATCAATTTAATAGACAGCCCCGGTCACATTGATTTCTCATCAGAAGTCAGCACTGCCTCCAGGCTATGCGATGCCGCCGTCGTCTTGGTCGATGCAGTCGAAGGTGTATGCTCCCAAACTGTTACAGTACTACGGCAGGTATGGATAGAAAAGTTAAAACCGTTACTTGTCATCAACAAGATTGACCGACTGATCACCGAGCTGAAAATGACTCCGGCCGGAGCATACTCACATCTCGAAAGAGTCCTTGAAGGTGTCAATGCTGTCATAGGTAGCTTCTTCCAAGGTGAACGAATGGAAGAAGATTTACTTTGGAGAGAAAGGCTTGACCAAAAAGAAGCAGCTAAAGAACAACAGAGACCGGATGCCATGGCTTCCGTGGCAGATTTAGACCAACAGTTTGAGGAGCGAGACGACGAAGACCTGTACTTTGCCCCGGAGAAGAGCAACGTCATTTTTGCCAGTGCCATCGACGGCTGGGCGTTCACGGTTCGCCAGTTTGCGGGTATCTATGAAAAGAAGCTAGGTATTAAGAGGTCCATCCTCGAAAAGGTGTTGTGGGGGGATTTCTACTTAGACCCCAAAACCAAGAAAGTTTTGGGACAGAAACACTTAAAAGGCAGAAATCTGAAACCAATCTTCGTCCAGCTCGTCCTCGACCCCATATGGCAAGTCTACGATGCCACGGTGGGTGTCAATGGTGGACGGGGCGATCCAGCCATGTTGGAGAAAATCACCAAGTCGTTATCCATCAATCTGCCGGCTCATATTGCTAGGTCTCGAGATACCAAAGTCATACTACAGAGTGTATTCTCGTCGTGGCTACCACTTTCCACAGCCGTTCTTGTGTCTGTCATTGAATACTTACCAAGTCCTCCCAGGGCGCAGGCCATCCGATTACCTGAGATGATTGAAGAGCTGGTCAGCGCCAAGAACATCGACCAGTCACTGAAGGATTCAATGATCCAATTTAACACGTCCGAGTCTGCACCGATTGTTGCCTATGTCAGCAAAATGGTCGCGATACCGGAGAGCGAGCTTCCATCGAAAAGACGGAAATTGGGGACGATCTTGACGGCGGATGAAGCACGAGAACTCGCCCGAAAAAAGAGAGCAGAGATCGCCAAAGCCCAGGCCGACGCTGAAGGCTCTGCAAACGTGGATCGTATTATCAACGGAATGAACACGACAAGGATAGGCGAAGAAGAGGACGAAGATGTCACACCAGAACAACCAGAGGATCCCGAACATTTGATAGGGTTTGCACGGTTGTATTCAGGAACGCTATCTGTCGGAGATGAAGTATATGTTCTGCCACCGAAATTCAATCCAGCATTTCCCCATGCCTCACCGGAACTCAAAAAGGTACCCATCACCGCTTTATATCTCCTGATGGGTCGATCTCTAGAGCTGCTAGACAAGGTCCCAGCGGGAGTTGTCTTTGGAATAGAGGGTCTAGAAGGACATGTCCTGAAGACGGGGACACTATGTTCCCAACTAGAAGGCAGTATCAACCTGGCTGGCACATCAGCTCTCAGCCAACCGATTGTCAGAGTTGCTCTTGAGCCGACGAATCCAATGGATCTAAACAAAATGATCAAAGGACTGAAACTTCTGGAACAAAGCGATCCCTGCGTGGTCTATGAGCAGATGGAGAGCGGCGAGCATGTCATCCTGACCGCCGGGGAATTGCATCTCGAAAGATGTCTCAAGGACCTGCGAGAACGTTTCGCCAGATGTGACATCCAACCCGGCGATCCGATTGTGCCATATCGAGAAACAATTGTAAAGGCCGACGAAATGGAACCGCCGAAGAACAAGGATCTCCCGAGAGGAACAGCCGTCGCAGTGACCGCTTCGAAAACGGTATCGGTCCGAATACGAGTCCGCCCATTGCCATACAATGTCGCGGAATTCCTCATCAAGAACGGATCATCCATTCGACGGTTATATGCGGAGAAACAGGCACAAGAAGATGTGGTCAAAGAATCTGATGAAATGGAGAAAGACGATTCGGCAGATCTTGGGAATGATACCGGCAACGAAAGAAGCAATCTATCGCTGCAGGAGTTCCGCAAGCAGCTCCATGCTGCCTTTGAGGAGGCCAAAGAAGAAAAAGAAGGCTGGCAGAGAGTCGTGCCTCGGATATGTAGTTTTGGACCTCGACGAGTCGGACCGAACATCTTCATCGACGCCACGGGGTCAAACACATGCAAGCGCTTCCTAATGGAGCCGCATGAACTGTCTGAGCGCGAAGACCCCGACGGGAAGCAGAGTGATGCCCAAGATGGCTGTTCCCAAACGAAGCCAACACAAGATTTCTCCGACACGATCGCCTACGCCTTCCAACTTGCCACCGCTCAGGGACCTCTGTGCCGTGAACCGACGCAAGGCGTCGCCGTCTTTCTCGAAGAGATCTCCCAGTCCCAGTCGCCCGACACATCAGAACCGACCGTCGAATCCGGTCGATTAACCGGTGAACTCATCACATCAGTGCGTGAAAGCATCCGCGCTGCCTTCCTCGACTGGTCACCCCGCATCCTGCTGGCAATGTACAGCTGCACGATCCAAGCGACCCCGGAAGTCCTGGGCCGTGTGTACAGCGTCCTCACACGACGACGAGGTTCGATTCTCTCCGAGGCCCTGCTTGAAGGTACGCCGTACTTCACGATCGAAGCCACACTGCCTGTGGCCGAGAGTTTTGGGTTCAGCGAAGAGATCCGCAAGCGGACATCCGGGTTGGCGCAACCAATGCTGCGGTTCGTTGGATTCAAGATGATCGACGATATCGATCCATTCTGGGTGCCGAGGTCGGAGGAAGAGCTGGAAGATCTAGGTGTGCATGGCGAGAGGGAGAATGTTGCGAAAAGGTACGTTGATGCAGTTAGGAAGAGGAAGGGTTTGCTTGTCAGAGGCCCTAGAGGGGGGAGGGATGCCGAGAAGCAGAAGACCTTGAAGACAAATTAGACAGGCGACACGTGGAGGAAGAACGAGAGATAGGAAATGAATTCAGGGAGAAAAAAAATCATCAACAATTCTGCTTCAGAGAAACGTGGAGCCGAGTCCAATCCCCCCATTACTTCCCTTACGCCACGGATCGCACAAATGCTGTGCCTCACCAGCTTACAACGCCGCCTTTACTAGCCCTTTCGTTCATATATTACTTTTGACGAATGCGACACCACAACCATGAGACATTTCTGCTGCTGCATCTTGGTGTAGGTAAAATTTTCTTGCTTGCGTGGATTGATTCGAATCGAAAAGGGCCAGCTCTACAGAAGACAGCTGGTAAAGTGGCTTCGACAGTGATTGCTCCTTTTCAGGGAGCTTATTTTGAACGGCAAGTTTGATCGGACAATACAGGTCAAGGAAAAGTATAAATGGCTTTGCAGTAGAACCATTTTTGAATGGTATCTATCTGTCAATTTGTGAAGCTCTGGAGCTGAGTCCCAAGGAGAGTTTCTATACTGCACCGAACATTGTCCACACACCCACCAAGTAGGACCCGAAGCATGTTGATTATAACGGTCATGACGTCTACCTAGAGACTTTCACTTGGTCCAAACAGTTTCAGTACATAAAGTCCCCCGTCCACCGCCAACGCCTCGTCACTTCGCAACACCAATACCAATTGACCTATCGCTGATACTCACATACGATCGCCCTTCTACCATATCCAATTTACCTTATCGGCTTCCTGCCGTAAACCACACCCACCCGGGTGTACCCATGCACGCGCTTATCCCTCCAAGCCTTCCTCATCTCCGCCAAAAATACCTGCACCTCCTCATAAGACATACCGAGCACCCTTGTGAACAGAGCCAGTGCCCACCCTTCCATACCTGTTTCCACCTCCAATAGTCTCCACTGGCCAATAAGTTTTAGCTTCTTCCCCTCCTCCGTCCTCGCCGACGGCCATGGTCCGTCCGGCATCTTGAAGCGGTATTCTTTCACATCTTCAAAACCCGCTTCCTTCAGCCACTGATACTGATAATCAATCACGTTGACCGTTTTACCTGTCCTGATGCCAGCTTCGGTGAAGAGCTCGCCCCAGCGCACAAGTGGGGAGCCAGGAGGAGTCGTGTCATCATCGGCGTGACAGTAGCAGGAGCACTCGAGCTGTTCGAAATATGCGCCGGGTTTGAGGTGCGCAAGCACCCGGCGGTAGAAAGCGGGCCAATCACGGATGCTACCAAAGAGGCCGCGGACATGGATGAAGTCGAAAGATTCTTTGGGGAAAGTCCATTCGGAAGCGGCGTCATCGATCTCGAATTGGACGTTGGGTGGGACATTGATGGGTTGAATGGGCGAAAGGTCGGTGCCAATCACTTGAGCGGAGGGGTACTGGTCGGCGAAGTCGATGGCCCAGATGCCCGTGCCGGTGCCGACATCTAGCACTTTCTGCGGTACGGGCGTGATAGGAGCGAGGAACAATTTGTTGTCAAGCAGCATTAGATAGATGTGGTGGCCAATGTCGAGTTGTTCATTCGCGCCTTCGTCGTTTGGGCACCTGTTTGATGTAAAAGATGGGGCAGAAGTGCTGGAGACTAAGCGTACCAGTACTCGCCATCGCGAAATGCGTGATAGCGACGACCATTTTCCCAACGGTAATTGAAGATTGACGATGTCAAGGTTGTAGTATCGCTGCCACTGAGACCCAAATTCAGTGCTTCTGTTCGGCAATGCAAAACATAGTAGCGGATTAAGATCTTACTAGTCATCAGATCCAAGTGCGGAATCTACATCATCATAATCCACCTCGATCTCCTACAATACTAGTTAGACACATGCGGTCACATTCGAAAATCGATATCCATACACTGTGCGCTGCCGAACCTGCATGCGTAGCAACATGATCAGGCGCAGGTACAATGGAGGCTCGCTCTGGCGACGTCGACATCTCACAAAGGCTGGAACGAGGTCCTGGCGCCCAAGCAAGTAATCCGATATAAATATGATTTTCCGGCTGTGGAAACGGGCAATCCTGCTCAAAACGCAAATATCGGCACGTACATGGCCCGGGGGGGGGAGGCTTACTGACGGGGAGAAGGAAAGAATTCCTAGCGCTAATAAGTGGATCACAGTTAATGCAACTTTGGCTACTGGGATCTTACAGGGAAGGCATTGGATGGAGGCTTGAGAGGTTGCTCTAAACCCCAAATGCCACAAGGCATTACTCCGTACTTAAAGCGACCACCCCAACATTCGTATGGTTGCGCAGATGTGAACGGCTTTACACTAGCGCAGATTTTGGTCGGCGACTAGCACCGGATCGTCTGAAGTTGAGGATATCCCCGCCGTTATCATCCTTCCACCACAAAATCGTCCCACCCTGCTTTTCTCATGCTTGTCATTAACAGGTTCCCGCAACGGTTCCTTCCATTCCGTCGAGCCGCTCATGCCACGCATGCCATGCTACCTTTGATTGCTTCCACTACTGCAAGTTTCATGTAGATTTATGGATATCGCGCAGCCAAGCTTTACCTGGAACTCTCAACCACAAACCCTAGAATCATGTGAGAGACCTGCAATATGTGCCGGGGTACAATCAGACTTATTTTTTTTTGCTTTTGACCTCTTACGCCGCTTGTTTTCCATCAGTCTCGACATTGATCTCGTTCTTTCAAACACAGTGCCCAACAAGTCGACTTACCATGGGTGACGTCCAGTCTGCTTCGGCCTTGTACCTTGGTGCTGCCGGAGCGGGTGCTTTGCTCTTGTATCTTGTCTCCTTGGCTATCTATCGTCTCTACTTGAGCCCGATTGCAAAGTTTCCGGGCCCCAAACTCGCCGCTCTATCACTATGGTACGAGTTCTATCATGACGTTGTTCGCGGTGGCCAATATTGTTTCAAAATCAACGAGCTTCATGACCAATACGGTACGGCGACCTCCCATCTTCACGTCGACAAAGATCTAAATGTTCAGGACCCATCATCCGGATTAATCCTTACGAACTCCATGTCCGCGACCCCGACTTCTATGACGTGCTCTACAGCGGTCCAGGACGTAAACGTGATAAATGGTGGTGGTCGGTGAACATGTTCGGCAACAGTTCTTCCATTTTCGGAACGGTACCTCATGACCTTCACCGACTCCGTCGAAGTGCTTTGAACCCATTCTTCTCCAAGCAAGCCATCAGTCGGATGGAACCACTAATCCGCGACCTCATTGAGAAGCTCTGCGCGCGATTCGAGAGATTCCGGGAAACTGGTGAGCCTGTAGATACGCTCCAAGCGTATGCTGCATTGACGACCGATATTATCACCACGTATTCCTTCAACACTTCTTATGGGTGTATTGATGACCCTACTTGGAAGTTCGAATGGCCTCAGGCAATGGTCAATAGCACTACCAGCGGCCATTTGAATAAACAATTTAAGTGGTTATTTCCTGCGATGCAGGCAACGCCTGAATGGATTGTCAAAATTTTGAACCCGGCTGTTATAAACCTCATTAACTTTCAAAAGGTTTGTTGGAATATATACGGACGACGATAAGAGACCGCTATACTTACGTTGATAGGATTTGGCGCGACAAATTAGTGGCCTCATGAACGACGACTCGGAAAAAGAGAAACCCTCGCACCCGACCATCTTCCATGAACTAATCAACGGCGATCTCCCCCCTGAAGAAAAGTCTCTGTCTCGATTAGTTGATGAGGGCCAGACCATGATTGCAGCCGGCCAGGAAACCTCGTCTTTCTTCCTGAAGACTGTGACTTACCATATCTTGGCCAATCAAGAAATCTATTCGAAGCTCAAAGCCGAGCTGATGGAAGGTATTCCAAACCCGAAATCTATTCCACCGCTAGCACGATTAGAACAGCTTCCTTATCTCCATGCCGTCGTTCAAGAAGGTCATCGCTTCTCACATGGCGTGGTGGGACGACTACAGCGCATTTCGCCAGACGAACCGCTTCAATACCAAGACTGGGTGATTCCTGCCGGGACTCCGGTATCGATGACGTCCCTCATACAGCATGAAGACCCCTCTAAATTTCCCAATCCTAAGAAATTTGATCCAAATCGGTGGCTGAACGACTCGGCAAAGGCCGAAAAATATCTGGTGCCGTTCAGCAAGGGCACGAGGCAGTGTCTTGGGATCAACTTGGCGACTGCGGAAATCTATTTGACGTTGGCGACTGTCTTTAGAAGGTTCGACATGGAGCTATATGAGACGACTGCAAGGGATGCAGAAATCGCGCATGATTTCTTCATTCCACATGGTCATGCCGATTCGAAGGGGGTCAGAATTGTCTTCAAATAGTTTGCGAGAAGCTAACCAAGCGCGGTTGACTAGACATAAGATAACAAAACAACCGAGGTAATTACAAGCAGACTGACAAAAGCGGTATCTTCCAGGCCTTAGTCAGTTTCGAGAT
Organism: Rhinocladiella mackenziei CBS 650.93; assembly: GCF_000835555.1. Lineage (NCBI taxonomy): Eukaryota > Fungi > Ascomycota > Eurotiomycetes > Chaetothyriales > Herpotrichiellaceae > Rhinocladiella > Rhinocladiella mackenziei. The sequence continues at coordinate 4,469,601 of NW_013550603.1, forward strand.
TTGTCCTTTGTAGACAACCTAGGTGTTGAACGGTTGGATAGTAGCAAGAGTCCCTTTACTGGGAAAAGGGACTATCACTCCTAGGATATAAGGGTAGGAATAGAAGAAGAAAAAGCGGTCAACCAAATGTGTATAAATACCAGCAACCTAGTAGGACCAGTTGCTAAAGAACAGAACATTCGATTCATATTCTCCTGGCCTTCATTGTTTGAACTGGCCTTCTGCAAGCCTAGCACTATCAAGCTTCAGATTCTGGCTGTCTGTTTTGGAGACGCAACCACGTCTCATCTTTTCTTCGGAGGACTGGAAGATGACTTTCTTGGACTGGCAGGCACTCGGCGCACTCAATGACGATGATGAAGCGTCTTCTGATCTCCTCTGGAACTCTCTTCGAGGCTGCATCGTGCTGGCATTCACGATTGGGGACTAGCCTAGTCACGTGCACGGCAGCCTTCGTGGTGTGATATGTGGCGACGCCAAGGCTTGTAAAGACCTTCGGAAGCGTTGTACGCTTCGTACACGCTTCGAAAGTATATAGTCTGACGGTCCCCTGGACCCTTCGAAATAGGACAAGTCCTCCGTAAAATCACAGTGGCCTTTTTTTGTAGCTCTCAGATAGATTCAATCAATCCATCCTCTCTCAGTCCTACACATCGAATATAAGGACGCTGCTCTTGATTTCATCGGCGGCATGCTAGGATAGTAGGAGGTGCTTCCGCAACAATGGTTCTGCGAGTACTCTTCATGAAGGGAACAAGTAGTGGTCGCTATAGTACTCAAGTCGTAGATGGTTAAGAAATTTCTCCACGGTCGATTCTTTTCTCGAAAGTTGAGTGGGTAAGTTGTGGGGATAGTCGACAGAATAAAAGGGCGACGATATTGGGAGATCTTTGGGAATAGGAATACACTGGGCTGCAAAACCGATGTCACCCTTTTGCTTGCACACAATCGTTCTACTGCGCCCCATCAAGCGGGGTCCCCATGTCGTTGCCTAGCCGTGTATGGTTAAGCGGCTCAAGCGAGAGTTGGGGCCTTGCGAAAGTCACTAAACGCGCTTACCGCCATCCTATACCGAATGCTAGGCCAGACGCTGTCGGTTTTCCATGATGGTGGTCTTTGTCGTGGCCTCAGGCAACAATGAGTGTTGTCAGTACCAAGCTATGCATGCTAGCCAATAGCAGTTCACAGATGCCTGCCGCACTGCAGCTGAACATCCAACTGCAACCCAGTGCAGGTGCAAGCGCCCACTCTGGTCGCGACGCAGTCAGGCTGAGCTGGCAATACTGTAGGCAACATGGAGACGCCAGCGATTTGATCGATACCGGCGGTCGTTGTCGACCTTGTTTACGACGTGCAATCAGCTTCACGACCCTCCGCGAGTCTCTGCAACCCTTACAATCCACGGCCTTGAGGCTCTCGGCCGCCGTATCCCAACAACCCGCTGAATGGGACACCGTCGACTCCGCCGCGAGGAATACATTGTGGGATGGATATGCGCGCTCCCGGTTGACCTTGCCGCTACGCAAGAGATGCTCGACGAAGAGTACGAGACCTGGAGCAGGAAGAGCACGACCACGATTTGTACACGCTCTGACGGGTCGGCGACCACAATATCGTCACCGTTTGCCTACCGGGGAGACTTGATAGGCAATAACCCTGCTACAGCTGCGGCCACGCAGATGCGGGCAACGTTCAGGTCGATGCGGTTCGGTCTAATGGTCGGCATTGGAGGCGGCGTGCCAAGCGCAGAGTCGAACATTACGAGAGCTACACGAGCTCTTCTCCCAATAGGCGTGCTATCACGCTCTTCAGCTGTGGACATAGCCTCCTGCTTGGCAGACTGTCATGCCCCCAAACCTGGCGCGGATTCTAAATCCGGGCTATTCAGCTCTTTAAAAGCTGGCTTCTTGAAGAAAACCATTGAGTCACCACAAGAACTTGAATATTTCAGCCCATAGACGGAGTTATTCAGCAGAGACAACATGGGCATCGACGACGTCTTGTCTTTCAACGAAGCCATATACCGGCAACGGGTCTCCCAAATGTCCGACGCTGAGCTGAAACAGCGAGAGTGGGAGAAACAATGCCGGTTCTGGACCAGCTCTGGCTCCGCAGGCGCCGGACTAGGAGCTTCAGTGGCGACGGGCGGCCTCAGCCTGATCTTCACCGCATACAGCAGCAGACAGGCTTATGTCGTAACGCGCAAGCGCTGGATCATTCAAGACGAGCTCCGCAAGCGGAATATAGTGCTGCGAAAAGCTCGCTGGCGGGACACTCCGGTTGCGATTGGTGCGACATTGCTGGGAATGAGCGCTGGGCTTGGGGTTGACGGGTTGATTGGGGACGATGCCGGAGGGCTAGTTACCGCGGATGTCACAGGTTCGCCCGATGAAACAGTCTCAGTGTATCTTGACGATTCATCCTGACGTTATTCTAGGAGCGGAAGCCGGTGCGGGCTCGGGGGCAGTGGAAAATGTGACCACTGACCAAACCGCTACGGGCCCATCTGACGCTTTCATCTCCGCAGCGACCGAAGAGGATGTGGCTGATGCGTTTGCTGCGCTAGCCGTCTCCCAAGGAGCAAGCAAGATAGCGTCCGAAGCCTTCGTGGATGTCATAGAAAGATTGGAAGACACCAACTGGCAAAATGAAGTCAGGAAAGCCCTTGGCTGTTTGCGGCTTGCTGGCTCCACCCATACAAGTATGTGGTGCAACAACTGCGGCAGCACGATTAGCAAAGGAAGATATGGGCGTAGGTCAATGCCGACAGTGTCCTAGCACTATGAAACTAACTTTGGTTTCTAGATTGCTGTGAGTGTAACGACGACTTTGACTTGTGCGCCGAATGCTGTCAAATGGCAACCAAGTGCCCGGGCTCCGATCATTCTTGGGCAATGCGTCAAGTCGCCTTGCTCGGAGACGTTTGTGCTCCAGATGCGAAGGAAATGAACCGGCGCTGGATGAAATACAGTGAGTTCTCCTGCAACAGCTGTAAGTCGACCATCACCCAGGGGAGGCTCTATAGTAAGTCCTGTCACTGCGCCTGTTTTCAATGAGACGCTAGTTAACTTGTATTAGCATGTATGGAATGCGATCAAGATCATGGTGGGTTTGATCTCTGCATCAACTGCTATTATCAGGGCGAGGGATGCCAGAAGCCGGATGACCACGCGCTGTACGCCTTCCTGTGGGCATTCATTCCGGAGAACACTGGACCTTATATGGCCACCCACGGTACAGGGAGTGTGCAATGCGATGTATGCATGAGGAAAGTTGTCCAAGGCTCTTACTATCGTAGGTTTTTCAAAACATCTGCTCATGTGTCCTTGGACACGAGCCAGGAAGACGTCCCGAACTGACATGATGATTGAAGACTGCAGCCAATGTACCGGAGACAAACTAGGGGACAAGTACGACCTTTGTCGCCCATGCTACGAGGTTGGAAACACGTGCCGTAATGCAAGGCATTTGCTCCATCGGTACTTTGCATATGGAGAATCGAAGGATCAGCCCAAAGTGTACCCTGATGGTGTTGTGAATTGCGATCCTTGTGGTGAGCAAATCAAGGATAAGTATTGCTACCGTAAGCTCAATTGCTCAGTTAGGTGCGCAAGTCACGCTAAATTGTCATTGTTAGACTGTGAGTCATGCAACGACGGCACCTACGACATCTGCTCTTCGTGCTATATGTTGGAGGTTGGATGTAAAGACCGCACACATGAATTGACGAGGCTCGCACTCGGGTCGTGAGAAGTCTCGGGACTCGCACACTCTCCTTTGGGCTCGCATCCCGCTCCTCAAGACCTCTTTCACACCAAACCGACTCCACCAGCACGGGCATTTTGCGCCATCGGATCTTCCTGGTCAAGCGTACTCTTTTCCTCACCGACTCCCGAACGATTAATCCTCCTTCTTCACGATTGCTTGCCGTTCACTGCGCCATCGCGCATATACTTCATTTGAGTGCCGCTGGCCGCCATATTGACAATATTCTTGAGGACCTTAACCAAGGGGACATATCAGCAGACAGATCGACTCCGGTGGGATATCTCACTGCCTTGCGAGTCAGGGCTGGTGGGATGGGCGGATTCGCACCTATTCATTGATGCCGTATGGAATACATGGGAAGAGAAAAGGGGAAAGGAATGATCGAGAATAGTGGCTTCCACACCTAGAGACCTTCAGCCCAGCGGGACTATCACAGAAAACTCATGCCTTAATCTCGGCTCACAGCATATGAGCTCCAGTCCGAATAGCTCGCGCCGCACAACTGGCAGTAATAACGACGTCCGGGGAGAAAATTCGCTTCCCATGTGCCCCCGCAGCTAGGACATTGATATTCGGTTCGTGTAGTGTGCGCTGCTGCCATGAGCCGAACGAGGTCAGCAGCAAAGCCGCTTGTTTCCTCAAGAACGCGCAAAAACTTGTCCTTCTTGAGTAAGGCCTCCATGTATTCGTGAGAAACGCGAGCGATTGTGTCCCGAAGTTCTTCACATTCAGAGGTGCCGTAGACGTCGGTGATGACGTGGGGAAAGTCGTCCATATCCCAGCAGATGTTCGCCGCATGGTCAAGCTTCTCTTTTGAGAGCTGTTTGAGTGCTGGGACCCCGTATTTGTCTGCAACTCTGTACACCCTCACATTGAAAACCATAGGAGATATTCGTTCCTCGCTGTTTCCGCTGCTGTCGTATTCATTCTCATACATAAAGCGGATCATTGCTTCGACCGCTCCTGAGTCGTCTTCTTTGAGCACGACCACATCGTCGCGAACTTCCTATGCATCAACCTTCAGGACAGTTCTCCGTCATCACAGAGAAGAGTTTAATCATACCTTCCAATCGCCATTGAACAAGCGATCGAAATACTCTGACTGGCCACACATAATTATCTTATGGACTCTGAAGTCACGATCGTCTACTTTGATAGTAAAGTCGGAGAACTTCGAAGAATTGAAGAAGCTTGACGACGTCAGCCTCCGTCTCTATCCTCATTGAGCTGGACCGTGTCTACCTCTTCAGACGAAGTGCCCCAACGTTTCCGCTTGACGTCTCGCGGTCTCTGATCACCATGGCGAGGTTAGCCTCTTCTCCTTTACTTGACATCTTAGAATTGTCCAATGATACTCCTTAAGTTGATTTAAGAGGGTGTGAATGTTCGTGAAAATTCAGTAAAGTCAGTACCGGAGGGAAGTACCGAAGTGAAGTAGCCACACTTCACCGCCGCAAACAAGGTAACTACCCGTGGCTGTGCGAGATAGGGTTCGAGCGGGAACATTCGAGAACATTTTGGCGAGCTGCGTCTGCTACGTTTTCATTCCAGAGTGACAAGCTGCGTAGAATGGCGCCCTATCTGTCAGCTTCACAGCACACACAGATCCAACACGTAATTGAATGGAGGTTTCACGTATCGCCAAATCGGAACTGCTGCTAACTGCACTTTTGACGTGGTCAAAGTCATCAGTCGAAACCAAGCACCTCGAAATCGTGGTGGGCGTTCCCAACCCGTCACCTCCACGATGCGAGCCTCCCTATTGGAAAACCTCCTTCGAAAGCCTGGTCTAACCCTTGAAGAGATGGTCGTATATCTATGGGACGAGTTCGAGTGACTTACCACTACGTCATCTCTTAGCAGGACTTTATATTCTGCGGGCTGGTCGAAGAAAAAAGGCTGGCGGAATAGCCAAAGAGCGTAGTGCGGATCTACGCGATTTCTATCTACACAATATTTCTCTTCTTCACTCCTATCAACTCGTATATGTGGACGAACCTGGCTGCGATAAACGGACTGGATTCAGACGGACTGGGTGGTCTCCTCTGGGCGTGACACCCGCGCAGTTTCGCCGTGGCCAGCGTTATCAGATCCTACCTCCGTACTCATAGAATGGGATCCTCCTCTCACGCGTGTTTCAGGGCACCACTGACAGCGCCATGTTTGAGGACTCTATTGAGTAGCTCCTCCATCACTGTGGAAGATATCCGAAGCCCAATTCGGTGCTGGTCATGGACAATGCATCTTTCCATGGTAGCGAGCGGATTGAGCAGATGTGTTATGCTGCGGGGTCAAGCTTCTTGTATCTACCCCCGTACTCACCAGATTTGAATCCTGTTGAAGAATTCTTTGCCGAATTAAAGGCTTTCGTCAAAAAGCACTGGAAGGTCAATGAGGAGAACCAAGGGGAAGGCATTTCGGGAGCGGCTGTATCCAAGGTCTGTGGTCCCTTTCTGGTACCTTGTATTCGTCCTCCCAGCCTCCCTACATTCCTCCTTAAGCACAGTGGTTAGGTTTGTGGCTGGACCCTATCGGTGGCTGGATGTCACACTATAGTGCCACCTGCAGAGGAATCCGCCACCTTGGCCAGTTGGTTGTACAATGCTTCAAAAATCCCATGGACTGGATCCGATCAGGCTGCGCCGTACACGCTGCCGAAGGAACGAAACCACTGCCTCCGGTCCCCACTCGGCCACATGGTCCACGGATTGGATCCGATCCATGGACTATGTCGATATCGAGGCTCGTCCGTTAACGCTCCATACGAGTCATCTCGAATGTGATCAGTAGAGCTTGTCTGGGTGACCCACAGATTGGATCCGATGAAATACCACGGCCCATCGGATCCAATCCATGGATCATCTCGATGTCGAGGCTCGTCATCGCGAGGGTGATCAGTAGAGCTTCCCTGGGTGGTCCACAGTGGATCCGATTCGTGGCCCTCGATATTGAAGATATCGACTTCTATCGAGCAGGGTAGCCCCCCGGCCACATGGCCCACGGATTGGATCCGATGACGGTGCGGCAAGGGGAAGTGCCCATGCGATCACATGACACAGCCACGTCGTGAGGTGCCATCACAGCATAGAAGAATTCAAAACACCTCAGGCTGAGGCTCCCCAGATCATGCTCTCATTGGTCGGCCTTGAGCAGTTCGAACTCTAATTGGACATTGATGTGACACATGACTGATTCATAGGTAGCCAAACCAACACAAAAACATTTTGGGTGTTCCTCTCGCTGGCCTCCTGAGAGCTTTGCCGGACTCTCTTAGAGTATGAAGTATGTCCTGGCCAAATTATCGGGCAGCTACCAACTTTATGGTGCTTGTTTTTAGCTGTGGAGAGCCGAGGAATGGCTAGCTTTGCGGGTCATGTTCAGCGGCAAGCATGTGCTAGACGCTTTGCAATGCCCTATCGCAAGCGGAATTACTTCCTTGCACTACTAGTACCAGAATTAGTAAGTGGATATTATTCTGTAGACGAGTCTAGTCCGCCGTTTGTCGACTCTGCACTAGGTAGTCAGGCCCCGGGACAGTGAGAACACAACAACAGAGAGACCTTTCCGACCCAGGGACTTTAGGTTTGACTCCACAGTCTGTCCCATATAGTATGCCAAGCATGGATTTCCCCATAGTGATTGTAGAAGAAGGGAAATGCGGGTTTGCGGTCGCCGCCAGCCTGGGAAAAAGCTCCCATCAAGTAACAGTACATCCTCAACCCTACCCGAGAGTATGCCAGAAGATCCCTCTTATATATGTCGACGCAGATCTTTGAGCGCTCATCGTTCTCCAATAAAATCGGCGCAGCAGATGTCCCTCCAAATGCTATCAGGGTCATCCGCTATTTGGGAGTGTGTGATGAAGAATCTAAAAGCTCGATGTTCCACTCTCTGTGTGTGCATTCTCCAGGTGGATCCAAAGATATTCATGGAGATGGTGAGGATACCTCCTGTTGGCAGTTGCTGGTACTCACCACGGGCAGGACGTTGGCAAGCAGCGTTGACGGGAGTCGGGCTCTCACGGCTCTAGCTCCCACTCCTGAATATGAGGAGCCGTCTGTCGACTCTTCAGGAACCTCTCGGGAGAGCGACCACCCACAGCGACCTTACTAAACACCAATTGAGCCTAGTTGTGCGAGCGTTGCCCGCACGATGGACTCCATCAACAATAGGAATCTGACGCCATAGAACAGGAGAAGCGTTGACAAGACTCAAGAAGGCGCACGAAGGTGTGGAGCGCACTCGCCAGAGGTCGCCGACAAAGAAAGTGGCCATCCGGGCTGCAGCAGCAAGATCTCAATTAGAGTTGAAGCCTTCCTCGACATGTTAACAGGAAAAGAGAGACCGAGTGCTCCGCTGACAAAGAGCAACAAGCGCATATGGGTACATCTTTGGAAGCCCAATTGAATATTCTGCACTTCTTGAGCTGTGCTTGGAAGAAGGCACGTGACAGTATGCTATGGTGAAGCAAATACTCTTTCCGATCATTTTCTTCAACTCTCCCGCTGCATGTACAATCTCTGTCCCTCTTTAATCTCAGCCTCGCCTTTCGGCATGCGATAATGCATTAGTTCCTGCGAGCGAAAGCTTCAAGTCCAGATTGGGTAATGACTAAACGGGAGACTAACCTAATCCTACCAAACCGCATATTTTCGACACACTTTTTCTCGACCAGCTACTTGAAATTTCCTGTTTCGATTATTTCATGGACACTGTCACAATCTTCAGAACGTTTTCTAATCTGCATAGACGTACACATATGCTGAATTAACGGTTTAAAGCACCATTTGCAGATTCGAACAGTATGACTTCCCTCGTCGTGCCGGGTCAGATCCTCGGAAACACATCCTCCTACCTTCCAGGTCCAGGCACGCATGTTTTCGAGAAAAATATCCACGCTTCGATAGTGGGCAAATCCATAGTCACACCTGCGGCAGGCAAGGAGGGCAAACCGACTATTTCAGTCCCACATCAAACCACCATTCCGGTCGGAGGCAAGGCCGCTAAGCCTCTCCCCAAAGTTGGCTCCATCGTCCTCTGTCGAGTAACTCGAGTACAACAACGGCAGGTGGCGGCGTCAATCTTGGTCGTCGATCCTTCACCTCAAGACGTCATTTCATACACTCAAGTCACAAACGATGACTTGCAATTCCAAGCCGTCCTGCGGAGAGAAGACATCCGAACTCACGAGAAGGATAAGATCGTCATCAATGATATGTTCCGAGTGAGAGACATAATCCGGGCCACAGTGATCAGTCTGGGGGATGAGAGAAATTATTACATCAGCACAGCCGGCAATGAGTTGGGCGTGGTGGTCGCAACAAGTGATGCCGGAAATGCTATGGTCCCGGCGAGCTGGAAAGAGATGAAAGATGTTGTCACTGGAAAAGGCGAGAGCAGAAAAGTTGCGAAGCCTTCTTGAGCCAGAACGAGATGCTTACCCGGAATATCAACAAGAGGGACATGCCCAACATCGGATTTGATACAGATTGGCTTCTCTTGGGTCCTTTGATGATGGCCCCATGCGGTACCAAACATGAGTGGAATACCGCGGGGTCAGCCTCATCACGAGCGACCAGCAACGCTGACCCGAGCAGGCATGGCCACCTGGATCCAAATCACTCCAAACGAAGATTCAATAATCACAGACGGCATGCCTTGCGCCCGGATAATTCGCGGACATCGTCGACAAACAGCCCGCGTTCCTATCTGTTCTATCAACTTTGATCGACAAATTCGGCTCACCACACACCCTTCTTCTCGGGCTCTCTATATCTAGCCGGACTGATTCACTTTGACAAAAGCTGACTTGGATACTTTCTCCGATACACATCCGTATCATACCATCCTACCGACAGCGTCAGTCGCAAGTATGAATACAATACTGTCCCATAATTCCCAACTCCATCTTCAGCTCGGAAGACGTTCCATTGCCTCTCACCAATACCCCCTTTCGCCCCTTCGCCGTCGTGTAAGCTTTCTTCACTTTCTCTATCACTCCCAAATCAAACCAATCATACCCTCTCCAGTATCCACGGTCACGACCCTTTTTCAAACAAGGCTATGTCAGACTGTGTTCGTCACGGGAGGAATATCAAGCCAAAAGCATCTCGAAGCAACCGACCCATTCACTTGGCGAGGTTTGAACTTTGGGGTTTTTCCTCCCATCATCCAGGTCTGGCATGCTGAGTAAGTTTTGTGTGTCGGAAAGAATATTTAGGGAGGAGACACTTCAAAGGCTTGTAATTAGTGCATCTCAGGCTAAAATTAAGATGGCCGTTATTTCACACCGGCTGCGCTTTTCTTCCCCTTTCGTTTCTCCTCGTTCCCCCTTCCCAGCGATCAGGAAGTCATACAACATCCTCAAAACAATAATGAAATGATCCTTCGCTATCCTTTCCCTCTTCCCATCCCCATCCATCCCATTCCCATTGACTTCCCTCACGGTTCAACCCATTTCACCGCTATAACGCCTCGCTATGCCGCTGCACATTTCGAGTAGCACATTCAGGATGCATATGCAGCGTTTCATTGCACAATCTCCGTGAAAGGGGTATATAATAATTTCAAAGTATTTCGAACAAAACCCAAATAGCCTTTTCTTTTTCATGCAGGTTCATCCCTCCACCAATGTCTGCTTGGGTCCTTTCCCAAGTAATTCCAACGATCTTTGAGCAAGGGCAATGACTTCTCCCTCACCCTCTTCACCTTCCTCGTCATCTGATTCGACATGCTTATCGGCAATTGTCTTCACCATCTGGATGATGTCTTCAGATTTGGCGACCATGCTCACAAGCTTCTTGTCGTCAGACTCCAAAAGTTGAAGCAAGGTCCAGATAGCAATGTGTTGAAAGGTGGGATCTCCGCTGGCCAAGAAACGTTTCAAATAACCATGAATACCACCGTTTGGTTCGGTCCAGTCTCGAACAAATATGGAATAGTCACCGACTTTCGACGACAGGTTGCCCAAGGCCGCGGCGCTGTTGCCCTGAACTTCAATGCTTTCCGAGTCTGTCAACGGGATAAGAACGTCAAAGACGCCCAAATTGAGGAGATGGGTTTTGAGTTCGTCACTCAGTGCGAGGACAGCAATAGCAGCAGTCATTTCGGATTGTACGCTCAGAGGAACGGAAAGGACCAATTCTTTGCATTTCTGCACCGCCCCAGCTTCCAGAACGAGTTGTTTGTTGCGATCCGAGCTTGCCGCAAGATTTCGGAGGGTGGAGATTGCATGGCATTGAATCTCCTCATTGTCCGTCGAACCGAGAAGATCGACCAAGGGTTTGAGGAAACCAGCATCGATGATCGGCGATTCGTTCAGAGGATGTATGGAAATGTTCCGGATACAGGCGACCGCCGAGAGAATCAGGGGCAAATAAGAAGACTGAAGGAGTCGGAGAAGTGGTTGTAAGCCTCGAGCTCGTACAATTTCCAGCTGATATTTTTCATCGGAGGCAAGATTTCGAAGAGCTAGGGCGGCTTGACACTGGACCTTGGGAGTACCGGAGTCCATGAGCTGCACCAATGATTGAACGAGGCGTGACTCAGTCTGGGCGAGTTTCTTTCTGTTCGATGCATCAACAGCAATATTGCTGAGAGCGGTGGTGCAGTAATATTGGACATCCATGTCAGGCGAGGAGAGAAGTTGGACGAGAACGGGGATGGCTCCAGCATTGACCAGTTGCTGTCTGTTATCATCTGATTTCTGGTCAAGAGATATACATGTTTTGCAGAGCGAAACATCTTACCAGAATGTGTCATGTTCAACAATGCGCCCGTGGCGTTCCTCTGAACTCGCATGTCCTTGGATTTGGCCAGCCTTGTCAATGGCCCTAGTGCTCCCGATCTGGCAATCTTTGCCTTGTTGTCTTCATGAGTGGCCAGGTTCGTGATGCATCCCACTGCATTGCACTGCACCTCGACATTGGGCGACATCATTTGTCGGATGAGAGGAGGCAAACCGCCGAGTTGAACAATGGCAACCTTGTTCTCGGCTACGGTCTGTCAGTGATGTTCAAAGTATTCATGTGGGGAGAACTGACTGTTGACAGCAAGATTTCCGAGCGCGGCGCTGGCTGCTCTTTGCACCTCAATGTCGGGATTTTGCAGAAGGAACAAGATAGGCTCCAGAGTGTCCCGGTCGACCTCTCTCACATCTATAAACACGGTCAGACTTGTCCGACATAGCCCATCTTTTTGATTTCGGTTGGCCCACCCCGTTCTGTAATCTCCGCGAACGTTAGACTGGCACTTCGTTGCAGGTCGACATTGTCCGAATACACAAGTGTGCTCAGAGCTCGCAGTGGCTCGCCGGTGAAGAAGTCTGTTTCTGCCCGCTGGGATCGGTTAAGCCACGACTGGGATTGTAGACGGAAAGGGGAGCGTACGTTCTCAAGGTATTGTAGAAGGTCAGCAACGGCTTCCCGCTCACTGTCTGCGAGGGCAGGCTCATAGAGGTTATCCTTAGGCCGACCTGAGAGGATTGGAGTTAGTGGGCAGGATGGACCATTCAAAGACCAATGGCACGGGCGGACCTTTGCAGCAAGAAGACAGAGAATACCCCATTTCAAGGAAGAGGGCCCCGAAGGGACAAAGTTGTGATGGAGAGTGTGGATCAACAGGATCGCGCGAAAGTTGCTATGCTGGTGTGGCAGGCGTTGGGAAAATGGAGTATTCTAACCAGGTCATCTGCCGCCGATGGCAATGGTGATGCAGAGTCGAACGACGCTGGTCAGGCTTGACGTGGACTGTGGACAAGACGAAGAAAGTTGGATGCCAGAGTGCGGATCGGTATCGTACAGCACTGACGACAAGCACAACCGCGCGCACAGCACGAGCCACGACCACGACGACCACAACCGTGACTTGCCCTCGATGACTTTGGGATGAGTAGGGCGAGAACGTGGATGTATGGTTACGAGTGGCGTGCACCGTGAGGTAGAGCAGTCGCAGGCAAGGATGTGGTGTGGAAGGCTACAAGTTACAAGTTGAGCGAGAAAGGATGCGTTCTCGACTTCTGGCCGGCCGGACCGAATGTGGATTAGGCCAACTAACTAAATGTGAGTGAGCTACTGTAGTAAAAGCTGCAGGTGAAGGCTAAGCAAGCAAAGCGATAGGCGGCTGGAGGGCACCTTTTAGGGTGGCACCGCTTAGCCGAAGAGCCCTAATAGGCGCACGTATTCGTTACTCGACGCTCGAGATTGGGTCATGTTGTTTAGGGTGCCGCCCATCAGCCGTTCGCCCGTAGTTGAAAAGAAGTACAACCTGCCAAGCTCAACATCGTCCAGTGTATTTTTTTTTTTTTTAAAAGCAGCTTTCGTTTACCCTTGTGTCACATCCTTGTAGAGGTACGGCACATCAGACCGCCTCACATCAACCCAGCACGGAGGAACGTCATAATGTGGGCTGCAGCAGATTCATCTTGCATGCCTCCTCATTGACAAACCCAGACCGAGCTCTCTTTCACATGCTCACAACGTCATCCACAAAGCATAGTAGAATCGCAAGTAATTGGGAACCAATAACAAAATGATCTGGATGTATTTGAGAGTAATGTTATTATTGTCTTTCTATCTTGTATATGTCCTTTTACCACACGCACTAGTAGGGTATCTTTTTCTTGAAAGCACAAGTTCCCTTCCCAAACACACCTGATGAATGAAAGAGACTCGTTCCATTTTTGGGACCGATAGACATCTACGCTTTGGTCTTTTCCGAGCTTTGTTTGCGGCTGAGGCTACTCTGCTGTTCTTCTCTGCCTCCATGAGGTTATAGTAGGCGGCGTATGTGGCAGGCATGGCGGATTGTTATGCGATTGATATGATTTGATGGATGGGGCAGATGGACTGATTTGGACGGTTATAAGTCGAGTCAAGTACGGCAATGCTTCTTTATTGTTCTTGGTTTATCCAAGGTGGAAAAGAAGAGACGGGACCAGGAGTTAACTGGGTAACAGATTATGTACTCCTGACTTCTCTCGGTCATCCGGTCAATTGGAATCGCATCCCACAATACGCCCTACTGCATCTGAATCTCAGGAGCATTCTCAAAATCACTGTAGAGAGATTAAGGAAAAGTGTACTCATCGTCTAAGACTCCGACAGACCTCACCAATCAGAGACGAAGCTGAGGGTGCCCTTGTGCCTCAGGGCGTATCCGGCTGTCGTTAACAGAAAGCTGTGTGTCAAGGGCGCGCGTGAACCTTCTGTTAGCGGTTCTCGTTGTGTCGTACATTCATGGCCACTCACAGGCGTGAACATTCTGCGTCAAATTTTTCGCTTAACTAACGCCTCCGACGGCAAGGTCGTGGAGACATTCTGACCAACATTGATAGTAGAAGAGAAAGACGCTTCGACGTCACGTTGGCACTTGCCTCAATTACCAAAGGCAACATCAGGACATGACCAATTGCGTACTCCGTAGATGAGCAATATTCAGTCCATCTCGCCGCGTGGCTCCAAACGCGCATGGATTTCAAAACGTATGCGTAGAAACAGAAACAATGAAACCAAATAATAACTCAATCGCAATACCAAGATACCCTCGAACTCACGGTTTTCCTGCTAAGGCTGTTTGGATCTATGGTACAAGAAACTGCTTCCTTACCGAACACCCGACTTTCGTCAGGGATAACGCTGTTGTACTTTCCCAAGACACGGAGAAAACGACTCATTAGTTGGAGAGATTTGCCGTAGGCGTTCTTCCGGTAACAGAAGTCTGGAGTCCTCAGATGGTCAGGAGCCGCCCGGCATTGACAGAGCCGGATTTCGATCATGAATACTCGCCAATTTCGCGGGGTCAATAAGACGCCCCAGACGATAGACGGATGTGGGACGAGGCCATCTTCAGATATTACTTTTTGGTTTTCATTGGGTCGAAACCGAATTGCGCCGGATCGAAGGGTCAACGGCTTCTTACCATGCTTTGCGGAAGAAAGAGGTAGGACCTGTGGGCCTCCCAAAAAGGTGTGAATACACTGAGCATAGAATACCCACCAACCAATCGTGATGAAATGTTGCACATATTACAGTGACTGTGTGTGTCGGGGTATCAGTACCTTCGCCGTTGTCTTGGATCGTCGTACCCGTCGTTATCGTGGTATCGTTTTCTCGATCCATAGTCGTCGTCTCGTCTGCCTCCGCCGTATCGATCTCGATCTCGGTCCCGGTCCCGGTCCCGGTCGTCGTAACCACGGTCTCGACCACCAAGAGGTTCTTTGTTGCCTCCAGTCCCGCCGCGATGGTCCCGGCCTCCATGGCCATTTCTCCGATCATCGTATCCTCCGCCATATCCACCTCTTCCACCTGGTCCACTGGGCGCATTTGGAGGCGGAAGGCCATTTTGATATCCTCCCTGTCGTCCACCGAAGCCGCTTCCTCCTTGATAACCAATACCGCCGCGTCCACCATAGCCGCCTCGGTCGCCGCGGAAACCACCGCGAAATCCACCTCGACCACCATAGCCTCCTCTGAATCCGCCTCCATAGCCACCCTGGGGACCTCCAAAGGTGGGTTTGGCAGGAGTTTGCTTGGTATATCCACGTCCACCAAGGCCGCCGCCGAATCTTCTTGGTCTCCAACCAGGGACCACGCGACCACGTTCAACATCGACAACGACTCTCCGATCTCTAATTCGCAAACCATCTGTTTCTTTGTAGGCGGCTGTAGAAGATAAGAGGATTAGGGTCAGTTCCATAATATCTTACCATTTTGAACGGTGATGAGGAAAAGGGGGGACAAGGGGTTGGGGTAAAGGGACTACGCGGGAAAAATTACCTCGCATATCTTTTTCTCGTTCATACACGATGAAGGCATACCCACGATGGGGTTTCTTGGGTTTGGGGGCTGTCTCGTCCTTGACGATTCTGATCCTCTCGATAGGACCAAATCTTCCGAACTCGCGTTCCAAGTCTGCCTCTTTTACATCATAGCTTAGCCGGCCAACAAATAGAGTCTTGATCGCGTCGCCCTTAATTTTGGGATCTTCATGTGGTCGGTATCCGGTGAAGCCATCCTTTTGCATCTCATCCAAGCGTGCCTTCTTCTCTAGTCGTTTTCGGTCGCGCTGTTGCAACCATGACTCTGTAGGCACGTAGACATCTGTCTGTTTGTATTCTTCGAGTTGGGGGAGGAATGCAGCTACGCCGGATAGCTGTGACTGTTTGAGAGCCTTTTCTTCGGGCGCACTGTCCTGAGGTGGGATGTATCGTAGTGGTGGCCGAGGCTGGAACAAAGCAAGGAGATTAGGAGGGAGTTTGTCCGTCATCTTGATTTGATGGCCAAACAGTTCGGAGTGGGAAGGATCCCAGCACGCATGGGCACGCGGAGGGTATCAGGAAGAGAAGAGAAATTCAAGACGTGATAAATTTACATAGTCATGGCAAAACAAGACAAAGGACGCGTTTGAAGGGCTCGATGATGTTGCGCGGACCATGCTGTCGGTTGAGCTCGCACCACATTTCTGCGCGCAGCCTTGGCAGACACCCAGATTCAGTTTAGCCTCTTTTCCCTCGTCTGCTTTTATCTCCAGGGCTGGCTCCTCAAAAACATTCCTCCCTACTCCGTATCATTTTGAATATGTGCAGGGACGTCAAAGAGCTCGTCGGCACATGACTCGTCCCCGACTATCCCCGCCCGCTCCGATTTAAATATCTCCGTTCGAGACATCTTCTCATCCCCAAAGAATTTCCACATATCCTTGAGTAATAATTCTGGCGTGTCCAAACTTGGGAAGTGCCCTCCTGTCTCATGGACGGTGCGACATTGAACATTTCCACCTCTTTGTGCCCAGTCGAGAGGCGTTCTGTACCAGATATCCTTCGGGAACTCGGAAATTGCCACTGGTTGAGTGACATAAGGGATCTTTCCGAATCCATGTATGTTGATTGCGCCATCCTGCCAAATTCAGGTCAGTTCCATTACCGAGAGATGAAATATTTATATTCCCACTCACTTTAGCACCATTCTTGTACAAACTGAATGCGGCATAAGGTCCAGGAATCCAATGCATCATGGTCCAAGTGATTAACCGCTCGGGAGTCCAGATACTTTTGTCCACCACGACCCCTACAACAGCGTCATAGATCCACATGGCCAATCCGACTGGCGAGTCGGTCATGCCGATGGCCAACTTCAGTGGTTTTTGTTGATGGATTTGGCCATATGCCCAGTGCTGCGTTGTGAACGCATCATGAAGCTCAATGATGAAATTTTCATCGTCACTCGTCTGATTGTTGCGATCTCTCTCCCGGTCGTCCTCGTTAGGGGGAATAATCCAAAAATTGGAGAGGACCGAGACCACACTCTCCGGATAATCATGCGCCTGGTATCTGAGAATGAAGTCACCGGCGTCACCTCCCTGAATCACGTACTTCTCGTAACCTAGCTTCTGCATCAACTCGTGGAAAGCGTGGCCCGATTGGCGATATCCAAAACCAGGTTTGCGTGGGGATGGTGAGAAGCCGAATCCAGGAATTGAGGGAGCGACGACGTGAAATGCCGGTAGTGAATCATCTGGCGGGTGAACAAGCGGTTCGATTATATTCTCGACTTCCAGGAACGAGCCCGGCCAACCATGGATAAAAAGGAGAGGAATTGCATCGGGGCGGTCAGACCTATGATGCACAAAGTGCAATGGGATAGGATCAGTATAATTCGTGTCAGGCCCGGTTTGCACCACGGTCGTGTATTGCTTGAACTTTTGATTTAGCTCTGCCTCGATCTTGTGCCAGTCATACTTGTTTGCCCAGAAGTCTCGAATAGTCTCCACATCGTGTCGTGGTGGGCCGTCCGCAAAGGCATCTTGATCCGACAAATCCGCATCGACCAGCCTTGTCAAGGAGGCCTTGAGTTTTGTGAATTCGATGAACTCCGGATCTACCGAGATTGTGAAGGATGTGATGGCCTCGCTGAAAGTGGCTTTGAAATTCAAGTTTCCCGGAGCCGGTGCGGTGACGTTAGAGGCTGTCGCCATGGCAGTGTGGATATGAACAAAGAATATGGAAAGGAGGACGACACCAATGTAGACGAGAAAAGTGAAGAGACAGTGCATATGTCGAGAAATATACCTGGGAAGGTGGGTACGAAAGCAGATTATTGCTCTGTTAGAGAAGTACGGATTGGGATAGAAAGAAGGATCCCTTGGGAGAAATAACGCTTGATGTAATATAAATACCCTGCCAGTATGCCATAGAATACCAAGACACAGCAGACAGAGTCAATGCCTAATACTAAGAAGGGGCCCAATAAGAGAAGGACAAGGCTGAATACCCCGAATCATCCTTGATCGCCGATTCAGAGAAATCACTCGTTCGCTTACGCGGGAAAAGGAGGATCAGGAGCTTATTAATGCCATTCGACTTGCTCTCAAATGGAAAGTATGACTGCCGCGGAGCTCGCTCCATCGCAAAATCACGAAGTAACCCCCGAAGCCATGGGGTTCCGCGCAAATCCCTCAAAACGAGTCCGAACCTTGCCATGATCGCACACTGACACTGACAAGCGTTTGATACGCAGTAGAAAAATCCGACGCTGAAGCAAAGTAACAGACAACATCTTACTGGCCATGTTACTGGTATCCTTCAAGGCCAAGTCCTCAACATGCACTACGCTAGGTGGGACCGAAAAGAAAGGAAGGAGTATCAAAGGGGATGGTTGGTGATTAGCTAGCCCGATGTTGACGCCTTTACCCTTCCCTTCTACCCGCAAGTAAGGACCCAACATTCGGTCTTCAATGCCATGACTCAAAAGGATTCATCTCGACGGCGACGCTTCAAACGTCAAGGTGACAGATGAACTGCCCTGATTCTCTTTCACGTTCTCATCGGTAGGCGCCACGCCGGAGCTCTCCTCCAAATCCTCTTATTCTTTGTTGTGTCAAACTACGAAACGAGATATCCTAACTGCTCAAAACGCCAGTCTGGTCTGCAGAGACTATTGCTCTCGCTCTCGATCCAACCTGATATTCCAACATTCGGCTTTTCATTGCAGAACTACGTTCATTACCAGTTACCTTTATCCTGTCGACGCAAGCAATCGACATCATGAATAGTCTTATATACCTCCGTTCTCGCGTCTTGTCACGAATGCAGAGCTTCTCGGATTTGTCAGCCGACAATAGAATTTCTCTTGGGCGTTACCTCATTCTTATCAATGGAATCTATCGTCTGCCATAGCCCATCATCAAATACTAACATGCTGTTCTAAGCACACGAATCGACATGATCCTGATGAGAAGTCACGTTTCCTCGTCTCCTCGAGAATGACATACCAAAGTTGATGGCCTGTCATAACTACAATGTCTTACATCGTTGGAGTAGGTTCGTGAGATACGTGTGTCCACGCCTCTGCGATGGAAAGCCTCGTGGAGCTTCCTATACGATATTTCTCGGTCACACTTCCGGCCATATGTATCGCCAGGTTGTTGATGCTTTTCTCAGGGGATACGAGAATGGGCCAGCCCTCATGTGGTCCGCAGGTCTCTGAATTTGTTCGCTAGTGCAACGACTGCAGTTTTGATAGGAAGAATATGCAGAGGGTCGGAGAAGCTCTGGCGGTTAGGAGAAAGCCCCTACACCACGTCGTCTATGAGCTATCTGTCTCCTTACCTCCACTTGCACTTGGTTTGATTATATCATACTTTACTAATGCTAGAGACTTCGATTATCCGTGCTGGCCATGACCACTTCGCACAGTTGGCAGGCACACAATCTTTTCCTGGAGACGGATCGATTCCGTGAGGAAGGTTGTCGCCATTCAGTCCGAACCCTCTCTGCAGCTGTTACGAATGCAGTTCAACATATACAAGATGGCTCAGAGCAGGAGAGAAGTTGTCACGATCTTTTCAACCGCGGGAAATGTGCGATCGACATACGTTCTCTGATTGTGGTGAAGGACAAGGGTTGCTTTCGGATCAGGGTAAAGATGTATGGCACTGTTTTGGGTGGCCGAGATCTGGAACAGATAGATCGGGTGGAGCACGCAAAATTTCGGCTGGCCGTACATCATGTATGATTCAATTGACCGTGAAGTCCCAGATGAAACCTTGAACAATTATACAACTTGAACAAAGAGGCTGGAGAAGATGATTGTTCGACGGCACTAGAAATCTCGAAGAGTCGACATAGCGGAAACCAGCTATGTGATTGGTGCTATCTCCCGACCCATGGGAAGTTCTCCTACGGTGTACCTGGCGAATGTGCGTACTACAATGGCTCATTCAACCTAGAGTCAGGACCGCACAATGTGCCACACAATGAGCGAGTCCAGGGACTTAACAGATGTTGAGTTGAAATTTAGACTGACGCAGAAGGAAGAGATGGCAAGAAATGAAATGCGCAGATGGACATGGTGCCACGGGGAAAGTTTGGTGGACTGCTTTTAATCGCTGTTCCATATCATCATAGTCATGATGTAACATTTGGGCCTTGCCATCTGCCTGCAGATGCTGCGATGCGTTTCCATGTAGACAGCAGTCCAGCCCAACCCGTAATGTCAGATGGGTGCACCTTGAGATGCATTGAGTGCTCTGTCTATCTAGCAACTAGTCCTGCCAGATTGCTGGTATGTATATATATACGTTTGGTTGACCTCTTTTCTTCTCCTATTCCTGCCCCTATATCCCAAAAAAAGGGCACTGGTTACATGTTCAACCCAGTGCACTCATTCCATTTCCTCTGAACACTGCACAAGGCTCGAGGGACCTTTTTGAAGCAAAATATATGACGGTTCAAGGCGGGGCCAAAAGCGGTGCATGGAACCGCCGTTTTGGGCGGTCCTTTCACCAGCGTCTCCGATGCGGATATGGTGGCTAATAGTGACCACTGTCCACAGTACTTTGATGCTTTACAGGCTCGTCAAATGCATCATTGCAGTATGCGGCGGACTGCAGTCTCTTAGCCCTTCGGCCAACAGGTCGAACGTTGTATTGAGATTTCGCCTAGTTCTTCCAACTTCAAGAATCGACTGCACATCTTCTGCATCCCATCTGCTGTGGGTACCATTGAGATTGTCATCATCCATGGTGCTGGAACATGCAAGAGGGGGAGAAAGGGAATGCCGCAATGGCAAAGGCTGACTGAGTAGGAGTGGAGATCGCTCTAGCGAGCTAGTCCAAACTAGGCATAGCGCGTCACGTGATAGTTCGAGATACTTTAAGTCCAATGGTTGAAAAAAGGGGTTATCACCCCTATGTAGGATTTAGGGGTAGAAACAGGAGAAGTAAAGGGGTCAACTCAACGTGTATATATACCAGCAACCTGGCAGAACCAGTTGCGAGGTAGACAGAGTATTCAATACATCTCAAATTTGTTCCCCAGTTCGACACTTTATAATGTCGTGAAATCCCTCGAGCGTGAGACCAACCCAGACAAGGTGTCCAAAGCCCCGAGCACGATCCTGAAGATTTCCACTGTTTCTTCCATGCCATCTCTTTAGCTGGTACTGCAGCGCTCTCAACCTTGGAAAACGCTAGGAAGGTGAATTAAGTGGTGTTCAAGGCTTAGCGGCATGAACGACGAGCCACAATCTTGACGGCACATCGTGTGGTGGCCCTCATGAAAAGTGCAAAGCCAGTAAGTCTGCATACTCCTCGAACAACTGGAGGAGAGATCTCAGTGTCGTGATCCCTTCCTGGGGGCAGACTTTTAGGAATTGCCTGGGCCTTGAGGGCGTCGGGGACCAACCAGATCTCGAATTCGAAAAGATTTCAAAATTAATAAGACTTCTTGGACGGTTTTGCTGCGAACAAGGGGATCGATTTCAATTGCAGGCGGTTTCGATGAGAAGATGGGAGGCACATCTTTCAGTAGCTGCCATTCCTCTGATGCATCACTGATCGACGCCATCGGCTGCTTTTCTCTCGTCAAAATCTGAGCCTTTCGGACGCGTACCGACGAGGTCCTGCACTCCTCACGGTTGAAGTAACCCAGTACCAATCGGCATTGACATACGTGGGACGTAAGGCGTCACGACATTACTCGTTTCTGAGAAATTGTGAGACCCTATATGTAGCAACATCAATATCAAATGGGTTAGTCTTTGGGCCCCCGGTTTAAAGGTATCTCCATAGGAAAGGTCACAGAATAGGCATTTGTTCACAAGACTAATCGCGGAGAATTGATTCTTGCAGGGCCTAGTGAACGACTTGAGGGTCGGGCATATCCAAGCACTTCTTTTGGTCCCAGGGCCAGTCCTCCGGGGCGTCCACAGAGCGTCGACTTTGAGAACACTTGACAAGCACATCCCATGTCAAGTCCCATTCCCAACAAAGACAATGAGGACGGCAGCGAAGGCTGCAGTGGCCACGAAAGTCTCTATCCTCTTCGCCGGTGTGACTAACACGATAACGATGCTGAATAGGAAGGTAAAGCCCACGATCGCACCTATTCTGGCGCCTTCACGCCGAATGAAGTACAATGCAAGCGAGCAGAGCGCAGGTACCATCGACGATAAGACTGTGCTGCAGGTGGTCACGGCTAAGAGTACTACCTTGTCGGAGTAGGAGTAGATTGGCATCTGCTGTCTTGCACCTGTGTATGCATCAGCAATATAGATGCGCCGCTTGTATTTGTGCCCGAGCAAGGAATGGTACCACGGGAGGAATCGAGTGTGGAGGAAGTACGTGAGAGGATCTCTGTTCTCGGTCGGCAGAGCTATCGAGGTGAGATCCTCTGCATTCTCTGCATCCCAGACAGCAGCTTCGACCCCATGGAAGCAGCTATGACCGCCTTCAAGGTCCAGGTTCCAGAAGCGGAGGTGCTTGTGATGCAAAGGGTCAACGGAGGGTAATTGGGAGACAGCGCGGTAACGAAGGAGTGCGTTGCCTTTCGTCTAGTTAGGAGGTGCTCAGAGATCAGCAGACGGGGACTGCGCACTATATCTCTCCAGTTTTGCGTCAAGTCGGTCCCAAAGAGCCTTCCGCATTGAGTTCGGAGGGGCGTCTCCGGAAATTGGGGCCTGGTCAAAAGAAAAGCTCGGGATCCATTTCTCTGTATTTCCAGGGTTTCTCTCCGCCTCCAATTGCAACCCCAACCCCTGCCTTAGGTGCGCAATTTCGGCCTGCAAAACGTTAAGTTGGAGAGCCTGTAGAGGCATGAAGCGCCGAAAGATGGCGAACTCGGGCTGACCGGCTTGCACCGATGACAGACGAGAGTAATCATCCATTTTAAAGATGGTGTTCATCATACGTTAAGATGGCCTTGATGACCCTTGCTACTGGAGGCGGCGCTGTGCCCGGAAGCCTTCGATGGCAACCACCGCAGTGAGGCATCTTGCATGTGAACCCGATGCCCAAGGTCTGCAAGGATGTCCTCCACCTAGTTAGCACGAACACCAGGTCGCAGAGTCGGCGAACGAGCCGTGCCGCGTGTCCCGAGATATGCACCTAGATAGGACAATCAAAAGCGATGGGGTGGCGGGCCCGCAGCGTTAAGTTCCAATCACATTCAGCTTACCATTTGTCAACGCAGCTCGGTCCAGAGGAGCATGGCGAGCGTGATTCTTTTATTCAGCGCGGGGGAGTTCAGGGGATAAAAACGTGAGCATTTCCCAAAAACCTGGAAAGTCTTCTTGGTCGTCCTTGTCGTCCTTTTCCTTCCTTTGAAAAGTCTTGGCAAGAATGCCTGAGCCTGCCGATTTCGATATGGCGGTGTCTGCGGGACATGGGCTCTGGTATAAAGGCCTCGCCCTTCCCCCCTTCAATCTGCGACAATGCGATCGGCTGAACAGGTCTTACGCTCAGGCTGACCGCGAGAACGGGCTACCCCGGTCAGGGAAACGATGATATGCGATATTACCTGCTTTCGTAGAGGTTTGCCAGCCAGCGGCCAGCATCCTGGGTACCGACTTCGAGGAAGTATGAAGTCTGACTTATTCGTAATGTATTGGATTCGTACCGCGCCCCTTAACCGGCTGTTGGTTCTATATCGGCGCGTCGTTGTAAAGAAGGGTCAACTGTTCCTATCCACGGCTTGCGGCGGAGGTCTGCGGTCAACTTTCGGCGCTCCGCACCACGAATTTTACAAGCAGCAAACTCCAACGTCCTGCAATGATCCCAAGCACAACAGAAAGCTTTACCTGTTCCTGGTCATGAATCTTTCGCGTTCTGCTGCTCTTGAAGCTTTCTGAAGCATCTGCTGTGTCCTTTTTGCAAGCCCTGACGCCTTTCTCCTACTTTTCAAGTCATATCGGGTACCACGCGTCTTTTCGCCTCTTCAGTCCCCCCATTCGAGCGTTCTGCGTCCTTTGAATTGCATTGACATTCGATCTGCCCTTTACCCAGCATTCGACGCCGCTCAGATACAATTGCAACGACACCGGTATTGCACGGCCATTACCACAATCATTGGCCATCTGAGTTGAAGGATCCCTTGACCCGGAAGGAGACTGCAGACAATTCAGCGCATCAAGGCCCTTCGAACGCGTTAAGACAAGGACCTGCACAATCTCAAATTAAAAGCCTCGGAGTTCAACAGCGAGAGTGGCGCGACAACCAACATACGCCGTCGAACGTAGCGACGTCCGGGGGGAACAATCAGGAAGGCAATACCTTTCAATCTCAGGCGTCCCCGAAGATCAAGACACATCTGGGTTGTATAAGGTGGTCGTTCATAGAGGCATTTCTCCCGGATCGACGACATAATGCCGGCGGAAACAGTACCACAAGAAAATTCGCAGCAAAATCGTGATGCCCGGGGCCAGTATGGGGCGCGTACAGCGACAACTGAATGTGTATCTTCAGTTTGCTTCAAGGATGAGAATGGGTACATCTCAGACATCATGGTCGAAATGAACGGGGAAACCAGATACCTGGGTCGGGCTCTGCTGGACACAGGATCTATGCCTAGCCTGATGAGCGAATCAACTGCAGTTCGGGCAGAAGCCTGGGGTCTGACTACCATCGATCGGAGTGAATCCAAAAAGGCCGAAGGAATTGAGATGCTTGAAGGGATTGTGAAGGGCGCAAAAATCAAGGTCGAGGGTAAAGTGAGTCTGAAGTTCTCCGTAGATGGTGATCATTACTACCGACATACTTTCATCGTGGTTCCAGACGAGGATAGATTTGACATATTGCTCGGTGCCAAACTCCTCGAGAGAAGCGCCTTGGTTCGGGCAAGGCAAAACTCCGCCGAGCCCGTGGCCGGTCGTTTGTAGAGGTTGCACACATAGCTTGGAATCCAAAAAGAAGAAATGAAATGGCTTGAGATTGCTGTGGCGTACTGATTTGGTCGCCTGCCGGCGTTAGCGATGCGGCTGACTTGAACATTGACCTTACGGGCGCGAATCTCTGAAAGGGTGGCCTCCGAATACAGCGCTGTTGGGATGAATCTGTTTGAGACCATGTCGCTGACCGCCCCTTCAATGCTGTTGTCGATCACCCTCTGGACTGCTGACACGCACAAGGTTGCCCGAGTGTAGGCGACCTGGTTAGGAATGAGTGCCGTCGTCTTCGGTCGTCTCAGCAATTGGGCCGCGACCACGACGCTCTGGCCAATGCCTTAACCTATATGCTGAAGAATGCCAGGCAGCCTGTCGATGGCTTTCCGAATCCCTGCAACATGAGATGGAGGGTGGTCTGCGACTGAGGCTATGGCGAGGCAACTTTACCATGGGACTGAGGTTATAAATCGAGGCCTTCTGTCCTTTTTGTGAGTCCCCCCAAAGTTAACAAAGACAGACCTTGGAGAGAAAAGCAAAGGAGACGCGGCCCCGAGGATGGCGAACAACGCTATATCAAACCCAAATCTGTGCGAGATCACAATAGAACGTAAGAACAAACTGCCAATAAAAAAGTTGGCAAAAAGAAACTGGCAAAGTGGACAACGCTGCGAAATCACCGAAGCATGTGTCCAAGATCTCGGTTTCTCCACTATTGAAAAGAACGGGGAGAAGAGGAAGTCCTTACGGCTTCGTTGGGCTCCGAAAGCTGCCGCGAGGACTCTGGAAGATGAGTTCTTCATAGTTCCCGAAGGCGACCACGAGATCGTTTTGGGCCAGGAGGCCTGCGACAATTGGCATTACGCCAACAACCCCGGAATCTATCCCTGCTTCATGAAGAAAGGTGCGTTAGGCTTCAATCTACTTCTAGCTCATTTATACTCACGGGATCAAATCTCGCTGACTGCTTATAGTATCGAGGGAAACAGTGGCGAAGAAGGAAGAGGAGAATAAGACTCGACACGCACAAGAGATAGCCGCAGAGAAGGCGAAATGGCTCGAGATTTTGCAGAAAGAGCGACCGAGTCCGTTGAGCGAAACCCCTGCGTCACACCTCTGATACAGACTGCACTGGCCCGAAGACATCCCGAACTCAAAATCGGACAGGGTGGCAGCGTTGAAGCGCTTATAGTGATTCTGACTGGTATTTGGTGCAAGGACCTGTGGCATAGGAGGCCTCATTCCGCCTATGATTGTTGATTTTAAGTAGCGCAATACTTTGCCCATTCGTTTAGGCAACTACCACGGTAGTCGATAGTCTATGCCTCCTCTGACTTGTGTGTGCGACCTGCAAAAGCTACGTCTTTAGTCAATCTCTGAGACGGCCAATAGGGCTGTCACAACATGCAGCCTGCTCAGAATCGACGATTGACAGCTCGCTTCGGGTGAAACATGGACCACCAGTATGAGGGTATCACTAGAGGACAGAGAACGATTCAACCAAGCATCCTTCGAAGAGCATCATTGTCATCAACGGTCAAACAAATAAAGCTCATGTTTTGCACGAACTAATGCACAAGGCTACATACTTACTGGTTCATTGACCCACTCAAGCTCTATTAGACGCACTGTTCACTAGTTAGTGAACATACCCCAGCACGAAAGGCTGAATCCTCATGCCATGCTGGCCGTTCACATACCTTTGCACGACTCAGGATTTGCAGATTTATGATACGCCTGGGGATACAGCATCACCAGGCCCACTTCCAAATGGATCCTGCCCGTTAGAATATATGGGTCGTCCGACATCAAACTTGATTATATCCACCAGATCTATATTGGTAGCCGCTGCGTAGTTGACCGTCTTATTCCGACACCGCTGAAACTTACTCCATAACAACAATGATGCACGCCAAAACAAGGACCAAGATGATGACGGTTGTCATCCCCGGGCTTTGGCTCCAACTCTTTGGTGACTTCTGGGAGGTCTTCTCTGCACCATCCAATCGAAATTGACGCCGGTGGACATCTCTGTTGACTTGTGGAGTAAACTAATCCTTAAATTTGTCACCGACCTTCACGGTGCAGACATCGGTGCCGCCAAATGCGCTGACTAAGAATACATATTTGACCATCTTCTTCGCCCTTGCCGCTCTAGGTAACCGCATATATGTCTCTGGTTCAGCATTTTGGTAGGTGGATCAGGTGGCTCTTGCTCTTCGTCCATCCATCTCTGTAGGCAAGAAGATGCTCGATTTACTTCTTTTGTGCTCATGTAACAAGTCTCTCGAAGACTCGTCCTGAACCGGAAAAGGGTGGTAACGCGTATCGCTCTTTGTATGATCTCACTCTCATCTTTGACGGCTTTTCTTTTGGGTTTAAGTCATCCTAACGGGCCCTTGTATGCACTCGGGCAAGTGCTTCAGCCCTGCGTAAGCGAGGGAGATGAGGACGTCGTCTGCGGTACTTTCGCGACTCGTAGAGGGAAAAGCAGGTAGAGGTCGCTCGTTGCGATCGTAGCTAATGCAGCTGCTTGGACTCCTCTGATCTTTTTGGCAGTTATCCTCAATCTTTTGAAGAGTGGCCAGCTATACTTTTCCCCTTTTTGGTCCCCAGTGGCTCATACTCCGCAGAAGTTTGATTCTCTTGATGACACGGCCGATCAACGGTCCGTTGAATGTCGTCGCAGAGATTGGGACAGAAAGCCGTAGGCTTGGGCGCCGGAATTCATAAAGGAAAAGATGGGAATAGGAGTCGAGTGAAGAGCGGGAGAACTGGAATCTGATGGAAATTTTACTCTTCAATAGGTGCCCAAGAGGGGCAAGGAGGTGAGCATGTTGGGAACCCCATCCAGGAAAACATACCGCAACCGGTACAAACAATTCCTTACCAGTGTCCCCTTGATCAAGCACGACGGTAGCTTCGACCGAAAAATTGACCTAAAACCGGGTTGGTGGTTCTAAGCTGCGCATGAGCGCAGCAGCCACCTTGGTTCTATGTAGGATGTTTCTCTTGGGCGAATGCTGTATTGGGTCTAACTGACATTACTAAGCCTGCCTTTGAGCATTTCTGAGAACGATGCTGCAGGATTTTCAGTCCACCAAAACTGGGCGAGGTGAGAATAATTGGCAGAGAAAGCAGCCAGACAGGTGGAAACCAGAGTAATCAGCCGTAATAATTTACAGTCGTGTCCCATGAAAGAGCTTGCTTTAGCCAACCACTTCAACCAATGTTCCTGCCGTAGTTTCCAGACCGTCCAATAGCCAACAAGAGTGGGAATCCCATGGGTTGTAAACGAAGGCACCGTCCTACACCTAAAGACTCTGCAAGTAAAAAATCGCCAATACAAGCCAGCAAGATCACCACCGCGCCCCACTCGTCGTAGGCCTCGAGACTCAGTAGAGCAGCTCCTAGACAGAGTTCTCGTATGGTGAAGAGGTGGAACAAGGTATGTACGGGCTTGTTAGCTGGTTGTGGAAAGCCGGCTGAGGCGTGGAGGCCGTGAGGGCTGACCAAAGAGCCGAGGAAAACCTCCAGTAGCATAACCGGGATGAACTACGCGACGAGGTATTGTAAGGGTGGCAGAGACGAGAAGGCATCGGTGGTGACTTCGCCGGGGACAAACGTGAGGTGTGATGGGACCTGTTGTTTGGGGGATCGTTAAGTTGCGACGAAACGCCACCCTTTATAGGTCCACGTCTGATATTTCAGATACCCAAGTTGCTTGACATTCCCGGTGGACCAAGACAGCTGCCTTCAGTGGTCCTTTGACAATCCTACAGTATTCTTCCTCCACCAGGTCGAGATGCAAATCCCAGTACCGATAGTGCAGCATGGAGAATTGAGTGCCAACTACGGCGCGCCGGACGATGGTCGAATTGGCTATTATCGGTGACGGTAATCTCGCTGGGTTTTTGCAAGTCTGGGAAAATAACCGAGGGAGCCCATTACGCGGATTCACCTTCATAAGGCGGCACAAGGAGACTTACTGACGCCGACATCCATATCGCCAAAGACCCTGGTCGAGGCGTGGATGGGGGGCGGGGCCAGCTGGGCCTGCACGTTGCGCGGCTAGCGAAGTCAAACGCTCCATATACAGTAGACGGATTAGGCGTATGAGAGGTCGAAACGGGTCTTCCTCGAAAGAGTAGAGGCCGTGACGATCGAAGACTGGGAGCTTAATCGAGGCGCACTCGGAGAGACAAGGCAAATTTTAAAGGGGCCGGGAGGGAGAATAGAGGGAGCCCGGATACGGGGGTGAGGATTTAGGTAACGAGGTAGATTTGAGGGACCCGGGGGGGGTGGAGGGGGGGGAATCGAGTATGGGGAAGGAAGGGAGGTATTCGGGCGGTGTCGAGGTGAAGCAGGACGGGGTGCGTCGGGGAAACAACTTGGATGGGAGGAACAGGATGAGGTTCTTATGGCCGTCAAAAGCGGCGGCGTGCCCGGCCCTGAAGCGGCAGGCCGCCTAAACCGAAGCGGACGACAGGTAGAAGTATTGGGCTTGGCGCTCTGGGCGGCGGAGTCTGGGTACGGCGGCCGCTTCTGGGCGACCCTTCTGTTTGGCTCCCCTGAAACGTCATGATGCCCAATCTGAGTCTTCCACGATAGCGCCCGCCCCAACAGGCTCTGATTGTGTACCTGAAATTGTATTTTGTCAAAAAGTTGGGACGGCTTTGTACATTTCCCTTGATCCCCCACCGGAATTTCTGCCACTGAAACACACGAAGAGTTCACAGAGCAAGCTCTAACGGAACACCATGGATCCCTCATCCTATGACAATGACGAGTTATGGCCTCGTCGCCAGCCTGAGCCCATTATCGTTCCGTCATCTCGACCTCTTCGGGAGAGAGAAATCATCGTCGTACCTTCTCGACGCCGGGTCCGATCGCCGTCTAGACCATACAGCGTCAACATCGACGACAGCAGACATGCTGGGTCCTACTGGTCGCGAAGTTCTACACCTGTCATCAGCCAGCCCCAGAGGGTCCCGCTGCATAGGACCTCCTCCATATCGTCTAATGCCTCCATCATCGACAGCGATCGCCCCCTCGTTCGGCCGTCGCCTCTCATTCTCGACCCTGGCATGCCACCGCCCCGTCGACCTGTCACCGTGCGATCTCCTTCTCCCGAGCGCCCTCTCTCCCCAAATGCACCGTTAATTCCGATGCCCCCTCCCATTCCTTCCGAATACCGTTACGACATCCCAACCTCGCCGATACGGCGGAGAAGTCGTTCAAGAAGCAGAAGAACCCGCCATTTCTTTGACTCGGACTCGGAGGACGACGACGTATACCACCCCCGGTATCGCGATCGCAACCATGAACGCGAGCTCCCAAGGCCTCGGCGCCGGTCGACAAGGGGATCGGATACCTGGAACCTGTCACCTTCACCGAGTAGGGAAGAGAGGTTGCGGGCGCAAGAGGAGCGGGAATTGAGGGAAAGAGAGATGCTTGACAGAGCAAAGATGGAACGGATGAAACGGCTGACGGAAGATAGAGAGATAATGAAATATGAAAGGGAGAAAGAAGAGTATCGAGAAATAGCGGCAAAGGCAAGGACGGAAAGGGTGACACGTGAGATGGAGAAGATCCAAGAGAGACTGAGACAGGTGGAAACGCAAATGGCCGAGGCACTCGCAAAGCATTCGGAGGGCGAAGGTGCAAAAAGTCAGGACTCCCAGACGGGGGCAGGAGAAGCCGAATCTAAAGCCGATCAACATATGCTCCGGGAGAGTCTCGAACGGCTCAAGCGGGACATGGAGCGCCTTCAGGAAGAGCGACGAAGCCAGGCTAACGATCTGGAAGAAAAACGAATTCGAGAGCAACTGGTGGAGAGGCAATTGCGGCGGGAACGCGAATTGGATGACATCATAGAAAAACAGAGATTGGAAGAAATACTCGGTCTGAGGGAAGCAGCGCGCAAAAATACAGAAGAGAATATGATAAAGCAAAGGATAGAGGCAGAGGAAGCGCGCAAAAGGGCCGAAGAGAATATAATAAAGCAAAGAATAGAGGCAGAGGAAGAGCGCAAAAAGGCCGTCGAGTTGTTCGAACAGTCAGTGAAAACGAAGTTTCTTGCCGCTGGCTACTCTGAGGAAGATGCCGACCGGATTCTTTCCGGGAAAAGAGCTACAAAGTCAAGACAACTGTCGTCATCGGCGGAGCCGAGTGAAGAGAGCAAGAAACCCATATTTATCAAAGTTAATCAGAAGTATCTTCTGCCGGAGACACTGGACACATTCGACTTGCCTTGGGAATTCGATTCGGTGAGTCCATTGGACCCTACTCGTGGGGCCGTATCACTAACAAAATCGATCCAGAGGGATAAGGACTACATCATCATCAAAAAATGGATCGATAAAGACGTTCAAGATGAATTATTTCAACACACCAAGATGCTCAAGAGGAAAAAGGCAACTGAGACCGCCACAGAAGTCGCGGGGAAAAAAGGCGAGGAGACTCTGTACATCGTTCGAGAATCGTCGCCTGCAAGAAGATATCGTGCAGACCACGCAGATCGTGCAGACCGTGCAGGTCGTTCAAGGAGCTACTTTCGTTGAACACCCTCTGATTCTGGTGGCTTGAGTGGACATCGATTTCTCTTCCCGAGGTTCTGGCTCCTCTATCACGATGTTCAAGAACGCTCCCCGAAGGATGAGGGCGGATTTTACGGATCCACTAACCTAGGTGTATTCCTATACACCATCGTTCTGAATTTCGAGGCACATGATCATCGCATTTTCAAAGCTCGATAAATCGGGCACGATGTTCCATCATTGACTTGGGGTCTGTCAGAGGTCAAGAGTGTTTTGGGGTGAGAACAACATAGCCACTATTTCTAGTAGAGGCGCCGAAGAGCCACCATTTTGGTCTTCCTCGTACCGCTGCTCTCCATGAGTATATTTGCTGTATGATCTTCGCTTTCTCTCCACGTACGAATTTGAGAACAAGGTCAGAATTGACCAATCAGAGTGAGCATTCAGTTTCCGTTCCGGAGAGGGACGAACTCCGGGTCCCTATAATGCTTGTCATACGACCGTACGAGTGGACAAGCACTTGATCATTAGCACAGAAAACAAAGAGAGCACGCTTCTTGATGTCAACAATGGTCCTCGACTGGTCTCGCCAATAAATTGGCGTGCTATTCGCACAGTCACGTGCCAATGTCCGGATGGTGTGCAACAACCCTTGTCGAGCTAACCCTGCAAGTCGAGTTCTAGCACCATTTCTGTCATGGCTCAGCCTCAGCGTTTAAAAGAGGCTCTTCTCGACGCAATATCGCTAATCTGACGACATTTTCTCCAGTCGCAAAGTGTCGCATCCAATATTCAGCATGCGGATGGCCGGTTTGGAATGGCCTTCTTCACGGGCAGAGCAAATAGACAGGATTCCTACGCGACGGGCAACGCCCAATTCGAGACTGAAGTGCCAGGACGCACCGCGACTGGAAAACGGACTCGAATACAGTTAAGAAATCCCCGCAAGCTCCGCGACGAGGAACAGGGTACTACAGCTCCACCAAATGGCAAAATCCCGTCACGGCCATCGATTCCCCCAAAGTATATCGCCAAACATGAACTATTTGTCCTTGATATCGCCCAAACGAGATCGGGATATCGCCCATACGAGGCAGAGAGAGAAAGGCAAGAAACCGTGATCTTAACGCGCCGAAAACCGGAAGCCCAGGACCATGGCTACGACTCTGCGATTGAGATTCGGTGGGTTCACCTGCAGGCGAAGTCTAACACGATGTCCTTCGAAGACTTCCAGAAAGCCGCTGCAGACGTTCAAGGACTGCAAGACGATGAAATTGCTCTCGCCTTGAAAATGTTGAAAAACGTTCAGTCAAGCAACGAGAAATTCTTCGTCCACGGCGAATACGGCAAATATCTGATCCCCACTGCCCACCGATACGATGGTGAAGATCCCGATCTGCGCGGAGATGAAATTCCGAAATATGCCATCTTTTTCTCACTTCCATATTTCGATCTCAGACCATTGCAGGGGCTGGATTCGGTGGGCAGGAATGAGTCCATTTATCCCATCAGGACGTTGTTGCAGTCTCATCACCGTCTGGCATCGACGATTGAACGCGACCGGAAACAGGCTGTCTTGAAACTGACCAGCTCCAAAGCCGTGAAGACAGACAAGGTCATTTATCTGCCGGAACTTTGGTGCGTGATCATTAATCAGAAGACCATCGTCACGTATGCGCCAGAGCCTCTAGAAGGCATTGATGGCCTCTTTGGGAAGACGGTATCAGCAGTAGAATCCTCCAAGGGACCGCCGGTAGTGCGGTATGAGACCCTGAAAGGAGAAAAACGCCATTTTCCGATCGCACAATGCAAGACTTGGGTTCAACTTTGTCAGACCATCAAGCTTCACGAGGACATTATCGATTTTGATCTGGAGACAAGAAACGGCGAAATCATCACTGAAACCAATTGGGTGCAGATTACCGAGAAGTATCAGAACATTGATGTTCGGATCCGACAACAGGATTCCGAATCCGACTCTGGACTTTCGAGCCATGATGATTCGAGCTCAGAGACGGACACTCAGTATGTGATTATCGCCCCAGACGATGCCAGTCGTCCCTCGTCGCCAGCGCCATCGGATCCTCACCCAGATATCGTGGAAATTGTTCCGGATGAGTCCTCTGACGGCGATGACTCGGACGCAGAGCTGAAACGCATTTTCGAAGCCAAAAGGGCGAGATTACGCGACCTTGAAGGTCACCTATATGAGGAGTCGTTCTCATCTGATCAAATAGCCGAGATTCTGAAAAATCGTGCCGAAGAATCAGCGGCAGAGGTTATCTCGGCCGTCAGGCGACCACGGAGGGCCGAGACAATAGGTCTCGCCCCTACCAACACGCAGCGCCAAAGCTTCGAACGACGATCGGCATCCCTCCAGGATAACCCTCTGGCCACAGATCCGAATGCGGGTAACGGCCCCGCCCAGCCCGATCCTCCATCAGATCCTCAACCCGACCTTCCAGCAAATCCTCAACTCGAGACTCTGTCCACGCCCCCAACCCAAGCTGCTCCCTCCACTCTAAAGAGCCAGCCTCAACCGGAGGTTGTCGTGGACAATTCACCCGTGTCGCCAGGCGGCAGCGATCCTACCCCGAAACAGAGACACAAAGAACGTCGACCCTACTATGGTAGGAGAGTAAGATCACCCTTTCGATTTCGTGGTAGTCGGAGCCGGAGCCGGAGCCGGAGCCGGAGCCGGCGGCGCGGAGATGGCAGTACGGAGAGCCGACACAGGGAACATATCAGAGGTCAGGACAGCCAAACAGCACGCCGCCTATCGGCTACATCTCCTCAGGACCCATTGTTGTCACCGCTGGGGAACGAAGCGGGGGCTATACCGCCAGAACGAATCATTCGAAGAGAACGGCGAAGGTATCACCGTCAGTCGAGTTCGAGGCCTCAACATCCACGTCATAAGAGGAGGAACCCATCGCACGATTGGCAGAAACGTCACGACACCTCTGGCACTCCGATGACTCTGTCTAACCCAATTTTCACGTGGCCTACCAGTCATCCGTCGGCACGAGCAAGTGTCGTCGCCGAAGATGGGGCGATCGCTGAAGGTCCAGCTGTCGTACCACCTCCAGATCCCAGCGTGGCGAGTAATAATAGAACCAAGCCGCCGCCCCAGAGTCGAAGCGAGGGATCATCTACATTGGGTGCATATCAAGAGCGGCCCCACGATGAGGCCACTTTGGAGAATATTCTTCGAGATACCCAAAAACAGCTAGAACAGTCAGAAAGTGCAAGAGATGGGGACTTTTATGCCCGCATTGCTGAGCAACCACTCACGTTTGTTGAGGAGAAAATCGAAGAGCTTCGAAAGGCGGCCGCTGGGGCTAATCAAGGCAATCAGGCTAATGCGTCAACCGAAAAACTCAAGGCGACCCTACCCCAGAAGGAACAAATCTTGCTAGTGGCGAAAAAGCTGCTCAACACGTTTACGCCGATAGATTACCCCTCGCCAGTCGTGAGGAAATATTGGGGTGCTGTCAGCTTACTGATAATCGATCTCGTAAGTCGCCTTGTCTTTGGAGATGGGAGCGATGAAACAGAGAAACTAATGCTGAGCAACAGCCCCACTTGTGGCCGGTGAAATATCAATTGGTTAGATCCCGACTCTTCCGGCCGGTGTCCTTGTTCTACTCACATTTTGTAGCACTCGGGCAATACAGTTATCGAATCATCGGCGCTGGAGTTCATTGTGAAAGAAAGCACCGAATTCCTCCGAACGATCGAGTACATCGTCAGAGGAATCCCCCCTGACCATTACCGAATACCGCCCGCCCTGATGCAGGCCTTTACGCATCTTATCATGTTCTATGTCTATCATGGACTTGCTATGGCCACGGCTGATCGACGCGAGAGCGAATATCTTTATATCGAGGGAGACAAGTGTACCGACAGATGCAAGGCGTTGCTGAATGATGGTCTACGTCAGCTGATCGTTCTTCTGCATACGGAAGACGACGGTGTACGGGTCAGTTATGAAGCCCTTGAATCAGAGACCATTGTCTCCTTTGTCATGGAGAATCTCCTGGAGAGACCTCTGAAGCTTGAACCGAACGAAGTGGACATCACCGAGGTCTACAGTGAGTACATATCGAAGCTGGCAAGTTCTCTTCATCATCCATGCACCGGCGCCGCCATCGCTGTGGCTGCTTTCTGCTACCGCTTCTAATACGTCTGCAGGACCTTGAAGTACAGCAATATCCTGGTGTCAAAGTGTTCGGCCAAATCCGCCTGCTCAGCGAGGAGCTCGAGATTATCGAGAAGATCTTGGCCAAGCAATATCAGATCGTTATGGACTTTGCGCAACTCACCGATGAGAGCATGTTCACCGCCGATCATCGGTACCGGATCCCCGAGTCGGAGTCTTACTCCGGAAAGCTTCGCAAAAGGGTCCTCGGCAGGACGATCAATTCTCTGATCGAAAAACTGGAAGATATTCACGAACTGAAGGACCGGGCCGCATATATGCAGTGGTCTGCGCGTCAGTCCATCTCCATTCGGACCGAATCCAACGAGAAAGCCATCCTGGTCTTCACCGTCGTCACCGTCATCTTCCTTCCGCTATCCTTCGTGACGGGATATCTGGGTATGAACGTCGAGGACATCCGTGATACAAGTCGCCGGCAGTCGCTTTTCTGGGCAATCGCCCTGCCTATTACTACGGTCATCGGGCTAGCCATCGCCGTCTTGGTGGTTGGACCTACCAGTTCGGGATGGCGACGGAGGAAGGCTGCCGAAAAGATGGACTGATTCAATAAAGGGAAAAGTTTTTATTTGTATGGGGCTATGAGAGATGACTGGAACTATCTTGACGCATATACATTCTTAAGTATATATCTCGGCCACATTATACCGGAGCAAGGCATTAGAGCCGGCGCTGCATATTTAGCATGAGTGGTGTATGGGAGTTGGGACATACATCGCTGAGAAGCATAATGTGTATAGTCTGTGTGTGTCTCCATTTTGACGGGGCGAGAGCTGGTGGCCGAAAGTGATCATGCTCCGGCAATGTCGCTCTCGAAAGACGGGACTGCTTTGGATTCGAGCGTTCATGCAACTGAGTCACCGGGTTGTGTGATACAGCCATCAAGGGGCAGCGAAATCCAATTGGTAAGTGAGATCATCGGCAGTCTGGTAAAGATGAGTGTGACGTAGGGCGAAGGTGGCTAGGTAGAAAAGCGCCCTTTGTCCGCGAAAAATTAGAAGAGGAACGCCAGAGGGCCATTTTGAGGAAGCTTTCGCCATTTTGACTGCGTGTCTGAGGGACAGGGGTCTCAATCTCGCTGTCGGATGAATCGCTGAAGGATGGGTATGATACGAACAGAGCGTTCTGAATACTAATCGGGTATCCGCCCGTTCCTGGCGAGAAATCAGTCCAGTTTTCGGATATGTCGCTCACAGGAGATAGAGACTCTCGAGCTCTCTTGAAATCGTCATCATCGAAGCTGAAATGGCAGAGTTCTGGTGTTGAGAAGCGAGAATTTTGAAGAGCTTCCATGAGTGTCATGAACTACGACCACGCGAGACCAAAAAAACTGTCAATGATTCACAGAGGAGGAAATACTGAATATCATACAGAGAAGCTCAAAATGCACGATACTTGTCTGGTAGGAAAAAAGGGAATCAAATGTGTTTCTTGCTTCGCAACTCCTACCACGGAAGGGGGTTAAATGGATCAGCGCTCCACAGATACACCACTTCCTGGTGTTTTCCCGCCGTCGCCAGGTCAACAGCGGCAAGCTTTGTTAGTGCCGTGTACAGAATAACATTGAGTGTACGAGATAAGGCGAAGGAAAGATAGTGGTGTACCGAATAAGTAGAGTGGAGGCATAGTGTAGAGAATAGGCAGGTTTTCCGGTGTACAGAATAACACCCACCTGAGAGTTTATTTCTGTTCGTTCCACGCGTATTCGTATTTTCCATCAAATTGACCCCCTCATTGATCAAACCACTCGTTGACCTGAGATGGAAACAGCCTTGTGGCCGCCTTGCTGCCCAGGCTACCTCGAATTTGGCTCTGCCGGGTTATCCAGCGTAGGAGCTGCATGCCAATCAGGCTTTGTTCTATTTGTGCCCGCACAATATTCCTAGTCGGAACTAGACTTCAGCTCAACTGCTTTCCCGTGTGGATGACCGTGTTTTTGAGAGACGAGAAATCAGGTACAGAAATCCACTGGCCTTCCAACGACTATGAGTTATTTTGAGGATCCCAAGGGGACTTCTGTGAATCCATGCCATCATGCAACTGAAGAGCGGGTACAGCACCCTGCTGTCCCTGGTATATAAATTTCTGGCCATGTTCCATCTTTCTGGCAAGTGAATAGTTCCATCCAAGAGAGTGAATCTGCCATGAGATCTATGATGGTCGTCAAGTTCTCGGTCACGGCCTTCTACTCGGCCTTGTTGCTCTCAGGAATTGTTCAAGCTGGTCCTCCACCATACTGCAAACCCATCCCAGGTTCTTCCGATTGGCCATCACAGGCAGAATGGCAAGCATTGAACACGTCCATTTCAGGTCGTCTCATCAAACCCGTTCCGCCAGGCCAAGTGTGCCAGGCCAACAGCTCGTCATATAGCGTCGTGGCGTGCGAAACGGTGATTTCACAATGGTCCAACTCATCATGGCATGCGCAAGATCCCTTCACCGCAGACTACAATGATGATGCTTGCCTACCGAACGCCCAAGCGCCTTGTACGGCTGCATTGTATCCCGCTTATGTCATCAATGCCACAAATGTCACTCATGTTCAAGCTGGAGTCAAATTTGCCAAAAGGACAGGCGTGAGACTTATAGTCAAGGGAACGGGACATGATATTCCTGGACGGTAATGGCGACACTATTATGATTGAAGATTCTTCACATTGACAGGGAACCAGGTCATCCGGCCCCAACTCGCTCTCCATTTACACGCACAATATCCGAGGCATTGATGTGAGCATTGGAGATGCCCGCGCTAGAAAGTACGGGGGTGTCGCTGCCGTCAAAATCGGAGCGGGAATGCGTATGGGAGAGATCTACATGGTGGCCGCCCAACACAACCTTACGATCGTTGGTGGAGGTGACAACGACGTCGGCATAGGTGGCTGGATCACAGCTGCTGGACATAGTCCCCTCAGCAGCAAGTACGGTCTGGGAGCTGATCAAGTACTTGAGATGGAGGTGGTGACGGCGAATGGCACGCATTTGACCATCAATGAGAATTCTTACCCCGGGTTGTTCTGGGCCATGCGAGGCGTAAGTACATGTACTTTCCGTTTTCGTCATGATTTTCTCAACCAGCCGACTCTGACATTGCTTTCCAGGGCGGCGGCTCCACGTTCGCAGTCATGATCTCGGTCACTGTTCGAGCGTATCCAAGTGTGGGAATGACCGCATACACATTCAGCTATAACACGACCGGTAACACGGATACCTTCTGGTCTCTGGTAACCTATTTCCACAGCCAACTCCCCGCCATCAACGACAAAGGGGTCATGGGTTACTATTGGATAATCCCAGATGCTGGTGTATCAGATCCCAATCCAGCGACTCGAGGCCAAATCTTCGGCGCATGGTTTGTTCCCGAGAAGTCTCCCGAGGAAGCAACCAAGATCATTTCTCCCATGGAGCAGACCATTCGCAACAACACCCGGAACTGGGAGGATCCCGTTTCCGTTACTAACTCGTCCTATGAGTTTCCGGACTTCTCATCTGCGTGGTCCCTATCCACGCCAGAGTCCGTGGGGCCAGAGCTGCGCCTTGGATCTCGCCTATTAACTCGACAGGCGCTTGAGGGCGATCCTCAACGACTCAAGAAGTTGTGGAAGCAGACGACGACCATTCCCCAGAATATTATATTAGGCCACATGGTTGCTGGCCCCGGTGTCAAGAATGTGAAGATTCCGGGGGGAGGAAATTCGGTCCTCCCAGCCTGGCGTGATGCGTATGTCCATCTTGGTAAGCTGTTCCGTGGCCCCTTTCCTGATGATCCTGATGAAATCTCAAGACTCCGTGTCCTGACCGATTGCACAGCCATTCCCCGAACCTGGCCTTATCTGAACGACACAGCAAAACTGGCCACGACCAAATTGCTGCGCAACGTTGAGGTCGAGGCTCTCCGAGAAATGGCGCCCCACTCGGGTGCCTATATCAATGAAGCCGATCCCACCGAGCCGAACTGGAAAAAGACATTCTGGGGCTCAAATTACCCTCGTTTGCTGGAGTTGAAGAATTACTGGGACCCAGATGGTGTATTCTGGTGCATTCCTTGTGTGGGCCATGATCAGTGGACATTTATTGGCAACGAAGGTATTGAGGGCGGGATCGGTCAGTCACTTGGTCGCATCTGTAAGACTCAGTGACGACTAAATTGGCAAGGACGCATGTGTGTGTGTGTGTGAGGATTCCGTATGAGATGAAGGTTTTGTCTCGATTACATGTCGAATTTCACAATAGCATTAACAATTACGTGGTGATGAACATACAAGTTTTTGGTATCGAATATGCACTCAAACTTCAAATGACTTGAAATATCCGAAATTTTGTCATTTCAAACACACCCTATACCAACCTCGGACTAGCAGGCAGACCTCGCCGACCTGACGATTTTACCAAAAGCCAAAACCTCCAAAGCTTCATCTTTCTGTATTGGCCGTAGCACATCTCGCGCAGCATTTCTATGCAGCATCCCAGCATGGTCGTGCAAGGGATCAAAACCGTCTCCGCCGCACGGGTAAGAAAACATCTCTTTTCACCTCGCAAGCACATTGGCAACCCAAACCGAGTCTCGTCTCCCACCATCCATTTTTTGAAACGATTTCAACCCTTTCTCTCATCATTCCCCCCGATCACATTGAAGCTTTTAACACCTCAACCGTTGCCATGTACTCACCTGTATATCTCGATATATCTAGAACGGTATCGGCGCCTTCATCCTCCAATGCAAACGACTCGACTTCCACTACTGCGACTGGTCCGGCTCGTCACGAGGGATGTCGGAGTTTCTTCGCTCACCGCTTCTCTCGCAGTTCACCTCAAAATACCCCAGCACCGAATTCCGTATCTCCCCGCGTCCCAATAAACATCCCATACTCAAAGCGTATTTCATCAACGGACGAGTGAAAGCCATATGCGTGCGGAATTTGGAGAAAGAACAGATACTGAAAAAAGTCGAGTTTTTGATTACGAACTCAGGCAAGAAGAACGAGTTGATTCGCGGCAAGAATGTGATTAGTACGAATGAGAATGTGAGAGGGATTTGGAGTCCAATGCATGGTGGGATTAAGAATATATGAACACCATGAGCTTGGGTTTGAATTTGAGTCCGTCAGCACTACCATCACGTGTGCCTTTCGCGAAGGAAGAGGATGGTGAGATTGAGATCCGAGGCTCAGCCAAGTCGAGTCGCGTGAAGGAGGACAACAAGGAAACCAACTACGACTGGTGTGGATATTGTTCAGTGAAAACGCCTCTGCTCCCGTTTCCAGAATGTCCTGATAGGCGAGGGCGACGGGGGGCTGTTCATGGGCACGATTGAAGTGCTGCGACGAGGAACGCCATCAAGGTGAAATGTGGTCGCCTCGCAAGAGCAAGGAGACAGACGCAGCAGCAGGAGGCTGTCACCACACAATCAAGAAAGAGACCCGAAAGAAAAGATGTGGGAAAAGAGCTTGACCACCATCAAGCAAGCCATAATGGAATTCATGTGGCCGGATGTAAAAATATCACCAAACCTCGAAAGCCTCGATATTCAATGTACAACCAATCAAAGGATTTGAAGCGCCATGAGACTTCACCCATCATTATCCACCATCTATCGTGAATCATGACATCGGCAAACCCGAGCCGATTCCATTCGGGCTGGCTTTCGCG
The DNA here is from genome assembly GCF_000835555.1 of Rhinocladiella mackenziei CBS 650.93. Classification (NCBI taxonomy): domain Eukaryota; kingdom Fungi; phylum Ascomycota; class Eurotiomycetes; order Chaetothyriales; family Herpotrichiellaceae; genus Rhinocladiella; species Rhinocladiella mackenziei. Next base: position 4,510,925 of record NW_013550603.1, read on the forward strand.
TCTATATATTCATGGGATTCCATGCGGTGACAATTCTGCATTCCGGCTTCCTTGAGCCTCCATCGACCAGACCCCATCTTCGACCTTCCCTCATCATAAGTAGATGGGGAACATGGCAGTCTTGCCCGTAACCCTGACGTTGCAGTCATCGACTTTGCATATTTTGAATGGCTCTGGCTTCGGTAATATTGACTTCTTGTTCTTTTTGGGAGCTTTAGTGTATCGGGTCGCCGCGCACTCTCCGCAGTAAACCTGTATTCACGTTAACACGCATTTCCTCCCCCAAATGGATGAAAGACGGCATAGGCATACATGTCCACACTGCTTGACAACCCAGACCTGTTGCTTCAAATCACCTTTTCCGGTGGCCAATTCCTCGTGGCACATGGGACACAGAACTACATCTTCCTCGGCAAACGTTCGGGTAAATCCTTCTTGGGCAGCCGGAGGGCCTTTGTAGGTCTCTTGGACGACTTGTGGTGTTTCGGAACTTCGATCAAACAAATTGAGCCCCCCCAGCGCAAACGCAGGCTGCCGGTAATCTAAATTGATGACGATATTGCCCCCGGCTTCGTTCTCTGGAACCTCGCCCTCCGGCCGATTGTCATTCCCCCGCGGTCGAATACCATCTAATCGATCTAGAATGACGTCGTTGTACGCATTCTGCATGTTCCCAAGCATGAATTGTGTGCCTCGTCTCAAAAAGTCGGGGAAATACCCGAATGGTCCTCTTTCTAATCGGGGTAGGCCAGGGGAGACGTGGCGAGTTTGAGGCCTAGGTGGTTGAAGTAGACGGTTGCCTGGAGGAGCAGGTCTCTCGTCAAGAATTTCGACGTCGGGCGTGGTGGAGACCGTGGTGGTATCATCGTCAGACATTTCGGTATCCACATATTCTTCGATCTGGAAATCGGAATCGTCCGATAAATCAATCACTTCATGTATCTCTTGCTGTGATCTTCGGACAAACGGCGGTGCACGACGATTCCTCTCTTGCCCTGGCTGGGGTCTCGTATGTCGTCGGCGTACACGTAGGTGAAGGCTTTCTACGGAGGAGGAGGAAGAAGAAGAGTCGCTATCGACCGTCAGGTCAATAGTGGTATGGCCATCATGTCTCTGGGGTGGACGATTGTTTCTTGACGACATGGTGGGTCGTCGAGAGTCGTAGCCGTTTCGTTCTGTGCCCGTCGCTGGAGGTTCTGGTGTAAGAAATTCTGAGGAGACGCTCGAGGACGTTGGTGTCGCAGAAGGGCTGATACGGCGTCGCTTGGAGGGTAAATCGGGACTGACGCTCCGACTTTGGGACCGGGTAATGTCAGCGTGGGATCTCTGTGAAGTTGCCGTCAGCAGATGAATTCAAGTTATCCGTGAGGTGAGTTGGCAGCCGAATATGAGAGCGCACCTTTCGGCTGGAAGAAGCGGCCGAGTTCAGAAAGCTGCTGAGGGAGAGAGTCGGGCCGGGAGGAGGCATATTATTGATGCCGACAACGGTAGCAAAGAAGATGTGAAGAAATATTTCATAAGAGAGAGCACCCTTTTGAAGGGTCGTAGGATGCAATGGTTGAAGGGAAGCAGGACAGTTGTGGTGGTGGTTTGAGATGAGGGTGAGGATCTGATGCGGATGTGGACCGGGTTGGGCCACACAACAGCCATCCAGGCAAAATCAAAGTCCCATGTCGGAGGCAATCCAACGCCACCAAACTTAGTCCCGCCAAACCAATGCCGCACTTCTGCCAACAAAGCGACAGCAACAAGAATGTCACGCAGAGGATGAGCAGAGAGGCTGGAAAAGAATGCACGATTCTGTTTCTTTGTGGGCAGTCCATCTTATTGTACAGAGCAGATATATTCCTTCATGCCTGCTAGACCCTACTCAAGTTGGTAATCACTCCTCCTTCATCAATCGCGACCAGGTTATGCGCTCCTTTGCCCCATGCGATTCTCGTCGCGGGAGTCGCACTCTTGAGGATCTCAGACCACTCCTTGGACGCCTTTGAATAATACTCCACAGAAATTCCACCTACCCCGGCTGCTGCCAGAAACTGACCAGTATAATCCCAGGTAATGCTGTTGATTTGACTGCCAGTCTCGATGCTCCTGATCTCGGCGGCTTTCCTTAGATCCCAAATGGAGATCGAAGATGATCCTGCCGTCACTCCCGAGAGCCATGTACCATTTTCCGAGAAGAAAATGCATTTCACCGGCGCTTGGAGGTCGAAGGTTGCTGCTTCAGTGCCTGATTTCACATCGAAGATCTTGATTTGTCCATCAGCGCCACCGGCGGCCAGTAAATGACCGTCAGGATGGAATTGTGCACAAGTGAGAGCTATCGTCAGTCAGTAGGCAACCCTTTGCCCTGGGGGGGAATAGGAGACAAGCACACCTGAATTACTTTGGACTTGGGTAAGCACTTGGTTGGACTCGAGGTCGTAGAGAACATAGGACTTGTCTTGTCCGACCGAAGCCAGAATACTACCGCTCGGGTGTAGCGCAACTGCACTGACACTGCCAGCGTGGACCGAGAACGAGGCAATGTCTTGATCGGCATCGAAAACTTTGATCGATCCATCCGATGTCGCAATAACGGTATGATCCTGAGCCCAGAGTCCGCCAGTCACGGAGGCCTTGCCGGCCTTGAGAGATCGCAATGGCCTATTTTGTGACATCGAAAACACTCCGGCCGCCCCATCAGCACCCGCAACAAGTGCCAAATCGCCAGTGTCGTGCAAAGATAGCACTGTACCGCCTGGATACAATGGTTCCGATGCTGAAGACGACGTGTAACTTGATATTTCATCTGCTGTCGCCCATTCTTCCGGTACCGGTCGCTTCCGTCGGGTTTTCGACAAACTAGCGGACCACGTCAGTCAAACAGATACCACATTGAGAGTCCTCATACCTTTGTTGTATGTTGTCAATCTTTTCCACAACATGCTCTGGCAATGGCACGCCGTCTATTTGCATGGCATCCCCATTCGTATTCGCAGGACCTCTACCAACGTTAATCTTTGCCAGAGCAGCTCGTGCCTCATCTCTCTCTTTTGTGACTTGGGCGATAACTCGCACGGCGGCATCGTTCTCGTACAGTGCTATGCTCAGCTCTTGCCGAGTTTGATGTAAATTTTGTTGCAACGTGTAGGTCTGAAGAGCCAACGCGTCCCACTCGTTCTGGAAGAATGATAGCATCGCGGGTATGGACGTCATTTGTGGCGGCCGAGGGTAGACTCTATGAGGGGTTTTCAAGTCGATCAAGTCTTCCACAGAGAGGGCTTCCCCCGTCGTCGGCTCCGTGCCATTTTCACGGACGTATGCTTCGATAAGGCGTTTTTCGTAGATGTTTCCTGAAGACTATCAGACCGGGAAGAAGAAATCTTAGAATCTAGCTCACTCACCACTCTTGCGCGACGCGACTGGCACTTGAGGCGGCTCTCCAGAAACTGCGCGTTTGTTAGGTTACGCTTTAGATCATCGAGAAGGAAACGACTTACTTGCGCAGAGCATTTTGCCGCACCGTTTCTTCTACTGGCTACCGAGCAAGTCTGATTGAGAACTTCCTTGTCGCGACAGAGAACAAGGGGTTGGTCTGTGTCTCTGGCAAGATCAAGCCACCAAAAACACGACACAATTCAAAAAGTTTTCAAAGTCCAAGTGCATGCGAATTCGGCAGCAGCCAATGACGACGCCGCAAATCTCAAATGCTTGGCACCCAGCTTCTCGCTCGGCAGACTTTCCCTCCCCGACTTTGTATAACAACTTTTCAAAGGCCTTGTATTTTGTTTGGCATGGCGCGCTGAGTACCATCAAATACCCATCATGACAGACGCTATTCCATATGAGGAGCCTAGCATCGTCAGTATCTTGATCCTGTCCTCTTTTATCCTAATCTTGAACATTTTGGGCTCAGTCCTCGATCATGTCTTCTATTGTGGCCTGGTCGGCCAAGTCCTCGTTGGCATGGTCTGGGGCACACCAGGTGCAAAACTATTGTCTCGGCATGTCGAAGAAGCCGTGACACAGCTTGGATACTTGGGCTTGATCGCCATCGTCTTTGAAGGTGGTCTTAGTACATCTGCAAAGTCGGTGCGATCAACATTGTTCCTTTCAATCTGTGTAGGAGCCACAGGTATTATGTTCCCCATCGCGTTGTCCTTCTCCCTCATCGGCATGGCGAATGCTACCAATTTGCAAGCGTTTGCGGCTGGGTCAGCCCTTTGTTCAACCAGCCTGGGAACCACGCTCAGCCTTCTGAAGACGACCGGCTTGACCACGAGCCGCTTAGGGACTGTTTTGACCAGTGCCGCGATGCTCGATGATGTGGTAGGCTTAATCATGGTTCAGGTAATTTCTAATTTGGGATCTGGTCACGAATCCATCCAAGCGTCCACGATATTGCGACCGATCTTTGTCTCTATTGGGTTTGCCATTGTCCTACCACTGGCTTGTACCTTTCTTGTCAACCCCATTTTGAGGCACTGCTCCCGTATCCAAGGACAGTTCACCTCGATTGTTTCTGAATCGCCTCTCTACTTCATACTTTCAACAACATTTGTGGTGGCTCTGGTCACGGCAGCTAGCTATGCAGGCACGTCCACTCTTTTTGCCGCTTACATTGCAGGTGCGGTTATATCCTGGCTTGATGAAATCGGCGTCCAGAACCAGACTTCCCGACAGAAGCGTCCCAATCGGCCGACGGAAAGTGCTCGGCCATCACAGCCAGTTGAATCGATCGCGGTGGGAAATAGGAATTCCCAGAGCCGCGATTCTGTCACGTCTCGACTACCGACACCACCGCCAGAGAAGAACGAGGCAGTGCATGATGTAGCCCATGGGCCAACTTCCACATTGAGTCCAAAAGCCTCCGAGAGCCGCAGCATACGCATGTACAACGAATACTACGCACCAGCAATCGAATATATCTTAAAACCATTCTTCTTCGTAAGTTGCCACTAGTAATCATCTGGTATTCCTCTTCTCTTCGAAGTCAGCTCACGAAGATATCGGTAGGCTTCGATCGGCTTTTCGATCCCTCTCACGAAAATGTTCCGTGGCGCCGTCGTGTGGCGAGGGTTCGCCTACTCAATTCTCATGGCGATTGGAAAGCTCTCCTGCGGCATCTGGCTCGTTCGCTTCGCACAGTCGCCTTCTCCTCCGGCATCGACACCGACACCGACACCGACACCGACAGCAGCAAGAAATCCGAAAGAGAATAGGAAGCCCAAATCGCCGCGCAAATCCCTCCCCCGACCAAAACCCCTTTATCCGGCCTCGATACTTGGATGTGCCATGGTCGCCAGGGGCGAGATTGGATTCATAATCTCCGCTCTCGCGACAAGTAACGGGATCTTCACAAACCAAGTCTCGTCCAACTCCAATACCGGGAATGGAAACGAAGAGAAATCCACCAGCATATCGTCAGATATCTATCTCATCGCGACATGGGCGATCTTGCTGTGCACCGTCATCGGCCCGCTTGTATTGGGATTCCTGGCCAAACGCGTCAAGAAGCTTCAGAGCGAACGGGCACAGAGTCGTAATGCAGGGACAGAGGACCCTCTGGGAATCTGGGGAGTCACTTGAGTACAATTCATCAAACCATCTGTCTAAATGCTCCACGCTGAACTCCGAAGACCGGCAGTCCAGGTTTACTTGGCCAGAAATTTCTCAAGATCTTTTCCCTTGCCACTCTTTCTTCTCGTCACAATCTCCATCCACAGCCATAGCTTGTTGTGCGAGGGTATTGACCAAAGTGGCACTACCACTACTGTTCCGACCGCTCTGGATCTGGAACTCTGACTCTGATACCTCGCCAGGCTCGACGAAGCCTTGTCGCTGCTGCTGTCGTGGTCCATAAGCAGTTTGATAAAACGGCGGAGGATAGCCTGGCACTAGTGTGGCGCGGGGATCGGTTTCGTAAACGTGCTCCACATCGCCATTATAACCGTAGGGTAAGGGGGCATAGGGGTTGTTGTTCACGAGATAGAGAGGTTGGCCCTGTTGTGCGGGGAGGCGACAGTCTTTGAACTGCAGCGGTGGACCGTCAACTCCACGTTGATTTTCAATTCGGCTTCTTTCTTGTCTCGCCATTTGCGATTCATCGTCGTCATAGCCGCGTGAGTCGGGGTCGTCAAGGTATTGTGGTTGTCGAGACTCTCGTGAGCCGTTCGAAGATGGAGCAGAATTGTCGCGACGGTGTTCAGCTCGTTTTGTGATTTTGTTCACAGCATACAGGCCGGCACCAGTAATTATTGCGGCTTTGATGATGCCCATCTTGGAAACAGTTTGCCTTTCAGTTGAATCGAGATATGGGTTGGAGCAATAAGTTCGAGTCGAATCCTGGAGAATTGAGGTTGGGTTGAGCGCTGTAGGAAAATTAAGAGGAAGTTCTCTATGGCTTTGTCAGTTGATTTGCAGGAGACGGGAAGTGCTCATTTTATAAGTTTGCAATGTCCTAGCGTGTATGGGCTGTGAATTGGAGGCCATTTCTTCATAGTACGTAGTGTCAGGTATACCACCGAAAGGACGCCCTACGATCGACAGCTCAAAGACCGAACAACAATCCCGATATGGACAGACGGTTAAAGCCGAATCCGAAGCATTAAGGAGAGTGTACTTCGTACGCTCTCAGCTGGGGGGCTGTGTAGGAGAGATAGCAGGCAGACGCCATAAAGAAACCTTGGAGTCCGGCCGTAATATCTGGACGCGTACTCTTGTTGCAACCGCAGTCTGATATGACGATATTCAGGAGAGATGAGCCTCTACCGGAGACGGATCAAACACCTTTCAAGGTATCCACCTCGTCAATGTAGAAAAGTCATTCTGCTCGATTTTCGGTTTCGCGTCGTGATTGGCGGATGAATGATTTTCCATTCCGACCAGTAACTTACACAAAATACTGCCTCTGAGATCTCAAGCGACTTCTCTCAAGACAACGTCCTTCCCGATGGTCAACGACGCTCGCGTTCGCGTCGACATGAAGCATATATAGCCGTAATTGAACAAGCACCAACTACCCTAAATGGCTATCACGGTGCCTTCTCAGCAGCACTCATTCAAGGCAAGAAAAATCAAAGAATACACCGTGATTCTCTACCTTCAGTGCCCAAATCATGGAAACAAGCAGTGAAACACCCTTATGCGAAGGAATGGATCAAAGAGCACAAGTTGAATACAACGCTCTCGTTGCAAATAACACGTTTAAAGAAACGGCAAAGAGTGATGTAAACGGTAAGCAAGTGCTCCCATTATTGTGGTATTTGCGTGCGAGGAGATTTACAAGATGCAACCAAAGAAGAAACCTATGCAGCAACTCTCGCACTTCGAACATTTCGAGCTCTTATGGCAATCGCAGCATTCTTTGACTTGGAAATCACACAACTTGACGCTGTCAACGCATTTCTCAATGCACATTTATATGATCGAGAGATTTATGTCGAATACCCTGATGGGATTCCGCGTGGAGAACCAAGTGCTTCATCTTCAAAGAGCACTCTACGGACTCAAAATATCACCACTATTATGGTACAAAGAATTCACAGAAACTCTCATAAAACTCAATCTTCAAGAAGTGCCAGGCGTCAACTGCGTACTTCACAATGAATGGATCGTCGTCTTCTTCTTCGTGGATGATATTATGATATTATATCATCACGACAACAAGTCCAAGTTCGATGATTTACTGAAACAACTTCAACAATGTTACACGTTCCGAATTATGACGAATGCATCATGGTTCCTTGGAATTCACATCCTTCGTGACAGATCAAAAAGCACTTTATGGCTGTGTCATGATTCATACATTGACAAACTCGCTCACAAGTTCGACATTATCAACTGGAAACGCCTTCCACTCAGTGTTGAAAACCTACAACCCAATGAAGGACAAGCCACACCTCAACAGATTTATGCCTATCAACAGCGTGTTGGTTCGATCAACTTTGCCGCAGTTGCAGCACGCCCCGATGTGGCAAAGGCATCTTCAAAACTTTCTGAATTCTTGACGAATCCCTCAGCAACTCACATACAAGCTGCCGATCGAGTACTTGGGTATCTCTACAAAACAAGAACCCTCGCGATCGAATACTCTCCAACCGTAATGGATCAATCATTTTTGTGTGCGTCAGACGCCTCCTTCGCCGACGATAAGAATACACGGCGAAGCTCCGACGGATATATATTCATGCTGTTCGGAGGACCAATCGATTGGAGAGCCTCAAAGCAAAAGACCGTCACAACGTCCTCAACGGAAGCCGAATTGCTTGCTTTATCGAATGCAGCTGGTGAAATGATGTGGTGGGAAAGATTATTTCAAGATATACGACTCAACATGGAAGAAAAATTATCCATCCACTCCGACAACTTACAAACGATCCGATTACTCGTCAAAGAAGAATTTAAACTTAGCACTCGTTTACGACATATTGACATACATCGACATTGGTTACGACAAGAAGTCCAGGAAGGGAGGATCAACGTGAAATGGGTGCCAACCACTCAAATGATTGCCGACGGTTTTACAAAGGCACTTCCTCGTCAACGATTGGAAACATTCATTCAACAACTCAATTTGCAGGATATACAGGAAAGACTCTCGTCTACAAAACAAACCTGACGATGTCTTTCCTGGGGGGGTGTGTTGAACAAAGGGCTATTATGTATATGCTCCACAGCTGAAACACCGGTGAGAGGTTTCCATAGACGACGACGTTACTGATGGTTGCTCTGTGTAACGACGTAGTATTCGCACTTCTATAAAAGAAGCCTTAATACCTCGACAAGTAGATAGAGAACAGAGCATTCAAGACATCTCGAGTTGCACCCAGTTTGACACATAAATTGTTCGACAGTATATCATGAGATCCGATCTAAGGACCATCTAGATATCGAGGCCAGCGCCATATGCTGTCCCCGGCCTTACCTGGCCACATGGTCCACGGATTGGATCCGACGGCGGTGGCCTTTCATCGAATCTAATCTACGAACCATCTCAAGTGTGATCATTAGAGCTTCTCTGCGTGGCCCACAGACTGGATCCGATGCGTGGATCATCTCGATATCGAGGATGTCGACCTCTATCGAGTAGGGTGGCCCCCGACCATATGGTCCACGGATTGGATCCGATCATGGTGATATTTTCATGAGATTCGATCCGTAAACCATGTCGAGTATGGTCAGTGGAGCTTGTGAGTATTTCATCGGAGGGTGATCAATCGAGCTTTGTTCGAGTGGTCCACCGACTGGATCCGATGGGCAACGAGAGGGATTTCATCGGATCCAATCCATAGATCATGTCGAGTTGAGAGGGCGCCCTCGGGGGGCACGTAGCACCGGAAAATGGTTAATCCGGTGAGGGTTAGGTGGAGACTTGGGCGACGCATCCCCGCCCACATGGTCCATAGATTGGATCCGATGACGGGGCGACGTGGAGTGCCCACATTCCCACGTGACACTGCCAAGCCACGCACTCACGTGATAACGCTAAGCCATAGGCTTACGTGATTGGGCCAGCACGTCGCTCTTGGCGTTGCCACACAACGCCAAGCCCTAACCAGGCGATTCCAAAAATTAAAAAAAAAAAAAAAAAAATCAAGTTTATATTTTATACTGCCAAAAACTGCTTCAAAAGTTGACACCAAATCGTGGTTGACCTATCAAGGACGTAACCGAGTGGTAAAACACTCGGCTTGCAGTCGAACCGATAGAATTGAGGGGCCTTACTCGTGTTCGATCATAGGTAAGGTAAGAGGGTTGTCCGGCCTAGCTTTCTAGGTGCCCTAGATGGGTAAACGTAATGCTCCAGCCAGTGATTGTTGATGATGTCGTCTTGTTCACTGTTGGGAGGTCACTGATTCAAACTCTTCTGCAGTTGAACTTGTGTGGCTAAAGCTTTCACTGGCTGCGGCGCCCCATCTAGAGTTCGTTAAAGATGGACTACAGGAGGGGGCCTTTCTTTTAGTTCTACATCGATGGAGGATCCCGCGAGCCATAATCTATTTCACAGATCTAGAAGACACTAGATCTGTGAAATGGGGGATAAGTAGAAGGATTACGACTTGTCAAACTTCTTGTGCAACTTGAGATGAGGGAGCGCTCTGTTCTCTATCTACTTGTCGAGGTACTGAGGCTCCTTTTATAGACATACGAATGCTACATCGTTGCACAGAGCAACCATCAGTAACGTCGTCGTCTATGGAAACCTCTCGTCGATGTTTCTATGGTGGAGCATATACACAATACCTCTCTATCCAACACGATTTATCTAGATATGATATATCTATTTGCAAGCCTAGTGACAATCGCAGCCCCGGGAGTTGCGATTGTTACAGCCAGTCCTAAACGGCCGCAGGGACGCTGGAGAAGTGGTGCTAACTAGAATAGCAGACTCTTGCTAAGTGATGCCGGCTCGTTTATGTCGATGGTCTTTTAGTGAGTTAGACTCGTCGAAACTAGATACTCCTAAGGGTCCTAGTGACGTAAGGGAGGAGAAATCGACGTTTTGAAAAATAACGCTTGTGGGATAATCGACGGGGAAATTCCATTAGTTATATTTAAGGGAGAAGAGTGGTGTGGGAGTAGAGTCAACCTCGTCGTCGATCCGACACTCTTCACTATTCTGGGTTACCAAGAGCCAAATACGCACGGTGGGTCAATTCTGAGACCCTGAGAGGAATCTCCGTTTATTTCTTGATCGGGTCATGCTGTAGTAATAGCAGATATATAAGATGGCTGAGTCGTGAAGTCGAATGCAACTTGTCGCCTCGTGGATTTTGACACGAATGCAAGAAATGGGTTGACGCGCCTGCGACGCGAATGCAATACGCTAACAAGATTTCCCGTATTGACTCAGACCTCTCTCGAGAGAGGTCTGGCCATCGAGACAATCATTAGTCTGACGCACTCGGTCTCGAAAACGGTCAGTGAGAATCAGAGACAAGTCACTACCTGTTCTAAAAGTATAGTCCAAGTCCCGTTCTTGGGTGTGAGGGTTCGGGGTCAAGGTTACAACCAATGTATTCTAGGTACAAGACGTAGAGAATGCAGTGTTCAAGAACCCCTGAATATGTCATCCTTGGCACGTGGTCCCATGGCAATTCACCATGTACAGCGCTCTCTGAGATGATCAATGACTGGACCAAAAATCCCGTCTCGGCTTCGCTGTCGGCGGCGCTCAAGGACGAGGAAAGACCAATGCGAACGATTGAAGGCATGATGAATTGAGAACTCCCGTATGGAGCACGGAGTATACTTACTGGAGATGGTAAGTGGAAACAACCCTCATTTATTTGCTATGGGTTCTCACGATCTCATCTCATTTCCGTTCCGTTGATTTGGTACGATCGGACAGGGAACCTGTTGACTCAAAACAGAACCCTTTCAATTTCGCTTTAAGAACAGTTCTACTGCCCTTCAAAATTTGAAACAAATTTGAACCAATTTGATTGAAAATAACAAATTGCCAACGAATTGCCAATTAGCCCATTTCAAAGAGAGCTACAAAATGCTGAGAATATAACCCAACCGACCATTCTCCTTCCCCCCCATTGACTTTCGTGCTTCCTTTTCCACTTCTATTCTCTTCCCCTTCCAGATTCAACCCCCAACACCACCAAAACACCAAAACACACCGTCCAAGTGACCCGAGTCCATTTAGCGGCTGGTCCTTTGCCGCAGTATCATGACCGGACCTCGTCGCAATACCTGAGTTTAACTCGAATCCATCAAGCTCAGTTCTCGCTTTCGCCCAAGTATTGATATGGTTCAATCTTTTCAACCACAGAAAACGAAAGCTTTCCCATGCAAAGAATTTGAACCAATCAAAAATGTTGGATGGGTGTTGGTGTTGAAGAAATTAAGTTGGCCCTGTTGCTTTATGTTTCCCAGGACTTTAGATCTCTTCGTTCACGCGCAAACGAACCATACAAAAAGGGCTCGCTTCATGCATCTTGTCCCAGGAAAATTTTCCAAATGGAAGGCTAGGAGAATCAGGATCCAATAAGTCCCGATGTCCTTCCCATCCGAATTTTCCTTTTGATGCAATATTTTTACTTCGCCAATCCGGATCCCGATAAGGACAATGAAAAATAACCCAAAATCCAATCCCCAACAAAAAGGCAGAAGTCGTTTCTGATACATAACCACGTGACTAGACAGATTTGAAAGGAGAAAGAAATGACAGAAAAGGCAGGAACAGAATTGACAGCTATCCACGCTATCACACGGGCAACCTGGGCCGCACACACTAACAGGATATATCGTATGTAACACGGTTTAGAAAGGGGGGAAGGGGGAAAGATGATAAGCGCCGTCCGGACAGTGCTGAACAGAAGTGGGATTCCAATTTGTGCGAAAATAGAATTTTTTTTTTCCCCCAAGAGTCGAGTTGGTAAAGGGAGACATCAAGATCGTTCAAGCTGCTACAGGTAAGTCGTCGACTTTACTGATGTAGACCAGCTTGCAAGGTATTGGGATCGATGGTCCCAAAGGGCGTTACTGGCATGTCCATGTGTTCCCGAGGGGGGTGGTATTCGGACATGTCATTCATCATCAATAGCCCGTTTTCGTCAAAACCCGGACTGGGCATGGGCATGTTGAGATTTTGTTTCGAATACATCTCACCCAACATCAGCGTCTCATCCATCATGGCACTGGGATCGTGACTCATGCTGAACATGTCGGCCGATGCGCTTCTATGTAATGCCGATAGAGGTGGTGATTGATCAGCAATGACAGGATCAGGATGACCCATGTGAGGCATCGGAGACACTGAAGTGGGAATCATGTTGGGATCGACCATCGGCGACGGCGACAAGAATGGCACGTTGAATTGTCGTGGAGTGCCGAACTCTGAAGCGGGCATCGGTGCTTGAGCCGGGTTGGAGGGGAAGAAGCCGGGACTGGCGAATTCCGACGGTGAAGTTGCGGTCGCGGACATTGGCATTTGACGGAAGTCCATACCGTAACCCGCAGACGTATCAATTTGGAGATTCGGTCCCGTAGGAGCTTGAGCTGAGTGTTGCGGCATAGGTTGGAAGAGATGGTGATCAGGGGCAAGTTGGGGCGAGGGTTGCTGAACATGGAACGTGGGCATCGGTCCCCGCAACATGGAAAAGTCAATGGCGATCGGAACGGATCGACTTCGTTGTCGCTTGTGGCCGGGATGCATTCGACCAGGATGAAGGTGTTGGTTGACGCCGAATTGTTCTTGGAACATTCCAACGTGAGGTGGATGAGGTCTGGCAAACTGGACATTGGGTTGTGATGCAGGTCGGACAATGCCCATCGTTGGCGAGACCGGTGCCGACGCCGGCATCGCATTGACGTCGAATGGATTGAGCCGGTTTTGGAATGATTCGAGAGAAACCAATTTGGCAAGTTGGCCGCTGAGCACTTTGGGGTGTCCTCCCAGATGATGCGTGAGGACCTGAGATGCCTGCTGGTCCTCGGTGAAATCACCACATTGGTAGAAGCCTCCAGAGCCAGAGGAGTCCATGAAGAAATTGGGTGGTCTGTTCAATTCAATGACCAGTCCCCCGGGTCGAGGTGGAGATCCGTTTGCAGTTGGAGCCGTGTCACCGGGTTCCAATTGAATGCTCTTGATGAAGGCGAAGGGGAATTCGATTTTGTAACCGGCAGAGTCGTTGTTGATGTAGTAGGTAATGCAGGCTTTGTCGGGGGAGTAGAAAATGACCAAATCCATCGCATTTTGGCCGACTCGCCGCCAACTACCGATGCTCAAAGAACGGCAGGTGAAGTGGTGAATGACTGGTAGGTCACCAAGGATTAGTCCGGGCAGAACTTTACCACGGGATTCTTCCGGCTCGAACTTACCCACTTTCCCCTGGCCGGTCGGGTCACCATTCATCATCATACCACCACTACCGTATTGTGCCATTGGTCCCCCGGGACGGCCAAGTAACTGTCGGGGAAATGGTCTCCCAGATTCCATGGCCTGCATGGCCAGCAGCTGCCTTAAGGATTCTGGAATGTTGTCACAGTCTTCACCATTTTCCAAGCTCTTCTTGGCGAGCATCTTGATCTTCGCACGTCGACGACTGTTATTGATCATCATCATCAGCCAGGGTCCCTCCATCTCCAGGGGACAAGCCTACCTGTTTTGGAACCAGATTTGTACAGACCGTTCTGTCATATTGATTTCCTGAGCAATTCGTTCCCGGGTGGCAGCAGTGGGAGTGGGATTCTTGTTAAATTCCATTTCCAACGTGACCAATTGATCTTGTGTTGCCCGTTGTCTCTTCTGGTTCTTCTGTTGTTGGGTCAGGGTACTCTTTCGAGGAGGACGGCGTGGTGCGGAAGTGGGAGCTTGGGTGATGGAACTGTTGGATGTTGCTGGGGTGGTTTGAGTGACCTCCTTTGGCGATGGAGTGGATTCAGCCGAGATATCGGTGGTAGGATCTGAAGACATGGAGTCCATTTTGTCGAATGTGTGCAGTATATACGAGGGAACGGATGGATGGACTTCCTTTTTCTCTCGTATCTGAATTCAATGAAAAATGCTTGTAGGCAGGAGTTGGCAATGAGGGTCTTTCGTCGTGGGTGGAAGAAATCTTCGACAGCTGATCCGAGCAGCGCAAGTGAAAACGACTTCGTAAGCCCAGCGATGTAAAACGACTCGGTGTTTTTGAAAGCGCGGTTGCACGTAAGGACCGTAGAGTTGAATTGGGAAGAATCAAAAACCAAAAAAAAAAAAAGGCAGCAAACAGCTTAATGAATGTGGTCGAGGGCCTTGAAGGAGTGAAAGGCACGCTCGAGGCGAGATGATGAGAAACAAGACGAGTAAAAGAAAGAACGTGATAGAGAGAGAGAGAGTGAGAGAGAGAGAGAGGGAAAAAGGACGGTGGATAGAGCGATGGAGAAGGGGAAGAAAAAAAGAGAAAGAGGAAACGAGGCAGACAATAAGGGAGGTCCGGGGGATAGACAGCAAGGTGTGGGAAGACTAGGCGGTAAGAAGGAGAAAGGGACCCAAAAAGCGTGTGGCCTGTAGGAGTGGAACGCAGCCTGTAACCTGCAACCTGCAACCCGCGCAACCCGGCCGACGAGCCACAGCAGGGGCAGAAGGAAGCGGTGAATGGCGACATGTGAGTGGTGGACAAGCAGCAGCGAAGGTGCAGTGCTTGTACTTGACATTGTCGTGAAAGATGGTTGCTTGACTGCTTCTGGCGCGTGGGCTCGGGCTGGGCCTTGGGGCCTGAGGGGCTTCTGGAGAAACACACAGACTCGGTGCAGTGGTCAGACCAATGCAGGTACCGAAGCCTAAAAAACCACCAACCTTTCCGTGGGTAGCGTGGTGGAGATGTTCCCAAAATTGGCCTGGTACGCTTGAGGTTAAACTGCGAGTAGCGTCATTCATATTATGCCTGTTGCCGTTAGAGCCCTCCGTGCGCTATGCCCATCTCTACTTAGTGTTACTGCTAAAGCGCAACCTTGAAGCCTTCTCCTGGCCCTCGGGCCCTGGTCTGACGCGCTTCCAGGGCCAAACCCCCTCCAGGAGGAATCAGTCAAACACCCCATGTCACAACATGGATTCATGCTGTCCGTCTCACCCACAGGCCATCGACCATGACTTTGTCTGATCGAAGCACTCGTACCGTATGGGATCTCACGGCAACCCGCCAATTCAAGTGGACCATATTCCCAGTCGGGAGAGGTAGCTATGCAAAAAAAACAACGGAGGATGAAATTGATCCTTGGATACAGAATGCAAACAGCCATATCATCGAGGAGGATCCAACCTTAAAAGACCGTCACATCACTTGTCATAGTCTCACCGAACAAACTTGTTTGCACAGGGCGCCTTTGAGCTTGTCTTTTGCCTCCCGTTACCCTGCTGGGACGCGCCGAGACATAAAGTCACGCTTGACCACTTCATGTACACAAAATACAGCGGCAAAGCCCACATGTTGCCTTGTGCTGCGCTTGACCATATTGTGACGGGGCTCGGGCCCAGGCTATCCGTATGATCGTAGGCAAACCCGTGGCCGTCGTCGTTTTCTACGGACCACTCAAGTGCATCATCCGATGCTTCTCGAAACGGGAGGCGCTGGCCTCGTCTAGTCTTTCCCCCCAAATCAGTGCTCGAGTACGACGGCACCAACTATACTGATCATACACCATTCGTCGTCGTCGAGCATCAACGTCGGTAGCAGTACGAGGCCGACCATTGGCCAGACCGGGGAAAACATTCATCACTCATCAATGGATGACAGCGGTTATCATTCGCCACACAAGACAAGACTCAAATGATTCTAGGCGCGGTCATCAACCAACCCGACGAGGAATTGAGGATCGCTCGGCCAGCACAGGGCGCTTGGGCCCCTTGTCCGGAGGCGACACTGGAACCGTCTCACACACGGCATTGGACAGCCCGACTTGTCACTAGGTAGCTAGGTAACCAGTTAAATGCAGAAGAAGGAACAAAATCGCGCTGCCTATAATTGTCTCACGATGCGTTGGCCTGCCTTCTCGAAATGGTGCCGACCAGTTTCGGAAAATAGATCAGGTGTTGCACATATTGCGACCGGGCGAGCTGTGTCTCCTGAAGATCGAGGAGACCCAGTAGTGGCCAGCACCGGACGCCCATGTCGTGTGTGGATAGCGCTACCACGACCAAGACGGAGCTCGCCACATTTACGGTGCAGACTAATTCACAATGCACGCTGCACTGAGCAACGGAGGCTCACGAGGGGCCTGGTCAGCTCACAAAGGGTCGCATGGCCATACAGCTGATTCCTCCTCTTTTTGAATGGCAATTCAATCGGTTATAATGGTATCGGGGGGACGGGCTGCGTGGCATCGAGCACGAGGCAGCGATCAGCCCCAGCTTTTGGTCCAAGTGGTAGCCCATCGATAGGGACAGATAGGAGAAGTGGCGCGGATCACGCATTGGGCTAAGCCAGGGGAGGAGTCCCGAGATCCACGGTGGAAGGCTGTGATCCGTCGTCTCTGGTTAGCCGGGCGGTCGACAACCTTCAAGTGATATGGCAGCTGATGTGGACAGCGGCGGTTTTGCTGTCGAATCGACTTGGCTGAAGATGGAGAGACGAGGATTGGAGAGAAACTGACGGAGTTTGTGAGGGAGAAGGGTGCTCGCAGTGTGGCTTGTTTCCCCTGACGGGAGGGCTATTCCTCAACAAGACAAGCGCCAGGCACACTAGCGTGCCCTTCAGGTCCCATCGCGCTGTGATTGGCGACCAAATGACACCCTCAAACCGAGCTTGATTACGCCAAACTAAATTTGGGATTTCGTGCTTGGCAATGGTGGAGCCTTGAAGCGAACACGCGAACTTTGACGAACTCGAACCCTTCTTTGATGTTCGGGATCAAGGGTGAAGAAATCCGAGGGTATGCTGCAGGGCGCACCACTACACCAAGTGAGACCTAGCAACGGCTGACTGCGGTCCGAGCGACAAAGATCAAAGATCGCTCTGGCCAGAGTCAGTCGAATGTTCAGCCTTGACTGCACTTTTCCCCCCAACAGGTCTCACTGTGATGATTGAGTTTGTCGCGGGTCCCTCAGAATGACCGCCATCATATGTCATTCCCACTGTCATCGACATTGCATCCGAGATCTATTTCTCCCTGACACGACTTACCCACACGCCCACTTGTCATTCGCCACTGTCAGATAAAACGAGCCGAACCATCAGTTTATCACGTCCTCAACCGTTGAGAAAAACACTCATAAAAAGCTAAGCCGAGCCTCGCCTGACCTCATCGAATTTCCATCGACAGACAAACGACGTTGAGATCTCGATTTCCAGACAAATGAGGCACCCGAGTGGCAAAAATATCCGGCGAGGGACAGAATCCTGGAGGAGCCCAAGACGAGCAAAAGGGTGAAACCACAAACTGTACTACTCAGCGATGACGGTGGAGGGGGGGCAAATTGTATCACCTGCGAGTCCTCCCTCACCACCGCTCGTGCTTGGCGCAATGGGCCACCAGAGTCAATTGAGGGACCATGCCTTCGATTGTGTTGAGAATCTTCCGACTATCCAACTCCAATATGTGTCAACGGGGGAGAAGATCATTAACTACTCATTTAATGACTCGTGGATTTTGAAGTCGATCGGGATGCTTGACGGCACGTGCGTCTCCTTTTCTCCCCTTTGTCTCACCTGGTGCCCCATCTCAACCCGTTTTGGGCATCCACACGCAAGACTCCGGCCTCTGAACCACGTACCATGTCGAGATACTGTATATTGAGGGTACTTAGTATACGACACAAAGGATTGCTGATATAGCGTTTGCCCTCCCTGCTTGCTGCGGTGGAACCCGGGTATTTTATCAATAGCGTCACAGTAAGCGACTTCGCCCACGATCCACAATGGAAGCCCAAACAGAATCCCCCTAGTCGTTGCAGCAACAGCCGAGAAGAAAAGAGGAGAAAACCGGTCCGATTCCAGACTATACTTATGCATGTTTCAAACTTTGTGCTCTCATGTGTTGTATTCGTTGCTCATCCCCAAAAAAAAGGTCATATCGCCGTGCAGGTGTATTTCTCATAAGTCATGGTAACTCGTGTCCTTTGCGCACGGCGCCAAAGCCTTTGGTGAAAAGTTCGCCCATGTCAATGGATTTTCGCTGCACTTCTTTCATATCGTGTCTCTCTTCCGTTTGCCGAATCTTGACATCCCTACCACGATTCGGGCTCATTCCAGAGTGCCTTCTCCTGATCCACGACTTTCGCTCGTCCATGTTCCGTGGCTGATCCAATAATTCTTGCACTTGCGCTTCTCTTTCCGCCTGAACTGCCGCTTCTCGAGTCAGCTCCAAGCTCGACTTTTTGGTTCCCCGATCCCAACCTTGCTGCAATAGATCCGCAGCGGCCTCTTCAAATCGCTTTCGGACCTCTCTGTCTTGCTCGAACCCTTGGAATATGTCGATGTCACTCGGCCAGAATGCCGCTGTGACCGCCTTGATGATGACCTCGAGGAGACAGATGACAAGGATGATCAGGAGTAAGGTGATCCACCAGAGTGGGTTGCGGCCGAACTGGTCTAGGAAACCACGCTTGACACTGTAGATGGGGTCAAAGGGGTATATGCTGGACAGGATAAGATTCCACAGCCACCATCCACCTACCGACAAGAAGATGGCCACCGCTGCCATCACTGATTTGTTATGCAATTCGATGAACTGCAGCTTGAGAGAAATGATCACGACACATCCACTAAAGGCCAGAGAACCCATCGCATACAGCCCTTGGTCTCGGGTGAAGAACGCCTCTCCATAGATGCTGTACATGAGGAAGTAGACAATCATGGCTTCACCGGCTCCGAGAGTGGCCCACCACACATACAACTTGAAGTTGAATCCTCGATGGCGTTGCCCAATATTGTAGAGTTCAGGTACGGCCAGTAGGGTTGATGCGGCCAAATCTTTCTCGAACACTCCCATGAAGATCACCGGGAGAGAGGTGAAGAGGGTGTTGAACATGGACAAACTCCATGGTTCGTACAAGCTGGTTCCGGTATAGCCGTTCCACCGCTGATAAGTCGCTTGAACAAGATAGAACAGCATCTCTTTCCAGAAGGTGCCCAGCGTATACTTGCAGATGCGAATATAGTTCCACCGTCCGTGAACCAGTAATAATTTCAACAAGAAACGAAATTGCGCAATGGAGTAATCCGAGGTCCGCGCTGCTTGAAGGCCTTCTTTTCCGGCGATGCCGATTCCGAGGTGCGCTTCTTGGATCATAGCAATGTCATTGGCACCATCGCCGATGGCCAGCGTCACGGAGCCTTTGACTTTGGTCCGGATAGTCTTGACGAGCGAGGCCTTTTGGCTGGGTGATGCGCGGCAACAAATGACTGAATCGGAACGAATGGCCACGTCTGTGAAGAGAGCCTTCGAAGCCGGGTCGGCGTCGATGATGGTCAATGTTTGGCCATCGACCACGAGGACTGAGTGAGCCGTGTGCTCGCTTTCCATCTCGGTGAAGGCTGTGGCCATGCGGCTATGCAAGTCCCCAAGCTCGTGGTCAAGGACGATGGTCGTCGAGTAGTCCTTGATCAATCGACATGAGTGCCCAATGTTGATCGCGGTCTCTCTTTTATCTCCCGTAAGCATCCACATTTTGATACCCGCCCGACGGAATCGATCGATGGCGTCCGGAACACCTCTTTGTAGCTTGTCCTCAATCGCAGTCGCGCCCAGGAGCTCCAGTTTTGTCTCAATCATTTCGGCGGCACGTTCAATTTTGTCCTGCCGATCCACCATGCTCGTTGTGGCGGATATATAGACCCCTTTCCACGTTTGATACTCGTCCTCAGTCAGGTATCGATAGCCATACAGAAGCGTGCGCAGGCCTTCCGTCGCAAAATCATCGATGTGCTGAAAGCATCGCCCAAAAACGGCATGGTCGTTGATCACCAGACTTTCTTCGACAAGATCTTCTGCACCGTCAACTTGCATAGACACCCGCGGGCTCGTTTGCGGCGATGATGGTATCCTCCCGCCAAAGCTTCCCGATGCCCGCGATCCAAATTGAGCTGAAGGCCGTGGTGAATAAAATTGCAAACTCTTCCGACGATGGGACACTCCAGCATCATTCTCGCGTTCCTTCAACCAATGGTCGATGCTGTCTCGTGTCGTGCGAGATCGATCGAGGGATACACTCCTCGGTCGGGATGGCGTGGCGTCGGGTCCACGAATAGAAGCTGATTTCTGACTCATCTGTGTGCTTCTTCGTCGTAGCATTTGTTGTGCTTCCAAACTTTTTCGGTGGCTCGCGCGCCGTTCGACAGCTTTCACATTTGAGGCAGCCAGTTCGGCCAGTCGAAGCAACTTTCGAATTGTACTGTCCGCCCCTTTACTGAGAAGACATATTCGGTGGTCCGGAAAGCGGACGATGATCGACATTCGCTTCCTGGCACTAGAAAACTCAATGACGTCCAAGACCTCGTAAGTCTCATAGATGGGATTTTCCTCGTCGCCATCGGAGTAAGTCTTGACCGTCACCATGTTAGATTGTCGGTCAGTCACGATATAACCCAGATCCTGCGCGGCGGTCACCAAGGCTAATTCGTCCGGAGAGGCCGCTTGAAAGGTGATGTTTCCATCTTCGTCCTTCTCCGGGATACAAGTGTGGCAAAGCGCCAACGAGAGCAGAAAAAATCTGGTCTTTCGAGCGAATAGCGTATGAGGACGACGGTGGATGTAATCGAGCAAATCTTGAGTTTTCCCAGCTTCCAGAGTCAGGCCCAAGCCGTTTGAGGCCTTCCATTGTACCTCTTCCGGGCCCTCACCCAGGTTGGCGGGACTATCGACGGAGGCACCCGATTTTCGCGATAGTTTGGACACTGATTTCTTCGCCTTCTTGGCCGACGTGACATCTTTCCCCTTGCCACCGCGCTTTTTGTGCTTCAGTTTCTCCCGACCAGCCTCGCCCGCGGCCTCCTCTTGAAGATCCAGATCGTGAAGCCATGCTGTCCCGGCAATACTCATTTTCCGAAACTTCATCGAATTGTTGGTGAGCGTGCCAGTCTTATCGGAGAAGATGTAGCTCACTTGTCCCAGCTCCTCATTGATGGTCGAGGTATGCGGTTCCATGGGAGTGTCGGACTCGGCATCGTACATGTCCACGTCATTCATCATAAACATTTGAGCCACCTTGACAATTTCCAGCGACACGTACAAGCTGAGAGGGAGCATCGTGTTGAGCATGATGATGAAAGACGTCAGAATATGGCCGAATGGCACTCTGGCTGATTCAAGATACCACGCCTTGTCCTCCGTCGTCCGGCGCCAAATTTCGTACGCGATTGATAGGATGATAGCGATGAAGAAGACCAGGGATGCGACCACAATGACCACGCGGTTAACTTTACCCTGCAAGGCCGGCGCTTTGACGCGAGGGTTTTTGTTGGCGTTCATCCGTATCTTGCACTCTTCTCCCGAGTAGATGACGAGACCGATGGCGGATGGGGTGTTGCGTAGAACACTGCCTCGGTAAAGGATTTCGTTGTTTGTCAATGGAAGTGTCTGTCCGTTGACTGTGACCTGGCCGTCAAATTTGTAAAGATCCAAGTTAGGGTCTTCAACCACGAACTCGGCCGCTAGCCTTGCCGTAGATTCAGGATCTTGACAAGATTCGCTCACGCTGGGTATGGGTTTCTTGGACTTCAAGTTGGTCTCCCCATCCAAGCTTTTTGTTTCGACATAGGCCGTGCGGGTGGGCTCGTCGACGTGCAAGAGAACCAGGTCCGCCGGCACGCCCGAATCTCTCTTCAGCAACACAGCATCACCGACCTTGACCTCCCACCATTTCTTCTCCGTCCAAGCCACATCACTAGATGCACTCCCAGACGAATCCAGACGGAGAACTTTGGTGACTCGTTCGTTTTCCTCCTTGTCAAGGCGGTGTCGTCGCACGTCATCATAGCCCTCCTTGGCCATCGAAATCGCCACAAATATAAGCAAGGGAATAATAGTGGTGTATGTGCCAGTGGTGCTCAAACCGGGTATCATTTGCAGGATGGAAACACAAAGAAAATAAAAGTTGGCCAACTTTCCGAATTGTGCCACCAGTTGACGAGGGACGAAATTGAGAGGCGTATAGCGGCAGGACCGGATCAAATTATTGATGTACGGTTTCGCAGTTCTGTCATCGATAGGCTCTTCAGCCTCCAGAACATTCACCTTGACATGTCTGCCATTGACACTGGGGGGAATCGTGTTGGCTCGAATGATCCGGTCCCGAAATTGGCGATAACTCCTGGTCAGTCTTTGCAGAACGGTCTTCCGTGAATGCTGTTTTGCCAGCCGCCGCTTATACAATGGCAATCCAGCATCAGGATCAGAAAGTCGAACGTGTGTCACTTTCATGTTATTCGATTCCTCCTCTTCTGGCGCATCCTCGACTGTGACCGCGGTAGACCGCGATTCGAGCTTCGGAGACCCAGAGGCAGTCACTTTGTTGGCGTCTGGAGAGTCCCTGGTAGGGTCCATCTCAAATGTTCCTTCATTGTCCACGTTCGGCCTCTGAATATTCTGGGCAAAAAGCGAGCGTCGGAGTGAATATCCTCGGTGACGACCGTATGAGGGAGACTTTAGGATGCCCGGGGGTCTTGAGCCCGAGGCCTTGGGCTCTGTTGACGGTAACCCATCTGCCCTGAGCCCTGGAGTCTCGATAGAAAAGCGAACTTTGGAGGTATCGACAGGAGTACTCTCTGGCGACATAGGTTCATTGTTCGTTGCGGGACTTGGGCCTCGAGGGGCGTTCTTCGCGGCGCCTGACGAGTCCGGCTCGTTACGGCCATTGTCTTGACCTCTTGGGTACTTCGACGGACCAGAGGCCATTGCGAACGTCGGGAAAGGAATTTTGAGGCCTTGGCTGCCGCGAGTGTTTTCATCGGTGCGATATCGGCCGAAGCTCGGCTACCATGGCGTTTGTAGGATGTGCGAGAACAGTCTTGTTGGAAGAAATGGGGACAGACACGGCTCTAATAAGTGGAGGGCAAGCAAAGACGAACTGCAACAGTAAGACATAATAATTTGAGAACGTGGCCAGTGTGTATGTCTCAGAATCTTGCTTTGGGGCGGGCAGTGGCGGTGCATTGGGTGTTGCGTAAACAGCCCACACACTCAACAAACTGCCCATTGTGTACCTTGCAGGTAGTTTCTGGCGGGAAGGTACCTACCCATCAAACTGTGACGACTTCTGCAGCACCAATCATCGCCGGCGTGGGCATCACTGGGCAACTCGGCAATGGACGTGACGTCCACCGACCGGTAACCCTCCATACCAAGGACCTTTTTTCTCCTGTTTCCCCCTCATCAAACAGCATCCAAATGCCATATTGAGCTTAAACCGTCCATCCTGTGGCGATCCGTGCCGACGATCTCGGCCACGTCCGCATCTTCCCTCCCTGACCTCGCCAACTTTCGGGCCTCATCTTCAAATGCAAGTTCTAGTGTATTCTCATCTTCGAAAAATGATATCGCCGAAAGTGTTGCCTTTCCAGCGGCGGTAAAGGACTCATAGGAGGCAACCTTGCTGATATAACATCCTGTGATACTCGAGATGTCGAAGGGTGGTCTGCTGGACGGACCCCGTGAACGCACAGATCAGGATGATGAAAATCAAGGAAAGCAAGAACAGCCTTTTCAAAACAATGTGGATGCGCCAAAACCCTACACGGTCTTTACTCACACTGAAAGATGGCTGATCACCATTATTATGGGCATAGCTATGTTCTTCTCGCCCATGACAGCGAATGTCTACTTTCCCGCTATGCCGGCTCTTGCGGAGGCAGCGCACGTCTCGGTACAAGACATCAATCTCACCATCACCGCGTACATCGCCCTCCAGGGAATAGCCCCCCTATTCGTCGGTGATTTAGCAGACAAAATCGGACGAAGGCCAGTCTATTTGCTAACCTTCGTGATATACATCACCGCCTCGCTTGGCTTGGCATTGACTAAAGGCTCTTACGCCGTTCTGTTGTCTTTGCGCACGCTTCGAAGTGCCGGCTGCTCTGCTACTGCAGCTATCTCGTATGGCGTCCTAGCAGATGTTGCAATACCATCCAAAAGAGGTCATATGCTCGGGGCTGCCATGATAGCGGCTAATACTGGCCCCACGGTTGGCCCGCTTCTTGGTGGCTTGATAACTGACCGAATAGGCTGGAATTGGTTGTTTTGGTTTCTCACCATTCTAGGTTCCAGCTTTTTTTCTTGCTCTTGCTGTTTTGTTTCCCGAAACATCACGGAGGATCGTGGACAATGGGTCTCTTGCCGCCCCTCGGTGGAACAGACCTACAATTTCTTTTCTGATGACATATCCTCGTAACGCAACCTCGAGCGAGGAAGGCCTCCAATTGGCCAGGAAAAACACGAGAATGAGGTTCCCAAATCCTCTGCCTGCATTGAGAATTATCTTTTATCGAGATGCCGCCCTTGTACTATGTATCAGCGCGGTTCATTACGTGTCCTATTATTGTCTTCAAGCGACAATCCCGGCTCGTTTCGCGGATGGTTACAATCTGAACGGACTTCGAATCGGACTCACATATCTGGCTATTGGCATCGGTGTGGCATTTGGTGACTTCTCAAACGGGAAGTTCCTGGACATCAATTACCGTTGAACGGAAAAGAGTATTGGCTTCACTATCAAAATTGCCGGCGATGATCTCGAGAGTTTTCCGATCGAGAAGGCGCGAACAAGGTTCGTGCGATTCTTTTGATAGGTTATGGATGGGCTTGTAGCACAGGGACACATCTCGCCATCGTACTAGTCCTACAGTTCGTGCTCCAGACATGTATTGTCCAAACATTCAACACTCTACTCATTGACATTTTCCCTGCAAACCCTAACACCGCATCCTCTTCTGGAAACATCATGCGATGTGCTCTCTCAGCTTGGGGTATCGCGGCAGTACAGACCTTGTTGGACATCTTCGGCTACGACTAGGTATTTACCAAAATTTGGTAGCTTTGCAGGTGTTTCTGGGATCACGGCAACATTCCCGATCGGATGGAAAGGAATGAAATGGAGGATTCAAAACTAGGTTTATTTCTAAATCAGGTTCTCTACTTGATGCTAAATCATCCTTTATCATAGTCCCACATGAAATCTCCCTTTACAACAGCGAGTTGGCCCTCCTTGGCAAACACTACACGACCATACGACGTAACTATTGGTTTGACATCTGTGGGACCATTAAGAAAGTCTGGTGAGATAAAGAAATGACGTTGAATCCTCGTTAATTCTTTGAGATTTACCGAACATAACCAAAGCTCGTGATCAAGGAAGATAATCAGGTCCGAGTAGATACCGACAAATACTCTGACGCTTTCCTCAGAAAGCCTGAATGAAGGCAGATGAGATCCCTGAGGTGTGGCAGGTATAGAACTCGTAAAAGGAGTCGTCCATACCACTATGTGGGCCTTCGATACCCTGTTGGAAGGAGCAAGGTAGGCGACAACGTGTTCCCCAGATTGATCCGCTGAGATTTCTTGTACAGAGCTGGCGGCACTTACATCGTCTGCGTCGGCCGTGATTTCCAACCATGCGCTGTCCACCTCCTGGAGCGAATCCCATGTATACAGTTGGAGCGGTCCGCTGCACATGAAAGATAAGAAACTGTCGCCTGTCGTTGTCCACCTTCGTGTTGCAGTCAACATCGATTCGCAATGGGCGCGTTCAGCAGTCTTCTGGCGTGTTTGCAAATTCCAGACTGTGTCAATGGTCGCAGTTACTATGAGGAGATGAGATCCGTTGGGGTTCAAAAGAAGCTGTCGAACGGGCTCTGACATTTTCAGGACTAGCTGAAGGCTTTCCACCTTTATTGTTTTCCAGCAATGTCCGAACTATGACGCAACAACCAATATCAGCAGTCGCAATCACGCCTCTCCGGAAAGTAATTGCTGTTATAAGCAGATTTCCAGAGTGGACATAGAGCTCTGTGTGGAACAGGCCGGTTCGAACGTTGTATACTACCACCGAGCCGTCACTACGTCCTGCGAAGACAAAGTCTCCAACGTCATCCGAACAGACGGCTGTGATCGACACAGTCTCTTCATTATAGCCCACGACAGGGCCTTCTAAAGCCGATGCGTCACTGACGCCTGCATCTTCGTCCACTGATCGGCGTACTAGAGCAATCGGTTCCCAGACCTTTGTTTTGTTGTCGCGAATATCCACAACACGGAGACCGTCTCCAGTAAATGCCAAAGTTCTGACTTCATCGATGCCACTCCTTATGTGGTACAATAACGACAGCGTTTCAAAATCCCAAAGACTGATTGATCCTCGAGTGTTTCCAGACCCCAAAGTCCGGCCGTCCGGTGTGGATGCAAGCAAGTACGCGTCACCGTCGACGCTTATAAGCTCTTTATGCGCCCAGGCGTCGTAAACGGACAGCTCCCCGTCCTGATACGCGATAGCCAGTAATCTTAAATCTGGGTTTGGGTTGAAAAGCGCCGTTTGCACGGAGATGTTCGGGAATTTTGAACCCACATCTCTACCGCACTGGCCCACGACGGTGTTATCCTCAAGGCTGCATAAGTAAATTGGCTCGCCCCGATACAAGAGTGCCAGCAAGGATTGGTCAGGGGAAATGGTAGCTGCGATGGGGTACTTAGTAAGAAGAGCTGAGTTATGGTGGACGGTGTTGCCAGTTGCGGGGTGTCTGGCGTGGCAACCGGCAACCGACAGCATGTTGTCTTCCTCATAAACTTTCCACCTGACAACTCGACTTGACCGACTCACTCCGATCAGTTCTCTCTGGTCAATCGAAAATGTGAGAGTGACGAGGAACTCAGAAATTCGAAACGTGGTCAACAGCTCTGCGTTCATGGACCACAGACAAACCGACTGGTGACTTGCGGAGGCGAACCTTGTTTCCGAAGAATCAAATGCTAACAGCCTCACAGGCGTTGCTTGCCCCTTTTTGGGGCCAACAACACTTATAGAAGCTCCGTCATGGATTCTGTGCCGTACTGAAAATCTTTCTTGACATGTGGATCGATCGTATACTTTGATCAGCCCGTTCCTCATCCCTATGGCAAACGCGCTCCCGCTGCATGCCAGAGAAAGCCCGTAGGTGTCTCGGAATTCGATGATAGATATGCAGTCATCCCAAGAAGCAGCCGCTGGACCAACCAATTCAACCCATCGAGGCTGACCGGTTGTTTGCTGAAACAAACGAGACTGTTTCGGTGCGATCGACGGTATCAAATTGAAAATGGACCTCGGAGTGCTTTGCAGGTTACGACCAAATTTCGCAACGAGACGGATCCAGTACAAGGAGGGCTGTTCCAGAGCGACATGCTCAATCCAAGCAGAAACGTTCTTCGACAAGAAGTCTGAAATAGGCTTGAGCAGCTTGTTGGATATCGAGGAAGATGCGGCAATGTGCTCGGAAAAGGCTACGCTCGCGTAACTTGAAAAAGCCGTCCGGGCTTTTCTTCGCTCGACTTCACTCCCCTTTAGAAGTCGTCTGGTTGGGGGAATCATTTCTCTGCCCATGCATTTCAAGCATACTAGCGCAATCATCTCATGACCTTCTACGCGCTTGAAACCAAACTCAGAACCTAGTGCACCGAGGAGAAATTCGCGGGTGGTAGAATGGACTAGCTGGATGCCGTCATTCTTGTCAACCAGGAGCAAACCGCCGCAAAGGTCTTCAACAGTGCGCCGGAGATTGCCAACATCTTGATCTCCGTATCTGCCCAAAGCATCTCGGAGTTCTGGTAATTTCAGGGGCCTTGTGCTGCATAATGACCACATGAACAGGGTTTGAGTGAGCTCAGATTCCTTTTTATTTTGGCAGATGGTCCGAAAAGAGCGTTCGTAAAGCTCCGACATCCCCTGTGGGATGTCATCGAGCACTCTGGCAATCGACTTCTTCGAATATACCCCCTCAAGCTCCTGATATACAAGGCTCAACCATAAGAAGCAATCGTCTGCTTTTGTTAGCATCTTGTCCACCAGCACCGAGCGCTCAGCAGGATCGTCAACTGGAAGATCGTCTAGATGAGAATCAAGATAAAGCCTCATATCAGCCTGGGTATCAACGTATTGAATAGAGTCTGTCACTACGTCGACTTTCTGTTTGAGGTACTTGAAGTGACCTTCTAGCTTTGGTGTCGAACGGCTGGTCACAAAGATTCTGAGGTCGAAAGCGCACTCGAGGTTCGCTAGCTGTTTGAAAAACCGGTGTTCGACAGCAAAGCATTCATCAAGTGCATCGATGATCCAGTATTGATGACGCCTTATGTCGGACTGTAAGTGTCTAATGACATGCGCCGCGCACACAGATTTTCCGGCTCCTGGCTTCCCCGTCAGCCAATAAATACTGCAGTTGCCGCCTCTGTTGGTTGTTGAGGTCGTTTGAACGCTATGCCCAGCACCAGTCCGATCACAATTCTTCCAAACCTGAAATGCGGCCCGATGCTCGATCCATTTGCAAGAGCCCTGGGCCTGCCTCTCGCGCTGTTGCTCGAGATCTGACTCCGGGGAGTAAACATTTGGTCAATCTCGTCCCCGCCATCATTCTCCTCAAACCCTGCCGACAGGTCTTTGACGATAGTCAACAACATATTCTTTATCGTTATATAATTTTCGTCTTCCCGGCTTTTGAATTTGCAGATGCCCCGATGACCCGCAAAGATCATGTTAACATCCTCGCCTGGATACCCTAGAACTGCTGAATCTTGCTCCACAATCAACCTCGAGCTGATTGTTCCACGCGTCTCGTAGAAGCTACACAATCGCAATTGCTTGGGGTTTACCACATTTCGGAAGTCGTCGTTTATACCATGCAGGGAACCGGAAGCGCATTTTGGCCGTAGCTATCACATACGTCAGCAATCCAAAAGCCGCGGAGGACACTCATTGTTGAGGATTGAGAGCGTACGAGACGTTCGAAAGCTGACCGAGGATATGTTCATACCTTCCCAAAAAGGATCACAATTCCGCCACCGACAGCCTTACTGCAAATTGCTCATTCTCTTCAGGATGAAATTGTTGAGTTTCTTCTCGAAGGCAGAGTCCGTGAAAACAAGGAGTCATTGACGTTCTCCAAATAAGAGATATAACGACTCATGGTTGAAGGTTCTTGATCTTGGTTCTTGCTTCGAGGCTCCATCTCCCGGGTCCGATATGGCATCACGTACACCATTTTTTGAACAGGTCCCCCGCCACGTTGTACGAATGTCCTCCGATCCCCCCCTCATCTTGCCACAGTTTTGCCTTTCCATATGTCAAAATCCCCATTAATACAGGATATCATAGATTCGGGGTTTAAGGGGATTTTGAGTCTGGGCTGCTAGACCAGCCGACTTCTAATTTGGTAGTATTGAAGGCAAGGGGCCCGCCAGCACAATCTTTGCTGCATAAGATGGTATAGAGACATCGGCCTATCCATGATCCTTTGAGATTCCAAGATGGCGGTAACATGGGTGACTGTAGAGTTAGAGCGGGCAGAATCCTGAACTTGGTCGTACGACTCTGCAAACAGGAGGCGTAGTGTACGACATGCCTTGAAGAGACGAAGGAACAAGATTGAAACATGTGAGGTAGAGATGATGGGGGCTCCAATGACACAATCAGATACTGAGAAAATGAGAGCCGACGTCGCTAGAATAGTTGCTGATAATGTGATTGACGCTGGGTGTGTTGTACTGAGGGATGAGATGTAGGAGTGGCTGCTGATGTTCGATGACCTTGACAAGAAAACGGAGAGAGGATGACTTTGAATGGAGGGTTCCCTATATGCATCTTTTCCACTAGCCTAGATGGATTCCTGGAGTGCCCCAGCTTCAGTTCTAATAACACTTTCCTTTGGTGTTCCTCTCGCATACAAATGTAGGCCTGAAGGCGGATAGATTGTAGTACAAAATCCAGAGGTATACATACCTGATGTCGAGCTCTCAAAATAAAGTCTACATCCTTCCTAGTTTCCACCTGGCGATCCGTGACTGTACATCTTCCCATGATATCTGTCTGGTCCATCTGCGGTTGGGATCTTCCCCTTCCTGAATGACGACCGTCGGCGCTCCAGTTCCATGACCCTTGTTATCCACTTGGCCAGTGAAAATTTGTGTCGCCACTCGTCTCAGATCAGCAACCGTCACGGCATCAATCTTTTCGCACATCTCTTTGACCCCCACCTTTCGTCCATGTACCTGAACTTGTCTGCCGAGATCCTCCAATTCCACCAGTCGAGACTCGAGATTCATCAATAGGCTGAAGCGGAGTTGATTTTTGGCTCGATTGACCTCGGCGACCTGCAGACTTGGGAAGCCGGACTCCAAGGTCAGTGCTTGCAGTTCTCGGCACACCACGTCGACCATATGGCCGACTCGGCCAGGTTCGCAAGCGGCAGCTACTCCAAAAAGCCCACTATCAGTGTAGCTGTGGTTGAAGGAGACACAACTCTCCACCCATCCGTGTTGATTGAGGACGTTGGTATAGAGGCGTGAATACATGCCTTTCCCTGGTCCGCCGGCCGAGAATGACCCGCCCCCTCCGAGCAGAGTCTGAAGTGTGGCTTGAGCATAGATATCGTCTGAAGATATCGGCAGGCCCTCGAAGGCGATGTGGACATGGGACAGCGGGATTGAAAGACTGTTTCGAGGTGCAGGGAGTTTCGGGAGTGCCAGGTATCCACCTGTATAGTGAGATGACTGTGTGAGGAGTGATTCGGGTGGGGGTTGAATCACTGAGGGATCTAATGGCGAGACGGTTGCTTGATGAGGCGCAGACGTCGAGAAACTGTTGAATCCGGGGATCTTGGAGAGAATTCTGCTCGTTACAGAGGGGGGTTGAGAATGTTGAAACTGTGCGTTCGAGGGCGGTAATTCAGGTACGGATGGTTGTCGGCTGATTTCCGACGAGGAATCCTCGACTCGTGTCATGTCCCCAAAGTACTGTTCCGTAAGCTTAACCGCCTCTTCATGCTGGATACCAGCGAAAGCCACCACCATGCGCTCCGGCCGAAAAAATATATGTCGATATTTTTCAATCAGACTTTTTGTGATGTAGGGTAATCTTTCTCGGGGACAGAGCAGGGGATGTCCCAGCGTGTTGTCCTTGTAGGCGGCCATATGCATGAGCTCAGGAATGATCAGGTCGGGTTTGGACCATATTTCGGAAATTTCGTACCCGGCGATTTCTACTTGCTGCGAAATTTCTTCGTCTGTGATTCGCGGCTCTCGTATGGTTTCTGCGAGGAGGGCGATCGTATCGGGGACACCTGAATTGAAAGTTGCAGATTGATACATCAGCGCTTCCCTCGAGGAGGCGCATTGAATATTGCCTCCCAAAGACTCTAGGGCTTCTAGCATTTGATCTCCGCTTTTGGATTTGGTTGACTTGAAGGCTAGCCGATCGACAATGTGACTGGCTCCGCGCAGCGATTCATCTTCGTACCTTGAGCCCGCATCGATGTAAACTCCCACCCCGGCAAAAGGGCCTGGCAATGATTCGGTAGCGACTCGGATTCCATTTGGCAATTCTGTAATGTGGTCTAGTTCAACAGGATCCTAATGGGCGCAGGCTGGTCAGATGAAATGTCTCGTGATTATTCATGGCCAGACTCACTTTTTGCAGAGGAATTTTTACTGTAGCATATTTCCTTGTCAATGGCCTGGAGGGCTTCAGAGTTCTCCGTGAGTTCCTCAGGGCCCTTACTGCCGCAGGGCGCATGCTGACTGCGGTCGGAGGGTGGGATAAAGACAGGTTATCTTGGTGTTAGAAGGAATTAGGAAGAGTTTGGAGATATGGCTTGGATCTGATCCGCAGGCAAAACAGCAACAGGTAAAAGCTTGGCCGCAGTTAGATAGTCGTGTGGATATCGGCGTGATGCGGGATGGGAGGTCGGCGGATAAGGTCAGGAGGACAAGGGGCATGAAATCGAGAACCAGGGCGGTGATGAAATGCGCGACTTATGGAGGTTCGACGCTGGTGACATCGATGTTTACAGCCCCCATCATCGTCAGATACTAAGTTAAGAGCAGAAGGACACGGGGATGGGAACCGAATCCACTTTGTTGCCTGGTCCTACTTCTATTCCTCTTGATCTTATATCATAAAGTTCATTCTTCCTCTCGCTCCGAAAGAGTTTAGAGTACCAATCAGGCTGCGCCGGTCCCCGTAAGACACACATCCCCCTGTTTTAGTCTCCATTCTCGAATATCCAGTTTCGTTCCGAACAACGTACACATCCTGTCCTCCGTTCTACACTCCCCTTCCATTATTCTCTGACTGCGTGCGTCTTGCCGTCCATCAAGCCTTGGGTCTGGCCCATAGGGGATTGGAACAAAGTCACAGCCGCAATATTGGCTAGGCAGGACTACGGCAACGGGCACGGACAAGAACCCATCCTTTTTTTATCAAAAATACCAAGTCCCCACAAGGAGACGACCAGAAAGCAGCTTTGTTGTACAGCCTGTCCTTCCTACGCGGCTTCTTGTAGCTGCCACTCCCCGTGGCCGCCTGCCGCAGCGGCTGTCGCATCCCCCCCCTTGGTTTCACTCTCCAGAACACGACCACCTCCTCCACTTCCGCGTTTGATCCATGATATCTTCGACTGGGGTTGTCACCTCCCCAGCAGGTGCAGATTTGAATCGAACCACTTCTCGACGCCGAGGTTTGAGTTACCTTCGTGCACTCTCCCATAATCGTTCGTCTGGCGGAAGCAGCTCTACCGAGCCTTCTCGATCTCCGAGACACTACTTCCAGAGATCCTCCAGCTGCAACGAGAATCGA
The DNA here is from genome assembly GCF_000835555.1 of Rhinocladiella mackenziei CBS 650.93. NCBI lineage: Eukaryota > Fungi > Ascomycota > Eurotiomycetes > Chaetothyriales > Herpotrichiellaceae > Rhinocladiella > Rhinocladiella mackenziei. The sequence goes on from NW_013550603.1 coordinate 4,544,154, forward strand.
CCAGATCCCTCCACTACTTCCAGCAGAAGAAGAAGTAGTCATTCACGCCCAAACGAACCGACAAGTCCGTTAGCCTCCGACGGTCGTCCAAACCCTCCCTCCGACAGGAATACAAGATCGTCCTCTCCTCCACCACCAACGGATTCGGGTGCAGGCGCTAGTGAACAACATAACACCGACGAGATGGCAAGACACCGGACTTCGACGTTACAGAGAAACACCAGGAGTAATTTGCAGGGGGAAAGTGCGGAGGCTGAGCCCACGTCGACGCCGGCCAACCCAAGAACCAACTCCAAGACACCTAGTACATCTGGCACGAGAGAGGAGAAAGCAGATGGTGAATCGAAGCATCAGTTACCGACTATCCGCTTCTTCCCTCACCAGGAACTTCGAAATGGGAGACCGTCTCTCACTTTTGCCCCCATTTCACGAACACTACCGAGCGAGCATTCCATAATTCGAGTCGGTCGATATTCTGAGCGTGAAGGAGTTCCCCACGCCAATCCCTCTACACCTTCGGATGCCCCGGTGGGCTTCAAGTCCAAGGTGGTCAGTCGCAAACACTGTGAATTTAGTTTCTTGGATGGTCAATGGCAGATCAAAGATGTGGCAAGCTCATCCGGGACGTTCCTCAATCATATCAGGCTGAGCCAGCCCAACACCGAGTCCAGACTATTCCCTATCAAAGATGGCGATATCGTTCAGCTGGGTATTGATTTTCGAGGGGGTGAAGAAATGATCTTTCGATGTGTCAAGATCAGGATTGAATGCAATCGCGCATGGCAAAAGAAGCCGAACAACTTCAAGTACGCCCTTAATTTTTTCCTGGACTCCATCCATGCCAAAAGCTGAGAGTGTTATAGCAAAAGTAGACACCAGCAACTACAAAGTCTGGCCAAAGATCAGCCGTCGGCGGACGCGAATAGTGGCGAATGTTCTATCTGTCTTGGTTCCGTCTTGGTATGTTCACTCTGGTTGCACGCTCCTCCTGGGACTGACAGAATCCCCAGCCTTGTCAGGCCTTATTTGTCGCTCCATGCGCTCATGTCTGGCATTACAAATGCATTCGGCCCTTATTGGAAGGCAAAAACAGCACTTATCCACAATTTCAATGTCCTAATTGCCGAGCGTATTCAGATTTGACAGCAGATGTAGACATCGCCCAATCAGATATCGATGAATGGATGGAAAACACGGACGATCAAGAGAATCAAACGACTCATCCAAATGTCGATACGAGTAATCAAACCAATTCCACGGCCGATGCTGAGACGAATGGCCAGGTGACGGGCGAACCAGCTATAGTCGACTCAGATGCTGCAAATGATACAGAAGCTGAAAGAACCACTGTCACGACAGACCCCATTCCGGAGCATCCTCCCGTGACCATCTCGAATCCGATTGAAGCCTCCAGCGATGATTCTCCGTCGCTGACACCCTTAAGAACTTCAGGACTTCTGGCACGACGACAAGCGGCAAACCCAGCTTCGCCCGAACTACGTACCATGAATGGCAACCTCGGCATACCTGATCAACCGGATGAGGATGGGATGCATGCCCATCTCGAACATCAACGGACCAGAACCCAAACTCCCGATGCGGAACAGGTCATTGCGGGAGAAGGACCACTAACCCCTCGCAATAATGCGGGACCCTTTGTTTTTGATGGCAGTGCTGGCAGATCGGGTGCGAGACAATTAGTCGTTCCCGGAATCCCAGAAATTACGGAAGAAAATGGATCTGGCACGGTATGACCTGGGTATATGACGCAAAAGTTGATGGTGCATTCTTGAATGGTGGCAATTTTTGCTTGTGAAGCTTCGACCAAACGTCATGAAGAACCCGGACTGCATTAGGGCTACAGTTCCTCCGGCTGGGAGGGCAGACGAAAAGTTTCAGGGCGATTACGCCAACATCATTTCAGCCTCATGTTCTTTAATCTGTCGATAGACGAATCTGGGAGAAACTTGGCCTTGACGGCGAATGATAAGAGACGGAGCCTAAAGACGAAGGTTGTAACCATTAGCGATGTCGGTGTGTGAGCGAGCGTATCATGAAAATGCATGCGTGTTCTTCCAAATTGACTTTTCAATTCACTAGAAGATTGGTACAGGACATGATGCGCCCTCATGCTCCTTGGATCATATTGGGCACTCCACAGTCTCAAGCACATTCTGGATCACCTTGTGTGGATCCAGATCTTGTACCAGATCTTGCGCCGAAGCTAGATCAGTCCCGTACTGGGCACTGCGCTCCCGATCTGGAGTGGCTATGATGATCCGATGTGGGTATATCTTGTTCGCGGCCAACGCAACCAAGGAGGGCGTCACATAGTCTATTCCCTGGAATGGTGCGAGATATCTGCCCATGCCAAGTTAGCACATCGGGCTTAGTCTTCTGATGTGAGGGGGCTGACTTTGCCAGAGTGAGAAATAACGTCGTCGCATACGGGGTGACGCCACCGTCAACACCTCTTTCCATTCGCAGAAATGCAACGACATCTTGGAGATATCTTCGAATCTCGGGAGTGATGGTTGTTGCTTGGCCTTGACGGCGAAGTTGTTCGATCAACTAGGATTACCTTCATTAGCCAATGTCGTTTTGGGAACCAATCAGAGGAGCCCATGCCAACCTTTTTATCGATTCGACGACTCGCAATTATGGTCTGGCGTCTCATATTGGGAGATGGAGAATATGAATCCGCAGAGTCGTCATCGTCGGACTTGTCGGCATACGCAAGTTCTTCGAGATTGGGAAAGCCGTCATCTGGGCTGTGCGAATGGGACATGAAGATCCGGTCATTCTACAGACATTAGGCCCTGGACATAGGATGGTAAATGAAGATCAACCATACAAGATGTCTGTTGAGCCTAACATGCTTTGAAGAGGTCGTGACAATGGGAAGAAAGAGGAATACTTTTGGTGCCAGATGAACAGTCGTTCGGCTATATATTCTCCGCTTTCGAATGAGCTGTGCGAGACGTTAGGGTCATTGGAGGATGTGTGAATAGTATCATTACCTCGAGAACTTGAATCTGCACGTCCTCATGAGCGTAGTTGAATTCCTTCGCAATGACTACGTTCACCACTCTTCTGCTGTCCAACTTTGATGGCTCTGTGTGGCTCGATGGTGCCGTCCGGAACGTCACTGTGGAATGAAGAACGCTGGCCTGGTAATCCATCAGCCATCGACAGGCAGGGTATCAAGGAACGCCGGGTCCACACATCATCGGCATCGTTGTCATGTTCACTTAGGTCATCTCCAAACTCGCAGTTGTCGTCTAGGATGGCGTCGCCAAATCTGTCAACAGATTGCAGGTCTTCTCGATCAAGGATGATGTATGAGAGTTTGAATATGTCTCTCACGATCTGGAGTGGCGTGAGCACTGGCTTAGTTTGCGTTTGAGGGGGAGCCCACACCAAGGCAAGTTCTGAAGCCACATCGTCCAAATAGTCATCCTGCGCTTCAATGAGGCAATGATGCTGAGCTATGAGACTGAGGAGAATGGCAAGCTCTAGATCAGTCAAGTCCTCCACCCGGTCCAGGAACGTTTGGGTCTCCATATCATCCGATTTGTAGGAGGGTTTGAATCTGTCATTCTTATTCATTTAGGCTGACTGATCGTTCTTTGGTCACCCATTAGTATGCCAGTGCCCCACAACGGTCCACCGTCGTGGTTAGGACAGCATCCAACGTGATAAAGAGCATCTAAGATACAGATCGAGACCAACTTTCGATTGAAGAACCTGACGCCTTGGCGACGACGGTGCGATGCGGACACCGACGATGATGGGTCACGTGGCCCACCGACATGGGTTCTCAAAAGCAGCGTTGCAAGGAGTCGCTGTGCCATTGGCGAACCGCCGATCACGTATGCCTTTGTGGTCAATACTGTGAAAATCCTGACTAGCTTTGATATTTCTCAAGATCCTCTAATACTATTACCCTTTCACCCTTAGCTTCGAGTCACTATTTGATAAAAGTTTATACTTGGTATAACTATCTCTCGATGGAGAGAAGAATCTCAGTGTCAGAGTGCCCCCAGGCGGAAGCTAGACGCAAACGAGGCTGTAGCGATACTGGGTACACAGGAGACGGCAGTTGAGGCAGTCGTGACGACAAGAAGGAAAAGAGGTTCTCTCCTGCTCCTTCCATTTCGGCTGACGGAGAGGTAGTTTGTCGGGTTTGGAGTATGACATTTCGTTCCATGATCCGATCATCTCGCTCTCATAGCATCTGCTTGTTCCTTCAATCCGAGCACCACTCGGCAGATCATCAATATGACCTCCTTGTCAGCAGCACCGGGTTCGCATGAGGGATAGAGTATGGACATTTTGTCAGGATGCCACTTCAAGCTCTCGGCCCGCATGGCTTTAGACATGGCCGGTGTACCCGCATCAGGGCAAGCGTTTCGATAGAAGGTCATGACGTTCGACTTCGTCAAGTCACGGAAGCGGCCGGATTTGGTAGGCCAAGGAATCAGTTGCTGAGCTTGCTGGGGGTTTGAGGGCTTCGTCTTTGCTTGTTTGAATGTAGTCCATTTCGTAACGTAAGAATGCCATGCCTGTTGCCACTCTCGTCGTTCCCTCATTGCTTGCTCTCTTGTTTCTCGCTCTCGTTCTTCCCGTTGTTGCCGAGCCTTTTCTCGCATTTTTTCACGAGCATCCTCTTCTCGCCTTTTTTGTTCTTTCGCCTCCTGTTCCCTTTTCTGCTGTTCTTCCTTTTCCCGATCTGGACGTTGTTGCTCTCCTCTCTGCTGCTTCTGGTTTCTCGCGCCGCTTTCATGCTGTTTCGGATTCCCACCTTCGAAGGAAGAATGATAGAAGGTAGTCGGGTCCGGTCTCGCTTCGAATATTTTCGATTTTCTATCCTTTGTTTTGGTCTTTCCCTCTCGAGGGGGGGATTGTGGCAGCATGGAGATTCTCGTTGCCCAGTTCCTCACGATAGAGTCGGCCTGATCCTTGTGCCAACGCCGACATAGTGACAAGGAGGCAATTTGTGGCAACAGCTTTGCGACTTCCCCGCTACCGGGAGACAATGATGAAATGCGATCAAGCAGATCGTACACGAACTTTCGATCATGTTGATCAATGGGGTTTCGACAACGGCGGCCCTGTGTGCGAGCGTAGCCCACGCAGGTAAAAGCATCTCGATCCGGGTTGATAATGCTAAAGGTAGCATGTGGATCCCATATTTTATCCTCAGGGTGAGCCGTGAACGGATTTTGAGCGTAAATCATAATTGCCCGGCTGGTGAATACGAGTCGTCTCTAAGGGCGGAGAAGAGTTTGGAACGAAAGCAGAGGACCGATGAAATGTGTATGAGGGTAGGACGGGCCGACTAGGAGATGGAACTGAATATAAAGGGATGCGGGAAGGTCGAGTCATGATTGTTCCCTCTGGGGAGGAGCCTAGATCTCGGAGTCGACGAGACCACGTGCATGACGTACTTTGTGCCTCAGATGTTGTATCGACTTGTAGCCTCCGGGCGATTCGATCGGTACAAACCTGCCCGTTGTCCAGGGTTGGACATACTGCGCCAGCTTCACAGCCACCTCCCTGTGGCTAGTCGGAGTATCTGCCAGAGAGAATATCGCTGCAGGGAAAAAGCGTTCGGGCATGTCGTAGCCCCACGCATGAACGTGCTTCAACGAAAAGGGGGCCAAACCCGCTGGTCGACAGGGTGAATACATCTGCGCCACAGGGATGACACCAAATCCGCGAACACCTTCTGCTGTGAGGTGTGTCAGATCGACCTGTCTTTGGGGGTGGTCGGTTTGGCGCTGAACAGTTCATGGAGGTGAGTAAAAAGGTGACGCCAAGAATTAAGCCAAGCAGTGTTTCAATTGGCGGAACGACAAACAACAGTTGAACAGTCTTCACCAGGCTCCTCTCCCCTTCATCATCACCATCTTCCTGCAGACGGTTTCGTATTCTCATGGACAATCTGGCCCCATGACCAACAATAACCCAAGAGCTGGCTGGGAAAAGATCGGCGACCAATTCTACCGAAAACTCCCCCTCTATGAGTCAATTTTCGACCCGGACCTCGAGCTTGAGAACTACCTGGTAGCTGGTGCGTCTTATGGTGGAGCTCTCGGTAAGTGCTCACAGGCATCCGCTCTTTGGTGATGCTCATGCGGATGTGTTCCAGCATTATGGAGAGATACCACAAAAATCGCACGGTATCGAACGGGCCAATCCACTAAGCCGACCATCGACATCTATTCGTCCTCGGGGAAGCTCATAAGCAACATCAACTGGGAAAAAGGTTCGATCAAAGGTCTCGGCTGGTCTGACGATGAGAAGCTTTTGGTGGTAACCGAGGACGGTACGGTGCACTGCTATCTCGGACTACATGGCGACTTTCAGCCTTTCTCGCTCGGCCATGGCGCTGAAGAATATGGCGTCAAGTCATGTCGATTTTGGTCTCACGGATTCGTCGCTTTACTCGCCAATAATGCCTTGATAGCCGTTTCTTCATTCGAGGAGCCAAGACCCAGACTCCTTGCCCCAGCGCCGGCAGGCGACGTTCACTCCTGGTCCCTCATTCCACCGGCCTACACCCTTTCGAGATCCGTCGAGGTATTGCTCGCTGTCCACAAGACCATATATGTCGTCGACGTCACCGAGGCAGAAGACAGAGGTCTATCCGATGGCCCTTTCAAGCACGTCAGCGTATCTCCCAATGGACGATTTGCTGCACTGTTTACAGAAGACGGCAAAGTTTGGGTGGTGGGAAGCGATTTCCAGCACACATACAGTGAATATGACTCAAAGGCAAAGACGACACCCACTCAGATCTACTGGTGCGGAAACGATTCCGTGATCCTCGCCTGGGAAGACGAGATTCACATGGTGGGACCGAATGGCACCGCCGCCAAATACTACTACGACGACCAAGTCCACGTTGTTCCGGACATTGACGGTGTCCGACTCCTCACCAATGAAGCATGCGAATTTCTGCACAAGGTGCCAGATCCTCTGGAAGAGGTCTTCAAGCTTGGGTCAACCTCGGCAGCTTCTGTCCTGTGGGACTCGATCGAATTGCTGGAAAAAGGATCTCCGAAAGCGGATGAGAACATACAACGCATCAAACCTCTCTTGCCCGATGCAGTGGAAACATGCATTCGAGCAGCCGGCCATGAGTTTAACCCCAACCTGCAGAAACAACTGCTCCGAGCCGCGTCGTTTGGAAAATCGGTTTTGGATCTTTACAGCAGTGATGAGTTTGTCGACATGTGCGACGACCTGAGAGTCCTGAACGCGGTTCGAGACTACCGCATCGGACTTTACATGTCCTACGAGCAATATATCAGACTCACGCCCGAGAGGCTGATTGCACGATTGGTCAATCGACGAGAATACCTCCTGGCGATGAAACTGTCCGAATTCCTCCATCTCCCACTCAACCGAATCTATGTCCATTGGGCAAGCCAAAAGGTTCGAGGATCCTCTGCCGATGATGATTCGATGCGAGAGATGGTGGTGGATCGTTTACGTGGCAAGCATGGTATTTCTTTCGAGACAATTGCTCGAGCGGCCTATGATGAAGGCAGAAGCCACCTGGCCACCACGCTGCTCAACCATGAGCCAAGAGCAGGAAGACAAGTTCCACTCCTGCTTAACATGGAAGAAGATGAAATTGCTCTGAACAAAGCAATCGAGTCCGGAGACCCTGATTTGGTATTTTTTGTCCTGTTGCACCTGAAGAAGACACTTCCCTTGGCCGCCTTTCTCCGCACGATCAGTAATAAACCTGTCGCGGCAGCACTGGTGGAAAGCTCAGCAAGAGCGCAAGACAAGGAATTGCTCAAGGATCTGTACTATCAGGACGACCGACCGGTTGAAGGGTCAAACTTGTTGCTCGAAGAGGCCATGCAACAGTCTCAGGTTCAAGCTGTTATTGACAAACTCAAACTCGCTGCCAGATTGCTCACGGATGCAAAGAATCCCACCGCCGTATTCCATACCAAAGCCCTGGCGGAGGCTGGTCAGTTACTGAAAATGCAAGAGGCATGGGACAAGGACATGACCGATAGCAGTGGGAGCTCCGTCGGTTTGAGTGTCAATGAAACCATGTTCCGACTCATCCAGTCTGGACACAGCAAACGGGCAGCCAAGGTCCAAAGCGAATTCAGAGTCCCCGAGAAGACTTGGTGGTGGCTTCGGCTTCGTGCCTTAACCGCAGCTCGTCTCTGGGGGGAGGTGGAGGAAATCGGTAAGAACAAGAAATCCCCCATCGGATGGGAGGTGAGTCAATACGTGACCATGCCTGGGGTGCTCTCCTCCTGACACGTTTGCAGCCGTTCTATAATGAAATTCTCGGGGCAGGCAACACACGTCTTGCTTCTTCGTTCATCCCGAAATGCACGGGCCTTCAACCTGCCGAGCGGATTGAGATGTGGATCAAGTGCGGCATGATCGTCAAAGCTGGTGAGGAAGCTTTGAAAGCTAAGGACATGAATTCTCTGGAATTGCTCCGAGATAAAGCCAATGGGCAGCAACTGGTGGAGATTGAAAGGATGCTCACCCAATTGAGGCCGAGAAAATAATTGGCCGGGGATGGCGGGCTCGAAGTCGCTGCTTCGGGTGGTCACGTTATCTTGTCGGCCTCGTCCTCCTCGTCGGTCATTGGCGCGGAAGTCGTTCGATCGACAACGACCAGCTTGGTTGCCGCCGCTGTTGTAGGCACATTGACGTCTTCCACAACTTTCGCCTCACTCTTGACTGCCTCCATGGCTTCATCTTCCCACTCGTCACCGTCCACCTGCTCCGTATTGTCACTCAGAATCACCTTCATTTTGTCAAATTTGGCGGTGCCGTTTACTTCGTCCCACATGCTTTTCCTTTCACGTCTCCTTCTGAGCCTGGACGAGGCATCATCCACCTTCTTGGCCAGTTGGTCCAGGACAACCTCTGCTCTTGCAAGTCCTTTCTCGTGTCTTCGTCGTTGTCCCCTCGTCAGAGATTTCTGTTTTCTCTTTAGCTTCGTGACCCCGCCATTTGGACGTGCAGAGAGTATTGGAGTAGCATCCGAAGCACGAGGGGCGTCCCTGAGGGATTCGTCGACGTTAATGGACGGGGAAGCGGCTCTCTTTGAGGCTCGCGATTTTGGATTTGCTTTGGATGAATCAGTATAGAATCGAAAAGGAAATTGCGTATTCTTACTGGTGGGGTCTTTCTTGACTTTCGCAGTCTTTGCCATTGTTCAAGCAGAGACTTGAGTCGGGGAGAAGTTTTTTAACACGCCCTTTTTTTCACACCTATTTTTTTTTTGTGGAGCAATCGATTGGGTTTTAGTTTTTGGTTCGGTTGGTCGTGCAGCGGGCTGACAGTCACATGCGTGACGTAGCTGCCTGAGTGGTGGAAATGAAATGACATTCAAGTTGCCAGCCTTCCGCAGCGCCCAACACGACTCTTTCATTGTATATAGAGACTCTGGAACCTTACAACAGCCTGGTTACCTCACGTCATGCCCTCCCGATTTGCATAACGCGCCGATACAGCCACCTAGCGACATTGTACCTCCAATTGAAGGGCTCATGGCGCCCTCAAGACCATTGAAACGCCAGAAAACGAATCCGAGGGAAGAACCTCAGTTGTCTCAAGGGCAGCCTGCGGACGTCCCTCTGCCGGCAAACACGCCGCCAGCTACCTCGACAGCGAAACCTTCAACCTCGCCGCCGAATGAACCACGATCGGTAAGATATTCTATGCTTAAAGTATACCAACGGCTGATGGAGTGAGTAGTCCTGGATCAGCCGAACATGGCCTCGCAAGGCTCCACTTCTTACAGAAATGGCGAAAGAGAGTGTCTCATCCACATCTAATACGACTCCGGAGACCGTATCTATTATACAGGACAAACCAAGAAGCCAAAGATCACCTTCTTTGGCAATGACCCTTGGAAAGTCTGCATCCAGCCGATCACTCCCCGCCAACGCTGCCACCACCATTGTCAACGCCACCCCAGAAGCTGCAACACCGCCTGGAAAGAGAAAACCTCAATCGGAGCTGTCCGGGAAGACGAAAGAGGAGGCCCTGGCCGATAAATCGGAACAAGCCTTTGAAAAGAAAGATCCGAATCAGCCCGTTTCCAAGGATGTACCCCAAGTCAAACGGCCTTGCGCAACGTCTAATCAACCACAAGGATCGCCGGGTAATTGGCTAAACTGGTTATCCAAAAAAGAGAGTTCCGTATCTAAACCACCAGCCGAACAAGCACCTCAAACTTCTCCCGCTGAGATTCCCGCGGCAACACCCAACGTCACAAATGGAAACCCCCCGACTGAAGGAAGCGAACCGGTGAAAGATCCTCCCTCGACGCCAAGTAATAAGCGAAGCTGGTACCAAATGTGGACCAGTGATATTCCTAGTAAACCGGCAAAGAAAGATGAAAAGAAAGAAGAGCCTCCATCAGGACCCTCAGCTCCCAACATGACCGAAATCCTCGAGCCGGCGAAGAAACAAACCAAGAATCTTGATATTCCCGCTCCTAGTACTCCTAAATCAAAATCAACATCCCAAGCATCGTCGCTGGAGACGTCACCGCCCCCACCACTCCCTGGGGATGGTACCAAGTCGTCGGGCTGGGTCTTCTGGTCCCGAGACAAGAAAGGCTCGTCAACCAAGACAGAGGACGAGCCGCATGTCGGTGAGATAGCAATCTCGGATACGCCGTCGCAGGGTAGACCTAAACGAGCATCAATCAGTCTACAAGATTCAGCGGCAAAGCCGGTCTTGAAATCTGCAGAGCAAGAGGAGCAGAGCAAAAAACCTAGTGTTCAGAAATCTGCCGGGCACGAGGAGCAGAACAAAAAGTCTAGTGTTCAGAAACCTGCGACAAACAAACAGGCCGCAAGTGAGCAAGAGCCAATACCCAAACCACTGAAGAAAGCTTCGACAAAGCAGGATAGCTCCATGGCCAAGGTTGGGTCGTCTACTGCCGTAGCCGTTGCAAGAGAGCCGGTAGAGGTCGAAACTCCGCGGACTGCGTCTCCTGCGCCAGTGAAGAAGGAAACATCGAATCTCCTCCTACCACACCTCAAAGACACTCTCAGTCCGGAAGAGCATCCTTCCATATTGCAACAGCTCGCGAGACTCCTGTATTATACCAAAGAGCCGGAGCTCAAACACCTTTCGGTCGTCAAAGAGCCTCCGCGGATAAAGAATGCACTGGCCATCGGAGTCCACGGTTATTTCCCCGCTCCACTGATCCGAACAGTGATCGGCCAACCCACTGGAACATCCATCAAATTTGCGGACATGGCGGCGAAGTGTATCAGAAAGTGGACAAGAAGCCGCGGGTATGACTGTGAGGTCAAAAGTGCAGCTCTTGAAGGTGAAGGCCGGATCGCCGAACGAGTTGAGCTGCTGTGGAAGTTGTTACTCAACTGGATTGACGAGATCCGCAAATCAGATTTTGTCATGATTGCATGTCACAGCCAAGGGGTCCCTGTGGCCATCATGCTGGTGGCCAAGCTTATCCAATTTGGATGCATCAATGGGGCACGGGTGGGTATCTGCGCCATGGCCGGAGTTAACATGGGACCCTTTCAAGAGTACAAGTCCCGCTGGATTAGTGGCTCAGCGGGCGAGCTCTTCGAGTTTTCCGATCCGGATAGCAAGGTGTCGACGGATTATCTGGCCGCCATCGAAGTGGCCTTGAAGTTTGGTGTCCGACTCACATATATTGGCAGTATTGACGACCAGCTGGTGCCCATGGAGTCGTCGATCTTTGCGCCTATTACTCATCCCCACATATACAGAGCCGTTCTGATTGACTCTCGGATTCATGCCCCCAACTTTTTGTCGCACCTGGTGGGATTTGTATTGAAATTACGCAATGTGGGCGTACCCGACCATGGACTCATCAAAGAATTGTCGTTACCTTTGGCCGGGAGTCTGTATACGGGAGAAGGGCACTCACGCATATACGAGGACGATGCGGTTTATGACCTGGCAATTGCCTTTGCACTGGAAACCAGTGCTCTTAAAGACGTCCCCATCACAAAAAGACGGACCACTGGCACGGTAGCGAATCCTTACATTCTCCCTTTTGCGATGCGCGGAATCTTAGAAGAAGACTATGTGAAGAAAGAACTCCAGAACGAAGCCCGAGAATTATTGGCCCAGTTTGATGATTGGAAACCGACGACCAGGGCGCTCAAGGATGTGAAATTTCGACTAGAGGGGATCAGATCAAAGTTATAGAATAGACTGGCAGTCTGCTTTTTGAGCATGAGAGAGTACCTAATGATTGAGAAGAGCCCGCCTTCGGCTGAAGGCGATGGAGCCACCAGCCAGCCTTGTTGATATGGGCCTATTGTCTTCTTTCTTCAGGCCTAGTTCGATATTTTCCTCTGTTTTTCAGCCTCCGGATTTTTCAGCAACCCGTACGTACGTAAGCGCTTCCAGTTGGCCGGCAGCTAGCTGGGATCAGGATTTCGTCTGGTTGGAGACATCAAATCCGGAGATAAAATGGTTCCATCTTATCGACGTACGTTGGCAAGCGGCCACATCGATCAGCAATGCCCATCCCGAAATTGACTTTCGAACCTGAAATTTTCTATCCCTCGTATGACCAAGAACCAAACAAACGACGGGACCAAATGTCCGAGTGCTAGTGTGCGTCCCGATCTCGGCAAGTCAGGCATCCGTACCAAATGTATCGCGGATATGCTTATAAATATATTAGCTTTCCACTACGGTCCCATAGAACAAGGTCCTCGCTTATAGCTTCATCCATCATATCATCATCCCAGTTCACTCTGTCTCGTAAAGCACAATGCCTTTGCAATATGAACCCGAGTTTTTGGCTGCTCTCCAGCCACTACTTCCATCACTGGCGAACAGGCCCCAGCTCGCATTGCACGATGTCAACGCCCGGCGAGAAGTAGCGGCGGTAACAATGAGTGCGATGTTTGCCCGTCTGCCAGACGTACCGGATGTAGAACGAACCGAGTACCAAGTTGAAGCTCCCGACGGCCACAAGCTTTCTGTCTATGGCTTTGCAAAGACAGGAACTTCGGACCCTTCATCCCCAACGCCGGCCATGCTTCACTGCCACGGCGGTGGCATGATTCTGGGATCGGTCGAGATGTTTCAGAGAGGGTTGCGGCTGCAGGTGTCGCAGACCTCAATTCCCATCTTCAGCGTGGAGTATCGCCTTGCCCCGGAATGCAAAGACGACAGTCTAGTCCAGGACTGCTACGCCGGTTTGGTCTGGCTGAGCCAGAACGCGAAGAAGTTCAACATTGACCCTGCAAGGATCGCGGTTTTTGGAGAGAGCGCTGGAGGAGGCATCGCGGCAGGCGTGGCCCTGATGGCACGCGACAAGAATCTTCAGCCACCGCTCGCCAAACAGATCCTCATTTACCCCATGTTGGACGACAGGAATCTCACCATCAACGAAGCCATCGATCCCCTGGCGTTCTGGACGAACACGGACAACATTACTGGCTGGACAGCCCTTCTTGGGGATAAGGCGGGCAAGCCTGATGCCGATGTCTCCCCTTATGCAGCCCCTGCGCGGGCGAAAAGCGTGGCAGGTTTACCGCCGACGTACATCGATGTTGGCGAGCTCGATCTCTTCCGTGACGAAGATATGGAATTTGCCATGCGCATTGCGAAGGAGAATATCAGTACAGAATTTCATCTTTACCCTGGTGTTCCGCATGCGTTTGAGCCCATGGCGTTTGACGCAAGTGTGACGAAGAGGGCGCTTGAAAATAGAGTGAAAGCAATGCTGAGTTTCTAAAGAGCAAAAGAATTACCGTGTCGGTAGAGAATACAGGAATATATAGGGAAAGTAATGCCACCGGCAATCAACGTTGAAATGCTTTGCCGTAAGAATGGCGCCTTTGCGTTCTACGACCCTCTGTAGGTGTTAAGCCTCGTCCGGACCTCAATGCTTCGTTCCACGTACCCAGTCTCCTCCTCTCGACTGAGGGTTATTGACAACTCATGTCCCCTATTTCATAGCATGGGCGTACCCTCTGACCATGCATCTTTCACCATGGGCTCATTTCTTCCGTCTTTCTCTGTGGCTACTGATTGGCCTGGTGAATGCAACTTTCATCGATGGCCGTGATTCCTATGTATATGACGATCAGATCGGAGACTCGCAATTCTTTGAAGGGCTATGCCCAGATTACACGAATTATGCTCGTCACAAACAGTATGTGATATCTAAACTCCTGTCCTCCGTTGAGATACTCACTCCTTCCGGTAGTAAACCCCTCAGCGATGGCCCGTTACAACTCCCCTACCAAAGACCACACCCTCAATGCCGCAAGTTCTCCTCAGCGGCAGTCGAAAAAGTCATTGAAGATCTATACCCCCGAATAAAGGATCCCGACCTGGCACATATATTCCGGAACGCCTTCCCCAATACTCTTGACACCACCGTTCTGTGGCATGTTGATGGGGTCGAAACACACGCCCCAAAGTCCCGGCTAGTGCGCGATCAAGACAGATGGAAGGGCGCCCAATCTTTCATAGTGACGGGGGATATTAATGCCGAGTGGTTAAGAGACTCAACGAATCAATTGGCCCAGTATCAACTCCTCGCAAAATCAGCCCCTGACATCTCGAATCTGCTCCTCGGCGCGATCAACACACAAGCCGAATTTGTCATTTCGTCACCCTATTGCAATGCCTTCCAACCCCCCGACCCCTCTCGTCTCCCTCTTGTTCATTCCGGTCAAGATGACTATGTTCACCCGGCATATGAGCCTCGAGTGGTTTTCGAATGCAAATATGAACTCGACAGTCTGGCGGCTTTCCTCGCACTGACAAACCAGTACCACGCCTCGACCGGCTCCACGGCATTCCTGACTCCTCGCTGGTTCAAAGCTCTCCAAGGGGTCATCCACGTCCTCGATGCTCAAGCAAAACCCACCTTCAACGCTGATACAGGCTGGTATGAACGGAACGAGTATACATTCAGCCGATATACACGGATCGGCACAGAAACCCTCAATCTCGAAGGCACCGGCAATCCGTTAGCGGACCATACAGGACTGGTTCGCTCGGCATTTCGACCCTCTGACGACGCCACCATCCTCGGTTTCCTCATTCCCGCCAACGCCATGATGTCGGTGGAATTGGCACGCACATCACAACTTCTTCGAACGGCTTCCTCCGCCGCCCCAACGTCTACGGAAGCCACATGGATGCTCCGTGTTGCCGATGATCTTGAGTCTCGCGCCGAAACGATCAAGGCCGGCATCTACAAGCATGCAGTCACCAAGCACCCGGAGTTTGGAGAAGTTTTCACCTACGAAGTCGACGGATACGGCTCTCATCTCCTCATGGACGATGCGAACGTTCCATCGCTCCTGTCTCTCCCCCTTCTCGGCTTCCTCGATGCCTCTGACCCCATCTACCAAAACACACGACGCATGATCCTCAGCCAGCGCGGGAACCCATATTACCTCTCTGGCTCGAAATTCTCGGGTATTGGTGGCCCACACATCGGCCTCCGCAACGCCTGGCCCATGTCGGTCCTCGTGCAAGCCATGACCAGCACCTCCGACGAAGAGATCCTCGAATGTCTCGACCGCGTCAAGAACGTCAGCGCCTTCGGCCTCATCAACGAGAGTGTCGATGTCCACCGCGGCGTCCGGGGGGGCGGCGACGGCATGACCCGCAGCTGGTTCGCGTGGGCGAACAGCGTCTTCGCCCAGACGATCCTGTGGCTCGTGGAGAATAAGCCGGAATTGGTCCTGAAAGAAGAATATGCGAATGCGAAGTATCGTGTGGGAGAGGGCTGGGTTGATTGATTCTGTATAACCAATCAAATTTTCATGATAAAGCGGGCCATGTCAAGATAAGTGAACTAATGCATTGACGAATGATGCTTCTTTTTTCTTACTTTTCGTGGCCCTTTAGCGAATTAAGGTTCGGCCTCCATCAAAAAGTCGAACAGATTTCTTATCCGACGCTACGCCATACTCATCATCAACGTCAACATCAATTCGCCTTGACAGCCTGAATGCCGGACGAATACAAGCCGATGGCTAATTCTTCTTTCCAAAAAAACTCATGATACTGCCCCCCCTCTTCGCGGCTCCTGACTTCCCCACCTGACTTTGCGTCTTGCCTGTACCTCCACCAAAGCTGCTTCGAGGCATTTCCTTCTTCCGCTGTGTGGGTGCCGGCTCCGGTTCGTCTTCGCTGTAACTCTCCCAGACGGCTTCTTCTTTCGTGACCAGGTAGCCGTCTTCATCTTTGGTCGTGCGCTTTTTCATCACTTTCCGTTTGCCGCGGCGGCGTCGAGGTGTGGAGACACTCTCGGTGGTCGCGGATTGTTGGCCATGCGCTTTGCTCCGGGGGGATTCTGTCTTGGATGCAGCAGATTTCTCTTTGTTTTCAGTGTCGGACTCTGACCACGCGACTTCTTCGTCGTCGTCTTCGACGTCGGTACCCTTCTGTCCTGCCGGAGGTTCTTCGTGGACGCCGCTCACATTCTCAACATCGGGAACGGCAGGTTCCTCTTCATCGTCGGATTCCATCATCTTGCGCAATTTGGCTGCTTTGTCTTCCCGCTCTTTCTTTACATCGCTCGACCGTTTCTTTGTCGTGGCGGGTTTTCTGGTCCCGGTGTCGAGGAAGAGGGCTTCGTCCTCGGATTCGCCTTCGTCATCGTCGTCGGCGTCTGTCATTTTGGTATCTTGGTCATTTGCAGCAGGTTGGGAGGCCGCTGGTCTCGATTTGTGTTGGCCCTGTTTGGCGAATACCTTGAACAAGTCGACAGCATCGCGCCTGAGGCTAGGTTGTCTGCTGGAAGCCGTGGTTGACGTGCTGTCACGGGAACTGGGTCGCGAGGAGTCTTCTTTTTTGACCGCGGAAGCAGGCGCTGAGGGTCTAGGGGCCGGTTTAGTCTGGGTAGAGGACTTTGCACCGCCAAACGTCTTTGGCTCATCTTGGACCGGTTGGAATTTTGGCGCCGGCCCTTCTCGGGTGACTGGTCTCTTGCCCTTTCGTCTTCGAACCTGGGGATTCTGAATCACACCATACGTTTTGTTCATCAACAAGGGATCTTCTCGGACCAAATAGTCTGAGAATAAGCCTCGGCTTATATCCGTCAATGTGACGAGATCTTGTATCCGTACGGGAGAGAGACTGTAGATGTGTATGGACGTGATGCTCTGATATTGTTCTTTCATCGCTGGATAAGAGAATCAGTATATTACCGGCGCGGTTGATTGGCCCACGTGAAAGTACCTTCCAAATCTTCCTCTCTCACAAGGGTGATGGTGCGTACGGGCACTTGATCTTCCTCCTCCTCTGTCGCTTGACTACCGGGTTGGCTCGGCTCCAGCATGGAACTGGTAAAAGGAGGGGGACTCGAGGGAATGGGCTCGTCTTCATCGTATGGGTGTTTGTCTCCATTGGCAGTCCCATTGACCTTCATCTGCCGTTTCTTCACTCCACATACTAGATACGTCGCGTAGATCGAACCGGGCTTCTTCCCATTCTGAAACTCGTAGAAATCGTACAGCATGCATTTGGCGGCATTGACATGCACCTTCAAGGCGCGAGAGACATGGCGGTATGAGATTGTTCGTTGCTCGGAGATGATCTCGGTCGCCAGATATCTCTTGAAGTCTTCAGACATGTCGCCAGGGTGGACCAGGGATCAGATGTGATGAGGTCGTCGTAGTTCAAAGTGACGCGACCAACGCGTAAAAAGAGGGAACGGCGGAGTACAGGGCCAAGTCTGGTGAGGCTGTGCTCTGACGTAAATGCGCATCAGATCCACCGTAGTTGTACCTAGGTAACGTTTCCTTCGACATCCGAAACATGTCCAGCCATCTTTTTAGGCTGCACAGGATTGGTATTGTGATTTTCAAATAGGGGCCTATGTTACTGGTCTTCCCTTGTCATTCTGGAGTCTTCAATCTCTTCCCCTGTATCTTTTCGTCCTTGTCCCACGCGCCTTAGAGAGTTACTCTTATATTGGAGCATTCACCTAGATTCCCTTCTCGAGCACCTGTTTCCCCTATTGCAGACTTCCATCAGCTTGGTTAGATTGAGTTGACTTATCGAGAATCGGAATTTGAAAGAAAATGACATTGGCTGGTGCCTGACTCTAGAAAGGTGAACAAAATTTGTCCATGGAGCCGCTGTCAAACGATGTCAACAATCTCCCTGGGCTGCTCTCTCTGAAAGTTCTCGAGTTGCGAATACTAATGGCCGTGCAGAACTAGACTTCCTGGTCCATTCCATATATATATAAAACAAGACGGCGTCTGCCGCTGACTGATTCCGTTGTTCACTCTGACACCTTCAGCTTTCAGTCTTTGCAGTCTCTATCAACATCCCTAAGCTGGCGACGTGCTGGCGGTAGGTACAATCTACGACTCGCCATTTTCCTTGAGTTCTTCATAGTCGAGCTCCCTGGATTTATTCAAGCCCTCCTTTGGTTTCCTCATCCTATATTCGCCATGGAATTGGCCGGTCCAGAACCAGAACTTCAGTCAGGGGAAGATCTCCCCGATCTCCATCTCGCCGATTTCACCAGGCTCGGGACGCAAATCTTCCTTTATACGCCAACGGAAACGCATGCGAAAGTGGGGCTGACGCCGGAATCAACAGCCCAACCTGATCTTATTATCATTTGTTCATGGATGTATGCAGCATCACGGTATATCAAGAAATACACCAAAGCTTATCAGACCCGGTACCCGTCGAGCTCCATTCTCCTTCTCCGTCAAGACGGTGGAGACCTGTTCTGGCGCACCGTAAGGCAGCAGGTCCAGAACATGGAGCCGGCAGTTTCGGTAGTCCAGAGGCATGTCAAAACCAAACAATCAAGCCAATCGAAAGTCCTCCTGCACATCTTCTCAAACGGCGGATCTTACACGGCGTGTCTGCTCGCCGACACATACTTGTCTTCATCCAACCAATTACTCCCAATCGCCGCCCTAGTGTTCGACAGCACACCAAGTTTGCCATCTGCCGCTCGCAGTCACACGGCTATCTGCGAAGCACTTCCCAAATCCATCCCAGCCCGAGCGATTGGTAGTGCGGCAGTCTGGGCATATCTTGGGATTGGATATGTGCTCGACAAAGTTGGTGGGAAAGAGAACATCATCATGACGCTGCGACGGAAATTGAATCACCCCCAGGGCGCATTCATGCAGCGCTATCTCAACCGGCTATATATCTATTCTCAGGCGGACCCACTCATACCTGCAGAGGACGTGGAGCAGCACGCAAGAGAAGCTGCTGCGGTCATCGGAAATGGAAGAGTAGAGATGGCGGATTTCGTGTCCAGTCGACACGTGGGCCATGTGATGCTGGATGAGAGGAGGTATTGGAATGTCATCGAGACACTTTGGAACAAGAGCTTGGAAAATTGATAGAGGGAGGGCCAAGCGGCATTCTATTAACTCATTGCTCGGCAAGCACCTATTCTTGGTTACCATTGCGGTATAGATACCAATTTGACAGCAATTTATCCAGAATGGATTGTAAAGCCGACAAGCATGTGGTAGCGTACCTTATGAGCCAATCATTCCCTCTATTTGAACCCCAGCCTTGTCCTCTGACGTAAACAAACCAGATTCCACCGCCATAATCAGATCATTTGCCGTCCCACCAAAATTCCTGTAGTGTTTTACTCTTCACCTTCCTTTGCGCTCCTTCCTGGGCACGCGATGTCCCCTCTCGTGGACTGGCTGGTCGAGCATGAGCCTTCATTTCGCAAGTCCGATGCCCTTTCCTATCCCCTTTGGTGTCTCGTGCTTTCTCACTAACCCTCACGCCCGTACTTTTACAGATCCCGTCTCCCATCTCTGTACTCCGATCTGACCGTGCAAAAAACCTCAAATCCAGAAGGCTATGCTGCGAATGTGACGGCGTGGGAAGCGGCTCTGATACGCGCCTCGCTGGCCGGTCAGCTCCCCGTTGAACAGCGCTTGATCCTCCAGACCTCCGATGCCTTACTCGACGCGCTCGCCAGTCCCCAGTACGGTCGACCCTTTGGGCTCGGTTGCGTACTTGACGAATGCGTGCGGCGGGGGAAAATGATCGACCTCTCAGATTTCCTCACCAGCGACAAGAGTATCTACGATCGTGCTTGGTTTCCCAGCCCGTGGGCGATTCTACGCTGGAGTCTGCGCCAGATCGGGGTCATGGAGAGTGGGTGCTACAATGTCGACGGACGGCTGAAGAGAGGGAATCTCGTTCTTGTGCCTGCGTTGGAGGAAGTGTGGAAACAATTGCAACAACGGAGGGAAACAAGATCGCCGAGTCTTCCTGAGCGGATCACGAGTCGCGAGTTGTTTCTTCAGGAGATTAACAATCTGCGACTGGGCCCCTTCTCAGCGCAAGACATACCTATTCTTCTACGATTTTTATCACGCGATAAACAAGTGCTCAGCTACGACGACACGACCATAAAATTCAAGTCTCCCACATCATCAACTCCGGAGCCCGTCACGCCGGAAGACCGCACCATTGCTTCCCTCAAGACTCTGGTATCCAATCTTACAGCTCAAACCACTACTCTCTCCTCCCGCATCACAACGCTGCAGGCTACAGCGCAGATGGCGGTCAAGGCCGGCAACAAGACCGCGGCGCTCGCGGCTCTCCGGTCCAAGAAACTCACAGAACGCACCTTCCAATCTCGCATGGACACGCTGCATCAGCTAGAAGAAGTATACGCGAAGATTGAAACCGCAGTCGACCAGGTCGAGGAAGTCGCGGCAATGGAAGCAAGTGCCGGCGTCCTGAAGACACTGAACACGAAAGTCGGCGGCGTCGAGCGCGTCGAGGATGTCATTGACACCCTGCGCACGGAGATGGGCAAAGTTGACGACGTCGGTGGCGTGCTTACGGAGCCTCTAGACGCCAAAGTCGCACTGGACGACAATGAAGTTGATGAGGAATTCGAGGCTATGGAGCGCGAGGAAAGATTGAAGAAGGAGGCCCACGAGGCAGAAGTCACGAGGCGGAGGATCGCGGAACTGGAGAAGGTAAAGGCGCAAGCAGATACGGATCATGGGCAAGCGCAGCAAAAATCTCTGGATGAGGAATTGTCCACGAGTATTGAGAAACTGCAGAGACTGGATATTAAGGGTCAGCAACCCGAACGAGAAAGAGATAGAATTGCCGAAGGAACGGCTTAGATCATGTTGCGGTCCCGGTCATACCAGCGAGAAGGGGCCAGAAGAGAGAAGGGGAGGGAGAAAAAGGGCGATGATACACGCACGATTTTTCAGGCTTCAAGGTGAGGAGCGATAGGCCACTGCCAACAAATGTATGCATATGACTTGTGCAGCGGTTAGTACATACGTATGTATTGCTATCTGCATCCGCTCATATGGCACGTTGTATATACAGTGCATCTGCGAGGACAGCCGGTTGACTCTTGGAGCCTTTTGTCCAAGTTCGACGTTCGATGATATGATCGTGTGCGGGCCGGTCCAACTCAGCGTCCTGCGTGAGAGATATAGACACGAAACTCGTTACAAGATATAAGGGTTCAAGGCGTCTCCAGTTTGATGATGAAAAGGAGGTTGCGATGCGGGTTGGCCCAAAGCGTTTTCGGTGGCTGACAGAGGTAATTTTCCTTCAGAAGAAGGATTGTTGGGTATCGGATTGGTAGGTTCGAGACGATCTTGTGGTTGGGGGTCGTTCATGGAGTCGGAAGAGGCTGCCTCGCTGGACTGCGGTAGTGGTATAGGTATGGGGGAGACGGTTGTGGTGGAATCCTCTGGGAAGATCGTGTCGCCCGGTTGTGGTGAGGGCGCCGGATTAGGATTTGGCGGTGTCGACGGCCGCCCCTCTGCTGGTGTTTCGTCTATCGAAACGGTAGCCTTGTCTGTTACGACAGTCTTTTTCTGTCTAGCTAGCTTGATGAGATCGTCAAAATTGCTCTTCTGAGTCTTCACATGTAACTCGCGGTCGAAATCCTTGGCCATAAATCCCGATGTAGCTACCTTATCCATTTGCCTCCCCAGAGTATCCTCCCAGATCTTCAGGTCTTGCAGGAGATGCCTTTTTGTCACTGGATTGGTGGAATCGCAGTTGGCATTCCACAGATTCACCCATTCCGTGTGCCGCCTGCGCATGAGGTCTTTGGGTCCATGGTTCGGTATTCCCAGGTCTCGCAGCTTCTTCCGTAAAGCGGTTTCATTCAAGAGTGAATAGTTGATGAAGGGAAGGCGTTCGCTTTGTTTCGCTCGAGGTTTCTGCGCGTACGCGATTGTCCCAGGTGGAGCGATCTGTCGATTGGGAGGAGCTGGAGACGGCGAATCGTCCTGAGGCGTGTGGCTTTCCCCGACTATACATTTGTCCAGATGGGAATTTATGAGCGTCTCTTTCATTCGCCGGCGGCAACAAGGACACTCCACGAGGCCATCATTGGGTTCTGAATTGCCGTTGATAAAATTCGAGCTCCCCGTTTCCTGATCCTCATATACACCACCTTCGTCTTCGCTGTCATGGGCGGCCTCTTGAGGGGACGGAAGGCTCTGCTGACCGTCGTCTGAAGCCATCCTTCGGCTTTGGCTTCGCGTACTTCGTCTCTCGATCCCAACGCCATTACTTGTAACTTCTGCCACTTTCCGCCTCTTCTTGGGCCTTCCTGGTTCAATATCTTCACCTGGTTTTTGGGCCGCATTCTTTGCAAAGGCGAGGAGACCCTTCCTGGAAACATTAAAGTTGGCGACCAACTCTTCTACCACCCAATTGCGGCGCAGTTTGATTTCTTGGTCGGATTCTCGACATGCGGGGCATCTTCCTTCCTGAGACAAGTACCGTCGTATGCACAGACTGCAGAATGTATGGGAGCAACTGGTGATCATGGGGGTTGTGAAGAAGTCTTTGCATACTTGACATCGGAGGGAGGAGTCGAGTGGTGCAAGCGCAGCCAAAGGTGTTGAAAGCCAGTCTGTGCTGTCTGTAAATTCATCTTGATCCAACATTGTCGCACCAACTGGTTGAGTATAACAGGTAAGATAGAGAACAACCCCAGGCGCCTTGACTAAACAACGCTGGGGAGGTAAATTCACGTCCGGCTCATCCTCCTTTGGGACACGGGTGACGCCGCCCTGTGCTCGCCTCAAAGTCACCCGTGACTCTCGTGTCGTGGGGGCTGAAGGTCGGGGTGTCTGGGCGCGGATGGTGCGGATGCAACGGCGCAAAGGGCAGCATATGTAGTATTATACCGATTTGAGGTGTCCTTCGCCAAACTGGCCATGGTTTTGGCCTTGGTGTCCACTGTACTAGAGAGTAGCATACCGGTAGGCTGAGATGGCACGCTTCGGATGCCGTGCCCTATAATGCCCTGTAAGAGTCGCTATAAATCTCCACTCCCGCCGATTCTCTCTCTTTTCTTCTACGAACTTTCCCACCGATGATGATACAGTTGGCACCTCGAAGCTATGAGAAAAAGAAGCCGCTCGAAATAATCTGCCCTCTCCGGATGAAGATACGATCCGCCGCCGCCAATACCTTGGTCCGGATATGGCTCACCCCAACCTTGCAACCATAAAGGACTTTATACGATTTTACGTCGCCACAAGCAAGCTTTGACTCGGTGCTGAGCAACCGACCGTCGGGGGTGAAGATTTATCCCGAATCTCCTGGAAATCCTGCTTTGCGCGTCCTACTATTTCTTCCGTAAGTCCTCAATGAATTTGGCGCAGTTGCAAATGACCACGGAGCAATCAGCGCCTCAAGTCTTTAGCCAAAGTGTGGCCACCGCGAATTAGGCTTGCATTTAGGCTGAGGGGGCTCCTGTGAAGTCTCCGCACAGAATACCTGCTAGGAGCCCTGGCCTTCGCGAGTGAGAGGCACAACGACCTTCTCTGTAATAGCTGACGATGGGGCTCCATGAGAGTTCTTTGTCTGGACCAGAAGGGTTCTCCGTGCCGAACCAATAATGAGGATGAAGGCAGTGTCTGCTTCTCAACAGAGTTCGCCAGCCGCTGCAGATAAACTCAATGTCCGATGCAGCAATACACCCCAGACCCCAACTCAAGGCAATGGATCGTCCGGGGCTCCACATTCCCCAGGATATTGTAGTTTGTATAACAAGGACTCTTGATCTCCTCTCTTCCGACGAGATAATCCCAGAACAGCAGCCAGAGAAGGAGGGTACACCATGGCGAGACTACCACAGTACAGGATTACCAACATCTACTTCATTACGGCAGACAGCATGGTGCTTTACAAATGATACGAGCCTGTACCGGTCAACCATCGGAAGCCAGGTGTGAGTTGTCGTAAAATAGACATCCAAGTACTGTCCGGCATCGTTTGGAAGAGAAGAATCTTGCTCACGACACCGAAGGCATGACCGGTGCGCCGAAGGACATTCTCCTGGCGAAGCTTGTCTCCGTTGCGTGCCATTACCCGGAACGGTGGCTTGAATGGTCAGTATACATCTAAAGTCTCGCTGCGAGGATTGACCTTGATTCTCAATGCCCTCTCGAAAATCTGGTCGCTCACCAACATTGCTCACGGCTAAGGACCTCCCATATCCAGCAACAGATTGCCAGAACGGTTCCATCCTTGAATAGTCCATGGCTGCCGCCTGCACTAGCCGGAATGTGCGACTGTTTCTCCAGTTTTCAAGGCGTTCCTTTCCCCTTTCCAGAAGCGCTGGGTTGCTTCCTGGATTCTGATGCTCACGTTGGAGGAACTCTACGACTACTTCTCCAAAGTCTCTGACGCGTTCTGATAAGAAAGCGAGAATGAGTTCCAATAAGACGGATCTCCTTTCCAGGGCGGAGCTCGAGCCCGGAGGGACTCCTCGCTTCTTGAGATTAGGGTCGTAGACACAGCTTTGCCCATGGCTCTGACATACGGCACAAGTAGGCCGTCGCCCGTCACATTTGGTTCGTCGAGCACGACGTGGCTCACATGCTTGTGAAACTCGAGCCCTTTTTGTGTTCGTTTCACTGTCGCCTAGGCCTATACTTTGACCATCATAATCCTGGGCGGTGCTCTCCCGGGACATAGTCGAGAACTACAACAACATCGAGCTGTAGTCACTGATCATTGCAGCCTACGTGCGAAGGTACAGGTCAGTTGCTAATACATACCACCATGAAGAGTATTCCTCAGTCTTCGGGTTGTGGTACTGGCTTGCGAAAGACAGGAGTGCAGTTGGAGATGAAGGATTACAGTGGAAGTTGCATGAGAGCAAAAGGGTGATTGGTGCGGCTTCTTGGCGAAGGACTCGTTCCAGATATGCCGCATAAGGTCGAGTACAAGCAGAGACGAGGCATAATGCATTCGAAATGTCTCCACTCATCAGGTCCTTAAGCTTGACTGGCATCCTCTCTTCACTCGAGTTCATTCAAATCTTCTTCAAGTCCGGAAAACCGTGTTGAATGATTCCAGATCATGGACAAGACCTCACAACCATGGAGAGTGATACTTATTCCTAGGTGGACAGAGAAATCTCATAAAAGGGGAGAAAAGGCTTCGATCGCAATCATTGTTGAAGGAAGGGCAATAACTATCCTGCTGCCAATTGACCGAAGAATGCCTTCCAGAGAGAATCGTCACTGTACACCAAGTTTCGCCATTGTGGCCGTCCACGACTTGGCTGCCCTGATGGCAAACATTTCTGGGGTGTTCTCTTCCGAGCCAAAAGCATTCCTGGAAAAGAGCTCCAGCGACATATGTCCCCGATATCCAAGCTTGTTCACCAATACATCAAGGATATCCATGATAGGTAAATACCCTCCGAGGTCAACCTCGAGCGGAAATAGACGTGCATTTCTGGACCATGTCATTCGAGGAGGCTGCTCGGGGTTGTACAGAGCGAAGCCTGGAAGAAGTGGCTCATTGAGCAGTTCAGCGTCCCCCGCCTGCACGTAAAAGACCTTTGAGATGTCGAGATTGTCGACGAGCTCTGCCAGAGACTGCTGAAAATCTGAGTCGGCATTCAAGCTCTTTCCTGTCTGACTTTGAGGGTCGCCCCAAACTCGTCCAGCCATGTGGAAAGTGTCCAGGCATAAGCCAAAGTTGGATCGGTTGACTTTCTGCACCACTGACCACGTCCCTCCCCATGTGTCGATGTATTTACCCCAAGCAACGCCCTCGTACGCAAAGGACACGACAGGATCCTGTTCAAGACCAACGTCCGCCATTTTCCGAAGGTCTTGTACAATCGTGTCTAAGTCGCCCGTCGTACCCGTCTGTAGCCAGTTTGTAGGGATCTGGATGATGGTCGTCCTTAAAATCTTCACAATCTGCATCCAAAGTCGAAGTTTATCGAGTTTCTTTTCATGTTTATCGCGATCGAGAAGGCCTTCGTAAAATCTAAAAGGCTGAAACACGATAATTGACAGGCCCAACCGATCGCACTCTTGTCGGACATGACGGGCGGCTTCTAATCGATTCGCATCGCTCAAGCCGCCTGGTAACGTGCCAGCATATGTATCTAGGTCATCGTCGACAATTTCTACCTCGAGGAACCCATGGCCGGCCGCTTGATCAAGTCGCTTGCTGATTTTGTGTAGACTGAGGTGGCCCAGCGAGTTTGAGGCGATTGCTGGCTGCAACATGCCCATTGTCCGACTTGTGCTTGAGATCGCGATCCTTGTGGTCAAATTGTGATGTCTCCCAACATATTTCACCAATGCGTCCTACGCAGTCGCCAATCTGGTTAGCATAGTACGGAGTGGTCTCAAGAGAGTCGCTTGGGAATCAGGATAAATGACTTTTCCGGGCGCTTCGCAGCGCCGGAACGTGATTTGCTTGACAGAGCGGGCCAGAACCACAGAGCCATGCCAATATTCCGCATTCAACGCTGAGCAAGGCTGTGGTGACCGTCGTGTTGCGCCGTAGTCATCTTCTTCTTGTCAGACTCTGGATCAAACCATATAAAAATTGGGTAGCATGGGAGTTTCGGACGCCAGACACCGCTTGTACATCGCAGGAGGCCCTGGAGGGTCATCCATCGCCCCACCGGCACACGAGTTCATCGCAAGGAGCTTGGGCAAAGATTGGACCATGGATTTCCTTCAGCTGAACAGTCCTACGGAAGTCATCGAGATATACCGCCGGCCAGATTTCAGAGGAGGCGTGGTAACCATGCCTCATAAACGCAGCATAATACCGATGATTGACGAGGTCGACAATTATGTTCGTGCGCTTTCAGCCTGCAATTTGATCTATCCGGATCTCAAAGGGCGCCTTTGTGGAACGAACACGGACTGGATCGGCATCAGCGAGTCGATTTTGGTTCATGAGCAAGAACATCTTCCCGGACGGATTGCCTTGGTGTATGGTGCCGGGGGCGCTGCCCGCGCCGCTATCTATGCTCTTTTGCAGATACTTAAATGTTCCCAAGTCTACGTGATCAATCGCGACTCAAAGGAGGTGGAAGATCAGGTTGCAGATGTCTCGAAATATAACCGCACAGCGTCTTTAAATGTGCTTCACATACAAACCGTCAATCGTGCCAGCACACTTTCCAGCCCGCATTTCATTGTCAGCACCGTGCCAGATCAGGATGCGATCACGGAAGCTGAGGCGGAGGCCAGAAAGATACTGGTCGAATTCCTCTCTAGAGAAAGCAAGGGGCTGCTGGTCGATATGTGCTATCACCCATTAAGGACAAGAAACGTTCAACTGGCCGAAGAGAATGGATGGAGGACAGTCAATGGCATTGAGGTGATAGGATATCAACTGAAAACGCAGTGGTCCTTTTTCGGAAGCCCAGAGATTCCAGATCGGGCTGCTGAATTTCTACAAGCACTGGCAAAGGATTATGATTCTCGAAATGTGCACGATCATTAGAAGATAATGACAGCGACTCTGGCGTTCGCAGTCTTGACTACCTGTTGGGGGAATGAATTGTACCTAGATGGAAATCCTCTGACGACAGAACCCGTCCAACAATCGATATAGCGAGCACCACATTGTCAGCATCCGGCTGAGATATGTTGATATATTATTTCAGAAGTCGACATCATCACCATCTAACCTGTGTTTTGCTTGCCAGTACAAGAGATCGTGTTTTTCCGCTGCGATCTTGCTTCCGTCTTCGACACCTCTTTCTCTATTGTGCCGAGCATATCTACTCGAACTTGAACAACCATAGTAGTTTCCTGACAGTATGCTAAATACCGATAGCCAGAAGGGAACGTCCGAAGTAACTTGTCGTCGATTGTCGGTATAGTTCGAGAATCAACTGGGATCAGCATATCCTTCTCATACCAATGTCGGACAAACTTGGCTCGCCATTCTTTATTGCCATTTCGAAGAGAAAGCAGCAATCACTTTCGGCATCTACCTCGGCGCCGTCGAGAGGAAATCGCTGCGTGACTTTGGCCCTCATTTAGTGACTGCTCGAGTCACATCTTTGTTTATATCAGTCGACAGTCTATAGCACCGATGCATGAAAATTGTGCCCGCATCCATGCCACGCTTTGATGCTGCAAATCACACCATTGCCGTGGCTACAGAGAAAAATGGCCGAGGTATGATGGCTGCAGGGATTGCTGATGGTCACCATTTGGCGATAATACTCTTTGCAAATGCGTGATAGTGGAGACTAAGGAATGAAGAGGCAGCATACACTCTACCTTGCCTAATTAGGTGGCGAACGGCAGAATCCTTTATCCGAGGCTGGGATGTTGAAATCTGCACAACGATGGGCATCTAAGATAGACTCTGGGACAAGATCGTTGCCCTCGAAACGAACATTTTTCACCTACCACTTGCAGAAGCAGCTGTCGGTCTGGGTCTCATAAGTTGCGATGTTGTGTCTTTGAGGTTTGACAGTCAGAAGTGCAACGTCGCTGATTATGTAGTTTGTTTTCCTAGCGTCGTGCTTGAATCACTACTTGCGAGATGTCATCCTTAACTGGCGTACCGGTTAGAGATCTGTTTGATCTCACCGGCAAGACAGCTATCGTTACTGGCGGTACAGGAGGGATCGGAATCTCCACGAGCACGGCACTCGCAGGAGCCGGTGCCGATATTGTCTCCATCCAGCTGCCTAATGATCCTCAGGGTGGTACATTGAAGAGCGCCATGGAGAAACCAGGTCGGAAGCTCTGGGTGTTTGAATGCAATTTGAAAAACCACGAATCCATTCGGCGAACATTTCAGCAGATCTGGGCTTCTGGTATAACGCCAGATATCCTGGTCAATGGCGCAGGCATAACGCACCACTCTAAGATTGTTGATACCACTGTTGAAACAATTGACAACGTCAGTCTAGGTCTGAGCCATCGTGAAAAGTCAGAAAGGAAGCTGATATTCAGAACAAGATCCTCGACATCAATATCAAGGCGGCATACACCCTCTTACAAGAATTTGGTAAAAAGCTTCTGGAGCTTCAGAGGCCAGGGAAAATCATTCATATCGCTTCCATGGCATCATACATTGCACAGGAGGACATTTCAGTCTACGCCAGCAGCAAGTCATTCGTGCGGAATATGACGAGAGCGTTGAGCAACGAATGGGCCTCGCGGGGCATCCAATGCAACTGCATCAGCCCAGGGTAATTGTAACTGCGATCGATGTATTTCGGCACATTGCTAACTGGTTCCGTCCTTAGATTCATTCAAACAGCAATGTCAAAACATTTGCATAATGACCCAGAATTTAACAAATATGTGGTGGAACGAACTTCCTCGAGGCGCTGGGGATATCCTGACGACATGAGAGGATTGATTGTCTTCCTTGCTAGTCGAGCGAGCGACTTCATCACCGGCGAGAGTATCGTCATTGACGGTGGTGTACTAGGGAGATAGCTTGAGAGCCAAAGATAGTTCCAATCCATGCTGTTCTTGCAGAAATAATCTGTACTCGTGGATCCCAGAAACTGCGAACACCTTGCGATAGCTACCCATGTAGGCAGCCGTCAACAGATAACCGGGGACATGTCTCCTTGAATGATCATCACGAAAGAACTGATTCAGCGGGGTGGTATCTCATTGTTTTCCCGGTGTCATGCTACGTTTGAGCAATCGCCTGCTCCTGATCCACTGAACACCGTATGAACTCTAGTCTTTGATCAGTCACTTGATGTCAAACTGGGGGTGCAAATTGAGATGTATTGAATGCTCTCTCCCTTTGACAACTGGTCCTGCCGGTTGACAGTATATATACGTGCTTGGTTGACCACTTTTCTACTCCTATTCTTCCCCTATTCCTGCATAGGGGTGATAACCCTTTTCCAAGTAAAGGGTTACTGCTCATTGTTCGACGCAAGGGAAGCTCCTGGCCTGTTCATCGTCGACAATACCG
Source organism: Rhinocladiella mackenziei CBS 650.93 (assembly GCF_000835555.1). Taxonomy (NCBI): domain Eukaryota; kingdom Fungi; phylum Ascomycota; class Eurotiomycetes; order Chaetothyriales; family Herpotrichiellaceae; genus Rhinocladiella; species Rhinocladiella mackenziei. Next base: position 4,574,391 of record NW_013550603.1, read on the forward strand.
TTCAGCCTCATAGATATTGTCATCAGCGCTCGAGCTGGTTCCTGCTCCGATACCGGATAGTGGTGCTCTTGTGCTAACGTTCAGGATGGGGAAACATGATCCGGCGACCTGAGTGATTCCAATAAATCCCTTTTGACCCGTATACATGTCAAGGAAGGTTTGGCGGATATTCTCGTTGCGCTCAGCCGGGGCCTGGTGAAGTAACTGATATAGGAAAATTGATATGAGGCTTTTCTGATCCCGATAGAGGGCCGCAATTGTCGGTAGGGGCCCGTTGGAGAAGGCCAACTCCCCCTGCAAAGTTGTGAACGTCGTAAGAGCTTCCCCGGATTTGATGGCAGAGATTCTCCACATCGTCGTCTGAGTAAATGCAGGGGCATGTTATCTCGCATCTGTGGCCCTCGGCGACGTTGTTGCCGTTGGCCACTTGTCAATCAGCCACAACTTACAGACCGAGAACAAGAATGGAGACTGTCGACAGAAAGTTGGGTGGACGAGTTGAGATGATATTGAGAAAGGCTCTTGATCAGCAAATTGCGTGTTTATGGACTTGCATGTGGGTGCTGCCACGCGTGGGATCCAACCGGGAGAACTGTTTGGGTTTATATAGCCATCCTCGGCTGTCGGCCCATTCGAGCGAGTGTTTTTGCGTGTGTGTGATCATTTGGTCACTACGGCTAATTGGTCTTAGTATTGCAGCCCATACATCGCTGTTTTGATCGTGCCCTCCCATTGGGAGATACCTCGATACTTCTATGAATAGTCTATAAATTCTGTATTCTAGAGTTCTTATTGACTACTCCATTGGATACCCACGGGGGAAAGATTACTGCGTCATGGCGAGGTAATAGATTTGTGGATCCGGCCAAGGTCGATGTCGATGCAGTAACTTTACCCCATAGTAGTATTAAAATTTCATACAGTCTACTATCTAGGTAATGGTCGTGCTCTATGAATCCAAATCCAAGTCACACACGCGATGTTCATACACTCAATCCGAACAATCACATCATGTCATCAACGCCGTACGATGTTTTTCATTCAAAATCATCGTCCTCTCTTGATAATGGGCTGGGGCGATTCAACCGAACAGGACTCAGAGGCGTTACCGGCTCCAGAGGATTCACAAGTCCTCCCGCAGCTCCTGCACCCCCCAACAAACTTCTCCGGTCCACCCGGTGATCGCCTTTGTCCAGAGTTGTCATTTCTTCCACGGTCTCATCTTCAACATCGCCCTCGCCCGGGATTCCGCCTTCGAGTTCAAGCTGGCGAGTAGCCCCGGAATAACCTCTTTTTCGAGCTTCTCCCAACTTCATTCTAACCGCCAGTCGTAACTGCTCCAGGTATTCTGCCATTTCCTGATACTCCTTGGTCGCTTGAGCCTTTTGGGTCTCATTGTAGAGTTCTTGCGCTTCGTCCAGTCGTTCTCCCGCAATCTCTGCCCGTCCAAGTTTCATCCATTCGTCTGCAGTCATAATGTTCCAGAGTGCGGCTTTGCGCCTTCGCATGCCCCAGTTGGTGTGTCCAATACCGATACGGTCTGCAAAACAGGATGCGATCCGCTCGCTGACAAGGACATGGCCGGTACTACCAACCAAACCGAGCTCCAGGCTGCGGATCGCCCACTTGGCCGCTAACTCGCTCGCTGCTCGACCCCGAACTTTGAGGAGCTCCACTCCCAGAAGTATCGCGCGTAGTGCCAAGGCGGGATCCGAACAGCGAGTTAGATACGAATAACTAGCGACGTCAAGCATCAGATCAAAGTTCTCAATTTTGAATTTCGAGCTCCCACTGCTGGTCAAGGGGTTCAATAGTGTAGCGATACAGCACATCTCGTTCGCACCTGCGAGATATTTCCAGGCTTTGTCGTTCGCATAGTCTGTTCGGAGGAGCTCATAGGTCGAAGCGGCCAGCTTATAGTCGCGCAGCATGAAGGCGTAATCTGCGAGCTTACGCAGGAGACTTTCGGGAGCATCATATCGGTACATGCCCTGCAGACTGTCATAGTTGCCGCTTGCGCCTGAGCCGCCCAAACTAGTGATTGAGGATGAGCTTCGAGAGGGGCCGGCAATTCCTGTCCACCGCTTGGAGAGGGACATAAATCGACCAGAAATACCTCGCCTGCGGGAGGCAATTTGTTCATTCCAAAGCGCAATCCTTTGCTCCATATGATAGATAATGGACTGTGCCACGAGCTCGCGAACAAAAGCCCGTAAAGCCGCGGCATCGGAGGAGAAGATATACGGCGAGGGGGACGTGTTTAGGTCAATGAGATCAGCAGTGTCATACAGAAACGCGAGTTGCTCAGAAGGAGATAACCATTCGCAGGGAGGAAGTTCTTCAGTGTCGTCGTCCGATGGCGTGCATGATGCAGATCTCAATCGGAGAAGATGACAGTGAAGGCCGAAATGTCGTTTCATCTGGTCGAAGAGTGCCGATGATTTGCTGAAGTCATCTCTATCTTCGTCATGAACGAGAACATAATATCTGAGGTATTCTGGGTTGGCGTATGCCGGCAAAGCTTTCGATCCCTGAGCCGTTTGCTGATAGAGATTTCGGAGTGTGTCGATCGGCTGTTTGGTAGAAGAGCTGATGGCAATGACTGCTCCTACCGGATGACGAAATGATTCGTGTGGAGCCATGGATTGGGCGCATAAAACGCGAGTCAGAAACAGCCTGTAAAAAGGAGAGATCTCGCCTCGTCCGGGAAGATCATCCCCGTCATCGAATCCTTCGTCGATAAATTGTTCCATCAGCTCTTCTAGTTTCTCTAGTTGATTTGTATCCGACGGCGGTGATGTGCCCTCCTGAACCAGTTGGCCAAGATCCGCAAAATGGACAGCAAAGTCCTCCCAAGCTCGACTCGCACCGGTGCTGTCTCGGATCACCATTTTCCCCGAGACTTTATTGCCGAATGGACGAACTAGTCCGGTAAAGCCATTCTTGACTCCTTTGCGGGCGGCAAGTTCGTCCACCTCTTGCGCCGCGTAGATGGCGAGAGTGGGTGAAAATGCCCGAACAATCAGCGACCGTGTATCATTATAACTCTCTGAAGGATTGCCCAATGGGCTGTTCACTTGGGATCTCCCGAATCTCGGAAACGACAATGACAGTCTTCCGTTGGGAGAGCTGGAGCGAGATAGGACGCTGGAAAGAGTACTCGTCCGCGAACCTAAGGGAGGAGGGCTGGAGGTGCGGAGGGGGAGGCTGGTGGTAGAAGTCTCGGGTGATTCATCCCTTGCGGGTGATCTGGTCTTGTGAACTTCGAGGACAGGTATTGACGAGAGGTACTCGGGCTGCTGAGGCGGGTCTCCATCACTCGGCGATGTCATGGACAGCGTTGATTGTGGGGTGAAGATTTATAGGATGCTGTCCTGCGTCGCATGGAGTATGAGCGTTGAATGGGACAGGTGTGGGGGTCAATCAACATGTCAAGATGATTGAGTAGTCAGTGCTATTGACAGCATGCTCTGCAATTCCATTGGGGAGGGGTGCGTAATCGCAATCTTTGTCTAATGCAGTTCCATCTGAATTCCAGCGGAGCCGGAAATCACATTTAGCGCACATGAAGTTTTTGATTCACCGTTGATGAAGACATTTGAGTACGGCAGATCACGTGGGATACGCAGAATCTCGTATCTTGGATGGTCTAGCCTCGTTGCAGGCCTTCACGAATTCATAGCTAGACCAAGGTATATGAAAACGACTTATTTCTGGTCCATCAGTTCTTCGGTATCAATTCACCACGCTCTTTTCGACGTGGTATGCCCGCGCTTTTTTTGCCTCGATATACGCATCACAAAAGCGAAAGATGGATCTCCACTGTTTCATACCTATTCACATCAATGCTGGCGATTTCCTCTCCGAGTTCGTCCAAGAAGGCGTACTCCGCGCGCCTACATTTGCCGACAGCCAGGCAGCATTCCCTGACTTGCATTTTGAGCTGGAGATGCTCGTTATGGAGAATGAAAAGGCTCGAAAGGCTCACAAGGCCATGGGAACGTTGCTACAAGAATCAAATTCCCAGCCTCGGAGACCTAGCGTAACGCCTCTAGATTCAAGCGAAGAAGTCTTCTACTGTACGAAAACACCTTCTACCGATTCGAAGGCGGAAAGATCTCCCGAGTTTGGGGCATAGTGCATGAGGCGGGCATGGAGGAGAACACGGCGGTCAAGAGGGTGATGAAGACAAAAATGGACAAATGAAGCTGAGCTCGATTCGCACTGGACCGTAGTTGTTTCCCCCCGGCCCACCATCACGTTTCGAAGACGGGGGGCTTCTGCATGGATGCTTGTCAATTCGCAACGACTTGTCTCAGATCTCAATGTCTTTCTGTATGCTTATACGCTACAATTAATTTTGTTGCTCCACAGCTCGATCCACTGTGGCGGCGGTCTCGCTACGGTCACCCAATAGCAAGTTCCGGCCCCTGAATATTTGATGCCACCTGCCACCACGCACACCACCGCTTTTTTTAATCGTTACCGGCCTCTCTCCCGACCTCTCTCCCAACGGGAAAGGCAATTTCGCAGCAATGATAACGTTCAGAACGATGCCACGCGTCGAGAAATTTGGTCGATACTTCTATTGGCATGGACGCACCGCCCGAATATTTTCCTACATCAAATTCGTTCTCTGAATCCTTCGACCCCAACGTTCGTTGTCGCATCGCACACTTCAGGCGAGCCCACAGGATGCGACGCGACCTGAGTGTCGCTCTGATCTTTGGCGTAGGGGTCGCGCTCGCTGCTCCCCCAGTGCGTGACTCTGCGGAGCCGCACCTGCTCCGCGCCCGCAACATCGTCGACGACATCTCTGACTCCTACGACTTTGTCATCGTCGGCGGGGGTCTCGCTGGCCTTGTGCTCGGCGCGCGTCTTTCGGAAGATGCCAACCATACCGTACTGGTCCTCGAGGCCGGCGGCACGGGAGATGACTATCGAGAGCGGATAGACACTCCAGGATATGCGTACTATGAGTCCCTCTGGCCGACAGAGTGTAACTGGGCGTTCACCACCAGCCCTCAGACCGGTGCGGGTAATACCGAGATGGTCTGGCCTCGGGGCAAGGTCCTTGGAGGTTGGTGTTATTGTTTCATCCGTCATGGTTAAAGGAGAACACTGACGTCGCGCGTTCACAGGCAGTTCCGCCATCAATGGAATGTACTTGAACCGACCAGGCGAGATCGAGATCAATGCTTGGAAAGACATGCTTGGTGACATGGACGGCGCTGAGAACTGGTCGTGGGACTCCTTCTTCGCGGCCATGAAGAAGAGCGAGACTTTCAATCCCCCCACTGACGATATGGCTGAAGAGGCTGACATCACTTGGGATGCGGCCAGCCACGGTACCCAGGGGCCCATTCATTACTCGTATCCCGGCTAGTGCGTTCGCCACATCTCTGATTTTTGATCCCGCTGACACCATGCTTCAGCACGTTCCCTGATGTTGGTCAATGGTCGACGGCGGCGGAAAATTGTGGCGTTGCCGACTCCCGAGACACGTATGGCGGCGAGAACTGGGGGGCATATGTTGCGACCTCCGCCATCAACCCGGCCAACTGGACGCGATCGTACAGCAAATCGGGATATCTAGATCCTCTCCCGCCGCGGCCGAACTACGACGTCCTGGCCAACGCCCATGTCACTCGCATACTCTTCAACGCTTCTTCTCCGGCGGGCAATTTAACGGCAAACGCCGTCGAGTATGTACGCAACGGTGGTGAGGAGAAGTTGACCGTCAAGGTCAAGAAGGAGGTCATCCTCGCAGGTGGCACGGTCGGCAGCCCTACTGTTCTGCTCTACAGCGGAGTTGGTCCCAAGGACGTCCTGTCCGCCGCCGGAGTTGAGCTCGTGTCCGAACTTCCTGGTGTCGGACAGCATCTTCAAGATCATCTCGTGAGTGTCATTCGACTTCCTGATGTGGATTCTTCGGTACTTATCGTTAAACTAGAGCGTCTCCGTGCAGTGGAGCACGGATCAGGCGACGGCGGGCTCTATATACGCTGATGACGGCGCTGAGAAGGTGTGTTCTGTCCGGTCTGTAAAGTCTCCATTCCGTGCTGACTCCTGTAGAACGATCCAGTCTTCCTCTCGTATGTCAACTCTGCCGTAGCATACGCGAACGCCACCGTTCTCTTCGGTGCCGGAGCTGGCGACCTCCAGAGCCAGATCATGGACCAGATCAATAATTTCGTCCCCACTACGGGCGACACGGATGTCATAGCTGGCTACAAGGCAATCTACAGCACAACCGCGAACGACATCGTTGCCAGTCCCATTGGCTTGGTCGAACTCTTAATAGGTAACGACATTGATGGCGCCATTCGCATCGGAGCCGCTCTCCAGCATCCGTTCAGCCACGGTCAGATCTACATCACCTCGTCGAACCCCTTGGACTACCCGGTTATCAACCCCAATTACCTGACACACCCCGCTGGTACGTTGCGTGTTCGCTGCCAACAGATTGCCTATGAAGGCTGACATACCCATAGATATCCAGATTTTGCGCGAGGGGATCAAATTGGCGCGTCGCATAGGTGAGGCGGACCCGTTGAAAAGCAGCATGTCGGAAGAGACGCTGCCTGGTTCCGACGTCCAGTCTGACGAGGACTGGGAGGACTACATTCGCGGCAACAGTTTCACCGAGTTTCATCCATCGTCGACATGTGCCATGCTCCCTCTTGAACAAGGTGGCGTGGTCGACGCCAACCTCCGCGTATACGGTCTAGCCAATGTCCGTGTCGCCGACGCCAGCGTACCGCCTATCTCTTTCTCCGCGCATCTGATGGGCCCAACATATGGGTTGGCTGAACAGGCGAGCACCCTGATCCGCGCTTTTCATAATGCCCCAATTGTGAAAACCTCTCACTCCAACTCGAAGAACAACACAAGCTCGAACAGCGGCTCGAAGACGAGCTCAAGTAGTACTTTGACCAGTGCTTCAAGTACTGGTTCAAGTCCTACATCGAGTAGCGACTCGAATGATGCCAACGGCACCTCGTTGCTGCATCCCGAGACACTCTTGTTCGCGATCATGGTGTACATCTCTTCTACATTACTGCTTTGAATATACGACACTCTCGGTCCGGCGTCGGGGGGTTGGCGTTTTATCTGTGGACCTTGGTAAATATATGCACAAAACGCGGACAGGACAGCATAGCGAACAAAATAGCTCGAGCAGGCCTGCAATGTCGCAGGAGCTTCTCAGCTGTAATGGTAGATAGTAATTCAACGATCAAAAGTACATACCAGTATAACGGCATCTTTGTTTGAAGGAGCAGATTTGAGTTGTAATGTCGTTGCCGGGAAATCTGCCTCTGGTTTAGGCAGCCTGCCCGTTCTTGGCCGCCCGCCGCTTTTGATGTCGCTATAAGAACCGCTCTCCCATCGTCGACGTCGACCTCCCCATCATCCTCACATGATGGTATTTCCGTTGCCCCGAACAAGCCCTGGGAAAGTGATGACACTTCCCTTGTCCTGTATGCTGTACAACAGCGCAGCACATAGCCCGACCCACCATTAGCCGTTGCCAGTCCCATAATGTGTCCCCCCGATCCTGCTATCACCCTTGCCATCTCTCTACTTGAGGCCCGCCCAGAAGAAATCTGCCCAGGCCGCAAGATCTGCGACATTAAAGACGACGTCGCCTTCTGGCGGTACAGCGGCTCGGAGGAAGATTTTGTCAAATTCGAGAATCAGTGGCGCTCCAGCAACGTCATAGGCTGAGACAGTGCCTGGCTGAGCGGTGACAATTGGCTGACCGATGATATTTGACTGAGCAGTAGGACCTAGTTGTGGAGTGGGATTTTGGGTGATAGTAAGCTCTTGGGCTTTTGTCGGAATTGAAGCGTTGGGATTTGGGTGGCCTGTTGTAGCTGGTCTGTATGCAGGAGGCGGAGAAGCACACCACTTTTCGACCGTTATCGTCTTCTGTGCTAGTTTTATTGAGATGATGATGGCAATCTTGACATCTCCAGAGTTGACAATCCACCATGCTGCGTCATGTCTCAGACGAGTAACGTTTTCAGAGAGTCCAGACTCAAAAACAATTGTTGGCCAGTCAGATTCCTTTCCTCGGGTCGGGAGGGGGCAGAATCCCATGTCACCCTCTTTAGAGGAATTAGGGAGTTTGTACGTTGTCCCGCCAATAGGATATAAGCACTCTCGTGGGAGGCCCATTGTGATGATAAGTTCGTCACGAAGTCTCATGGCTAGTGTGAGGTGCCCAACTTCATGTACCTTTGAGGGCATCAGCTTGATAACTAACAGATTGTTATCCGCGTAATGGCTCATCCGAGTATGCTTCCCTATGCTGGCGTGCTGATGGTCAATCTTTTCAAGTTGGCCTTTTGTGACACCCCTGAAAACAAGGTACTGCTGATTCGTGTGATCGTCCATCAACGCAGCAGACTGCGATTTGACACGTTCCTTTAGATCTCGGATCCCTTTGTACGAATAGATACGAGCGTCTTCTACTCCCTCTAAGGGCGATATCTTCGGTGGTGAACTCTCCACTGCCGTAGTCTCTTTTGATGTAGTTGAGCTTGAGGATGACCTTGACATGGGTGCATATGTAGGTGCCCCATCGCTGGGTCCGCAAATTGTATTCATGTTGAGGTTCGAAGGCCGGAAGGCGCAATGTTGAAGGAGTAGGTAGAAAAATTAGACAGGGAAAGTTGTTGATGAATCAGGCGTGTACTGAGGCGAGAGGTGGGTGCACTGAGGTAGGAGAGATTATGAATGATGAACTGTATGGGAGAGAGGATTGATTGATTGATCTATCTCAAAGCACACTGCTGAATGTTAACATAAGTAGGTGGAAAGTGTTGAGGGCGCAAGTTGCCTGGGGTGTCACTACAGTTTGATAATGCCAAGCCAGCATTGCCTATTCTGGCCAACAATGAACGCTTAAGTAGCCCTTCAGTAGAGAATGCAATAGGTAAAAGCGAATATAAAAGTGACTCTCTCGAGGCTGTGAGACTTGGCGTGCCAGCCAAGTGCTCACGTGAGAATGAAGACGCTGCTTTAGCGGAGCCCTAGGGATCAATTTTGTTCACGTGACTTGACCGTCTCTGGTTCGCTCGAAGTGACCCGACAACACTGAAACTCTTAACATCGCTGCTATGTAGCATTTAAAATTGGATCAACCAAAAAGGTTCGAGTTTTTCTACGTCGTTGTAAGGTAAAAGAGTAGTGGGAAAAAGTTGCGTTTCGTACGCTAAATGGTACGACGTACCATTTTCAAAAGGGCGGACCACTACTCCAGAATGGCGCTTATTTTACCACCATTTCGCAAGCGTATATGAACGATTTGAAAGTTGAAAAGACGTTTGCCTACTAGCTGAGCATTTCTGCACACGATCATGCAAAAATACGAGTCTTTTATGCAGTGTTTGTGGCGTTCTGGGAGGGTGTTGCAACTGGTGTGCATAATCTCGCCATCACCTGATCGCGCGATCCCTGGCACGCGAAGCGTGTCGTGTCCCTACCTTTCCTCAACTCGAGGACGCCCCTTCCCTCCTGTCATGCCCGACGAAGATGCGATATACTGCTCGGCCTGTCTTCAAAGGCGCCCACTCTCCTTCTTTCTCAAAGATGCCGCCGCCGCCCCGCCCCGAGAGCAAAGTCTTTTCGACCTGTATGTCCGGCCGTGACAAACTCAGAAAGAGGAGGGCTCGACAGCCGTCACATCCTATCCCGGCCAAGAGACGGCTCACAGAAACTCCTACACGTCCAGGACCATCGACATCGATCCTGCCTCCTCTTCTCGAATCTCATCTACCTTCGATCCTCCCTCCCCTCGGTCCAACGCGTCTCGAACGACCTTGACCCGAACCACCAGCCTCGGGCTTTCTCCCACCCGAACAATGGGCGTCGGTCCAGAGTTTTCACACGGCCGTGTAAGGGACGATGGTTCTCGATGGATTTAAAGGAGGGGGTCTGCCACGCCTGTTTCTTACGGGACAAGGCCAACCAGACTCCCTTCCTCATGTCCGCCGAGAACGAGATGGATCCGGGAGAGCTGCCGGCCCATCTGCCCGCGCTGACTCAAGTCGAGGAGATGATTGTCGCCCGGTCGCACGTGCAAATGATGGTCTATCGCTACCGTGGCCACCAGTACCACTACTCGGGACACTGTGTCAGTTTCATACAAAACACGATGAAGACGGTCGATGTAATCTGCATGCGGAACTTGATGTGCTGGTGCTACGGCCCTCAGATCGCGTCGTCGGACATGATCTCCAGTATCGACGCCAGTTCCGGTCGGATTTTCGGGCTCGGAAGGGACATGTCATGACCTGGCTGCGGTTTCTCCAGGCGCACCACCCGGATTACCGGTATATCACTATTTCCCCGGACCGGATCGACGCCCCTACCGATCGATGGCGATATATCCTCATCGTTTCTGGCTCTGATCGATGAGGCGAGTGGGGAGGAACCCCCCGCGCCCGAACAACCGGTTCCCACCGAGCTGCCCCCGCCGAATTCTCAATCGATGGTCCCCAATCTCAATGTCGCCGCGACCGAGGCGGATCTCGTCGTACGAGAGATTGCCAGCCGGAATTCCCCCCTCCCAGCCTTCCCGCACCCTCGATTCGACAGACCCCCATCGACGAAGCGTCGGGCCAAGATCGGATCTTTGCCATGGCCTTCCCGACATTGTATCCGACGGGTCAGGCTGAATTCAACACCCCCGGATGCGGAAGGTGGATTTAAACGATTACACGCGGCATCTGACGTGCCTTCACGACGAGAGGTTCGGCCGGCACCCGCGCTAGCGGTTTTTCGTCTTCAACCCCTAATGCGTCGGAAGGCCAACGGGGTGGCCCGCTTCTACGTGTCGAAGGCGTCCGGTCTCAAGGATCTCAGCCGGGAAGAGCTGACGGAAGCCCCGCCGGCCGACGATGCCCTCCTCCCTCAGATTGTGCGCCAAGGTTCCGATCTGACGGGGACACGCCCGTTTTGGGGGAATAAGAGCAACCACTTACAGGCCCAGGCCCGCTTTCCCTCGCCCGGCACGTCGCCTGTTTTCGTGACTTTGAGCGCGGCGGACATGCAGTGGCAGGACCCAAAGAGAGCATTGCCTAGGCCTTTCGTATGTAGCCGTGTCATGCGTGAAGACATTAGATGGGCTGTTATTTGAGGCGCCGTTTGATTTTGAGCGCTTTGCAAGTGTACATACAGTTAGATCTCAAGAACGGGACTTAAACTTTTAGAACAAAACAGTTATTATGACTTGGGGTCGAAATCGCTAGCTATATAGATGGGCTCTATTCTCATCGCCGATATCGTTGTCGGCTTTCCTAATTAAAGTATACCGTCGTCTACTCATGGTCCATGGACTGGATCCGATGGGGAATATCGTACGGGCGCAGAACATAGTGGTCAACGTCGTCCACACGTGATCCATAGACTGGATCCGATCAAGGCATTCTACCCACTCCTGGGTGGCCCATGGATTGGATCCGATGGGGCCAGCCAATCAGAGCAAAGGATTTGGTAGTTGTCGGATTATAGATTTTCCGGACCACCGGAGGGTTGGCCAATTACATGAATCGTTATGGGGCCGCACGCGTGCGCCGCCAAGAATTGCCAAGACCAGTGTGGTCGGCTCAATCACGTGATGAAAAAGGCTTGGCAATCTCGAGCGCAGCGAGGCCTGGTTCCAATATAGGTTAACTCCTCCAAGCATTGTCTCTCTCAATCAACGCCAGCTCCGAAGGGCTCTGTAGAAGGACAATCCATCAATCCTCCTACCCTTCAGTTCAAAGCCTGAGGCGCAAAGTGATGACGCACAAGTCCGCATCTCAAAGTCTTCTTGGACTTGCGAGAAGTTTCAAACGTGTGAATGTTATCGACCCATTGACAGTACGCTTTCCTCAAAACACCTAACTTTCGGGGTCTTTTCATTGACCTGTGACAGCAATGCTTCGCACCGCGATTATCTCGTCAATTTGCCGCTCACACCCAACTCTCAATGCCTGAAATCGCCCAAGACCCAGGATCCGCTTCATCAACGCCTCAACATGCACCTACCTTCTACACCCTCGACTCCCCGGTTCTGACCACACTGTATGCCTGGCCTCAGCTGGAACCTTCACGATATGCATTGTTTAAATCTTGGTGCCTTGACGCCCCCATGCGACGGGACATCCTTCACCGCGCAGTCATCTACGAAGCGGACGCAACGAGACAAGGTACTGCCAGCACCAAATGGCGGTTCGAAGTCCATGGCAGCAACCGCAAGTTATACCAACAGAAAGGCACCGGCAGGGCTCGTGTACGCGATAAGAAGTCACCTATTAGAAGAGGGGGAGGTGTCGCCTTTGGACCAAAACCCAGAGACTTCTCTACCGAGCTGCAGAGGAAGGTCTATGCTCAAGCGTTCAAGATCGCCTTGAGCTACCGGTACAGAAAAGGGGAATTAATCATTCTCGACAACAAGATTCGATTACCGGAAAACACGGGCGCAAGATTCCTGAACAATGTGTTCGAAGCGAATCGTTGGGGTAAAGGGAATGGCAGAAGTCTGCTTGTCACCAGCACTTTGGAAGCAGGGGATCCAGAGATCTTCAAGGAAATGCGCGAAATTGGCGAACACGGATCTCTCAAAGACATTAAAGATGTTGATGTGAAAGATCTCCTCGAGACGGGACGGGTGGTCATTGAACAATCGGCGCTCCTGAATTTGTTGACAAAACATCTCGATGAGCCGGGTCCGGTTATGAAGTACTTATAGATGTACCAATACTAGTTCTGATTCTACATTGTACATTCAACCATCTTCATCAGAGTATTTGAGCTGGCAGGCCAACTGTGCACTCATTAAAAAAAAAAAAAAAAAATTTCAATTTGCAGGATGACGCGGATGCTTCCCCGTAGAAGGCTGAGCAAACTTCGGCCGAAATTCTCAAAATCTCGGTGCGAATTTTTGTCTGCCCCTTCGATCAAGTTCGTGGACATTACAGTGTATTCGTGCAGATCAAAGCCCAGTTCCGAAACATTAAGAACCTTCCCACCGTCAAAGGTGCCGTCTGACTTCTTTTGGCTTCTCTGCCGTCATGGCGATCCAAAAGAAGCACGGCAAGGGAAGACTTGGTACGAACTCCCCTGCCACCATTTCATCCCACACATTTATTCACCTGCGACAGATAAATGGTATAGGCTCGCCAAAGAGAAGGGATATCGAGCTCGAGCAGCTTTCAAGTTAATCCAATTAAACAAGAAATATGGCTTCCTGGAAAAGAGCAGAGTGCTCCTGGATCTCTGCGCCGCGCCCGGCTCGTGGTGCCAAGTTGCAGCTGAGAGCATGCCCGCATCAAGTCTAATCATCGGTGTCGATTTAGCTCCCATAAAACCCATTCCTCGAGTCATTTCCTTCCAGAGCGATATCACCACCGATAAGTGTCGAGCGACCATTCGGCAACATATCAAACATTTGAAGGCCGATACTGTTTTACACGACGGCGCCCCCAATGTGGGGGTCGCATGGGTGCAGGACGCATTCTCACAGGCCGAACTGGTTTTGCAGTCAATGAAATTGGCGACGGAATTCTTGAAAGAAGGAGGGACATTTGTTACAAAAGTATTTAGATCCAAAGACTACAATGCGCTGCTCTGGGTATTCAAGCAGTTATTTGTATCAGTGGAGGCCACCAAACCTCCCTCTTCGAGAAATGTCTCTGCTGAGATTTTTGTCGTCTGCAGAGGATTCAAGGCCCCCAAAAGACTGGACCCGAAATTTCTGGACCCGAAGCATGTTTTTGCCGAGTTGCAGGAGCCGACGCCGAATAACGAAGCGAAGGTTTTCAATCCGGAAAAGAAGAAAAGAAAGAGAGAAGGTTATGAAGAAGGAGACTGGACTCAGCACAAAGAAGTGTCGGTCAGCGAGTTCATCCATACGACCGACCCGATCGCCATTCTGGGTTCAGTCAATAAACTGAGCTTTGAACAATCTTCCAATGGTGATCTTGCACTGGCAACCCTGGATCGGCTACCGGAGACGACGCAAGAAATTCGAGATTGCTGCGCTGATCTGAAAGTTCTGGGAAGGAAAGAATTCAGAACGTTACTCCGTTGGCGATTAAAAGTACGAGATAAATTTGGTATGTCCAGTAAAGTAAAAAAGCAGCAAGAGGCAGAAAATGCAAAGGAAGCCGACGAAGTGGCGGAAGTTGAACCAATGGATGACGAGCTCAGAATCCAGGAAGAATTACAGCGGCTCAAGGACCAGCACACAAAGGAGAAGAGGAAAGAGCGACGAAAGGAAAACGAGAGGAAACGGAAAGAGATAGTAAGGATGCAGATGCACATGACGGCTCCTTATGATATTGGACTGGAACAGCAAGGACCCGCCGGCGAAGGTTCCATGTTCCATATCGCGTCGGCCAATACAGCACAAGATCCTGCCGAGATTGCTAAAGGTCGAATGGAAGATGTCGAAGATGTCGAATCCGAAGAATCCCAAGACGAACCAGAAGAAGAAGATTCAGACGACGATGGAGACAGACTCGAGCGGCAACTCGATTCCATGTATGAGCTGTACCGACAGAGACGAGAAGAAGCAGACGCTAAAACACGAGCGAAAAGAGCGAGGAAAGAAAAAGAAACAGACGAATGGGGCGGTTTGTCAGACGATAATGACAAAGCTGGCGACGTTACCTCGGATGCGGAGACAGATTTCGAAGACGATGACCGCATGCAACAGATTCCCCAAAGCGAAGGACTGTCCACGAAGGCAGCCATGTTCTTCGATCAAGATATATTCCAAGATCTTGGTATTGAAGACGACAATGACGAGAAAGACAGTGCCATAGAGCTGGACGACGAATCATCCGACCAAACGAAACCGGTATCCGCGAAATCGCAAGCGAACCAGAAACAAACCAAACCCTGCAAATCGGCACGGAAGAAATCACAAAAGGCTCCTGTCCCAGAAGACTCAGACTCGGGCTCGGAACCAGATACCTCGCCCACATCAAGTACCCAGCCCTCACGTCCTGAAGACCCTTTTCTCCCCAATGGTCAACTCGACATCGACATCATCACCGCCGAAGCCATGACCCTCGCCCAATCCCTCGCGACCAAACGCACCAAACCTGCCGACCTCGTCGACGACGGCTTCAACAAATACTCGTTCCGCGACACCGACGGCCTCCCCGACTGGTTCCTCGACGACGAAAACCAACACTCGAAACCACACCGACCCATCACCGCCTCCGCCGCGGCGGCAATCAAAGAGAAGCTCCGGGCTCTCAACGCCCGACCTATCAAGAAAGTCCGCGAGGCCAAGGGCCGCAAGAAACTCAAAGCGGCGCAACGTCTGGAGAAACTTCGGAAAAAATCTGCGCTCTTGGTCGAAGATGAAGGCATCAGTGAAAAGGATAAAGCGGCGAGTATTTCGAAGTTGATGGCACGGGCGGCGAAGAAGGGTCGCCCCAAAGAGAAAATCAAGCTTGTTGTGGCGAGGGGTGGACATAAGGGCATTGCTGGGCGGCCAAGGGGCGTGAAAGGGAAGTATAAGATTGTGGATGCGAGGTTGAAGAAGGATGTTAGGGCGGAGAAGAGGTTGAGGAAGAAACTCAAAAAATAGACTGAAAAACGGGAGCCGCACGCTTTTGAAAAGACAAAAGAATCGGGCGTCGTTCTGGAATGTTTACGAGTATGTACAGAGATGTGTTGACAGGGACTATCATCCTGATATGAACATCTCTGCTTCCCTTGATTGGCTCTGTCATAAGCTCTTCTACTGTCAAGCTCTTCCCATTCTGAAGCATTTAGCTTGTGTGCAAGTCTACTACGAATGCTGATTTCTCCCCTCGGTTCATGACCGACTGGTCCTGGGTTCCTGTCGCGTTGACCTCACTTCCCCCTCAACCTCCACTACCCCTTTTCTTCGAAATCGGTATGGCAGCTAGACCGGGAACTATTCTGTCTGTTATATTTGGTGTCGGCTTAAGGACAAGCCCTCCAACCCGGGATCTGCCTCGAATAGTCCTCGAACAGGACCAGCGGGTCTCTGTTCCGGTGTGACAGCCATTCTCGTGCTGTTGTATAGTTGATGGGTCAATTCCTTCCCTTTGCTGGCCTGGTTTTCGCCAATGATGACTTGGGCTCGAATGTGAAGGTAATTTCTTGTTGAATTGCTCTTTTTTAAAATCAATCTCTTTCACTTTTTCCATCCTCCGAAACCCCATCTGCTGCCGTTCTCTTCACCCGCATCGAATTTATCTAATTCGCTACCATCGCCTGAATAGCCGATATAGTTTCTGTTATCATCAATGATACGTCCATACTCCAAGAACAGTCGGAACATGTAAACCTCAATATCCTCTCTCCGGAGGACCTTGTGGGCCCATTCGCGGCCCTGTCGGGCTAGTTTTTGGGCCTCCTTGCGATGAGGCGCGATATAGACCCGAGGATTCAAATCGTCACCTTCCATCGCATGCTCCATGTCGGGTTTGCCATAGCCGATGAAATAGGTCAGGAGAGCATAAATGTCGTCATATCGGTTGTCGACAGGAACAAAGTGTCGCCAGGCCAAAAGTCGACTGTCGTGCCACTCTCGGAAGATGGTCGCCTTCAAGCCGAGACTCTTGCTTTGTAGGAATGCGTGCCATCGGCCTGAAAAGGAATGACCGTCCACATCAATCAAGTATTTCGATTTGAATTGCGACGTAAGTGAGACCTGAGGCTTCCAGGAGAAAACCGTGTCGTAAAACGAGCAATTCGGAACGCAACCCCAAGATTCGACGAAACCGACATCGCTGTGACGGTCGGCAAATTGAGAGGGCTGAAATCGATCGTAAAGCTCATACGTGATATTCGCGTTCGCCGGCTCTTCTCTCTTTTCCGTGAGGACCTTGACCTCGGTCCCTGACTGCCCGGTGTATGTGCCGTTGAAAAGTCGAACAAGCCTTTGTCGGTGCATGGTGGGCCAATTATCCTCCGTCTGAACGCCGCCGGAAGTGACACCACGCCACAGAATGGAATCTTGCTTGTCGCGCCAATCGACATCTTCTTCACCATTGTAGTCATACCGTTCATCATGTCGATAGTACATGTTGGCCGGGAAGAGAATGTCATTGTTGACATTAACCTTGCATTCGCCAAAGATCGGAACAAGCTTGTGAGAGGCAATAATGCTACTGGCCGAATAAAGCATACCATGAAGATCCTGTATCGTGGGGCCCACAGTACAGAGGTCGGAAGAAAGATTGAAATTGGTCACGATTCCCGCTGTTGATTCTTTGTAGAGCCTGTCAGCCTCCTTGGTGGTTATGTCGGTCCGCGCCGGAGAGTCCGGTGGACATGCTTTGGCAGCAATCTTCATGTACTGTTGACCCGGTGCGAAAAACCATTCATCGTCAAGCCGGGTTGAATTGTCTTCCTCTTTGTCCTTAATACTCATGTCCAAAAGGTCCTTGGGTTCCTGGGTAAAGCTGTCCATGACTTCGGGGGGCATGGTTCGAGTCTCATATTCTTTCTTCAACAATTCCTGCATATCCTCCCACGGCACCACCACGCGAGGCTGATCCAGCCGATTCATAGGGATATCCATGTCCGGGAGGAACTGGATAAACTTGCCGATGATCTCTTCCATGGTTTCGGACCTCCAGCTCGGATTGTCGACTCGGACAATTTTATGATTGCGGATATGGATGACAGCAACTCCAAAATCAGAATTCTCCCACATGTGAGCAGCCCGAATGCGAATCTCCGAAGCATTGACGGCCCAAAACGGTCGCAGGTCGTCCATGATTTGTTCAAAGTCGTCGACGTTGAAGACATTTCTCTTCCGCGCAAACTTGTACCATTCTTTGAACCCCGGAGGAGGATGTCTGCCATACTTGCTTCGATACTTCTCCACCGTCTGTCTGAAGGTGGTGGATATGCCAGTCTCATAGACTCTCCACTGGTCGTCAGCCTCCTGCATTAACCGTGCAATGGGGTGCAGGTCGAAGTGTTCCACAGCATGTGACGGGGGCGGAGAAGAAGGATTCGTCGGGTCCGCAGCGGGCTCGACAACAGGAGAGGGTTCCGGGTCAAGGTCCCACATGTCGTCCGGATCAGAGGGGACTGGCTGTTTGTGACCGGTCGGAGTCAAATGGCCCGGGATGGGAATGTGAGCAGATGCATCCCGAAACCTGTCACCGGAAAATGACAGGACGTGGAAGACGATGTAGAATGCGACTATACCGGCGACCAGGAAGAAGATCCGTCGCTTATTCAACTCGATCGGACCCATGGTGACAAGGAGTGTGTTGGGAAGGGTTTCACAAGAGAGGAATACATAGAAGGAAGAATGGTGGAAGAACGAAGCTCGAGCCTACCGGCTACGACAGGACGATCTTCATGATTGAAAGAGCAGAGAAGGAAACGCCGCGGAGACGGAACAAAATCTCGTGGTTCAGGAGGTGAGAAAATGTTTCCAGGCGCAGCCAAAAATTCCACGCCAAAATTCTTGACATTCCCATTGGCGGGTTGGATTGCGTACCACGGCCAATCTTCCCTTTACGGTCGAATTTGGCTCGAGCAGGAAAACTAATTTGCCCGAGAGTGTACAGTCGGTGGTATGCTGTGCATATGGCCTCATCGGTCAACTGGGAGCCTTCGGAGCCCGTCGCTTGACGGCCACCCACATGTCCTTTTGCAAGTGAATGCCATAACACCTGGTCTGCCAGACGTTCAATGGATCCAACAGCGTGAACTCAAAACGACGCAGCAATTCCACGTACACTTTGTTCAGCTCAATCATCGCCACGCTCTTACCCAAGCATTGATATTTTCCATATCCGAATATGAGATCATTGTTCTGCTCCATGGCTTTCAATTTCTCACCGGACGGTTCGTCCCCCCCATCCTCGATCAGAATCCAGCGTTCCGGGCGGAAGGCATTTTCATCAGGACCGAAGAGACTTGGTGAATGGTGGATTTGTTTGGCTGAATACCTGTCATTTCGCATTAACCAACCTTACGGCCCACGTCAAAAATGAGTGGACTTACGCGATGGAAACACCTCCAGGCACAAAATGACCATTGATGATGTCTCCAGCCGGGGGGGTCTGCGGATGTTCTCAGTTTTCGTTCGAGGGATTGCTCTTTATGACACTCACCTTTTTCGCAAGCATTCCCGCAATTGGCGGATACCATCGCAGACCCTAAACGTCCATCAGCAGGTTATTCCACACACCAGACCGCCCTCCATCAAGCTCACCTCCTTGATACACGCTTGCAGATATGGCAACTCCTTGGCTTGTGCATTCGAGACAACGCTCCCATCAGACGGAATCTTCCCGGCCGCCATCGCCGCATCAATCTCTGCCATCAGCTTCACGTAAGCCTGAGGGCTGGAAATGATACAGCGCAGGGTGGCTCTGATCCCAGTCGCAGACGTGTCCGAACCGGCCGCTCTACCGTCCTGTTAGTGGAGCTCAACAGCGGTCGCCGATGTCTACGCACAGCTGCATAACGCTTTCAGACTCGGCTTCCGTTTGTGAGAGACCATGCCGGATAAAGCTACCGAGCATGTCGCTATTGTCGCCCCGGGGCTTCCCGTCCGGACCAAAACGCTTGGACACCTGCTCCCGGGTAATGGCCAAGACCTTCCCCAGTCCCAGCTGACTTTTGCCTGATGGAGCAAATAGCTTCAAGAAGCCAATGTCGGTGAGAAATTCAATGACGCCGGGGATGGTGCAGGTACAGAAAATGTTCGGGAACAAGGTTTCAATTTCGTGAATATAGCCCAGATTGTCGTTATCGTCACGCAGGTCATGAAACTTGGCGTCGAAGGAGAGTTTGCTCATAACATCGCTCGTAAAGAACTGGACTTTTTGCGCGAGGTCCATGGGAATGATTTGTCCCGGCATGCTCACATACTTCTTATCAATCAGATTGACCAAATCGAGAACGCAGTGGTCGATATCTTGCTCCAGAGACAGATTCTCTTTACCAGAGTAACCGGCCATCATCCTCCGACGGAGGTCGTCATGCTTTTTCTCGTCTCGCTGTGAGAGGACATTGTCTTGGCCAGGGTTCAATCGCATGGCGATAAACCAATCCGACCGGGTGTAAGGCGACCTCGCCGCGGACATGCGTCGTATCACTTCGGGGTCTGAGGCCAACAGCGTATTCGGGGCTATGCGGACCAGCGGTCCATATTTCTGGTTCAGTTCACCAAACTTATCATAGATTCCTCCTTGGACGTGAAGTTGAAAGAGGGGGAAGACCGACCATCCCCACAGCGTCGGGCCCGGAATGTGGCGGAGCCGCCAGTAGGATCGTCCACAGGCGACAGCGATGTAGATCAACGAGAGCAAGGCACAGTCAAGCAACAGCGAATTAGTGAGGATCATCGTGATCACAGCGTCATAGGACCGATGAGTTGATCAGGTACAATGACAAAAGACGTCGGAGGAATGTGAGATCGAAAATTATCAGCAGGTCGTGGGCAGGGACGAGCCAGTACGATCGCTCTGGCGCTTGGTTCCTTGACCGCCGTGGAGTGGGAACGTGGGAGGCTTTGCCGAATGCCGTAGATAGAGAGCCCAATCGCCCAATCGCCGTGCTGGTAAAAAAATAAAACCCCCCAGCGTGGAGGGACGAACTTGGATCTTGGATCCTTGACATGTGAATTCTAGAACGAAAAGATCTACACTGTTCATCATTTTAGAGGTGCATCAACGATAGATCGACATAGCATGAGATCGACAACCCGCCATTTCCCCCAGGTTAGCAATTCATGGAGATTGGTCGAATCCGTCCCAGTGGCCCAAGCAACTCCCCCGTTTACTCTGGCTTCTGGCCATAGACAACATAACTAAAAGGGAAAGAAAAGTCAGCGCGGTATCACCGGAAATTGCGAAAAATACTCACATCGGCCAGTAAGAGTGAATCTTTGTGTTTTTCAGATCTTTCCTGACCTGGACCAAAAAGAGTTGGATTTCTTCGGGCGTCATTCCGAGGGCGGTAGTCCATAGCCGAACGGTGAAGCCGTCCAAACCATCAAGCATGTTGATCATGTTCCACAACCCCATCTCTTTTAGGGATTTATCTTTCGGCCATGGATTTACCGGCCACTTGAACAGATCTTGCTTGACATGGGTGAACCCGGCCGCGACCATCCATTCCTGGTACTTTGCTGTCCATGATGGGTCCCGTTTGATTATCGAGCAAGCCTCCATGTATTTATCGTTCCATTCTTGCCACGCGGTGCCTTTCATCGTCCCATCGTCACACAAGATCGGCATGTAGAGGTCCTGCATCTCGAACCAACCGCCTGGTTTTAACGAATCAAAGACCTGTCCAAACAACTTGGGGAAATCGGCACTAGCCGTCAAGAGCATCCTTCCATGAATAAAATCAAACTTTTTGTTATATGTCCACGGATTGTCGAAATCATCCACCTCGAATTTGCAGTTGGGCGGTACAGACATGGGTTGAATAGGGCTCAAGTCCACCCCAAGGACATTGGACTGGGGATGCTGGTCCGCAAAATCAATGGCCCAAGAACCGGTTCCCGTTCCCAGATCGAGTACGTCCTGCATCGTTCGCTCGATGGGGGCCAGGAAGAGCTTTCCCCCGAAGGAGCGCAGGAACATTGCGTGCTGCATGTCCAATCGTTCTTGCTCGAACTCGTCCTCCGGGAGGATATATTGACCGTCTCGAAATTTATGATAGCCCCTTCCATTCTCGACCACGCTTTGAAAGAGGGTGGATTTGATGGATTCGGTATAGGTGGACAGGTCATCTCCAAGGGTCGAGTCGACTTCGTCCGCCTCTATCTCGACGTCCAGTCGGGTGGGTTGTTGGCTTGATGAGCTCATGATGTCGGGCTTGGGAATGAATTAAACGGAAATGCGCTCGGGGTTGAATCCTCCGTTGACCCGAAAGCCGTCGTTCCCTGATAACCGAGTGGTGTGGTTGAAGAGACACAGCCGAGTTGAATGTGAACTCGCTCATTTACGATGGGGATTCGGCCCGGGGTGCCAAGAGCCGGCTTATCGCCTCATCATCGCATTCAACTTTGCTCAGTCAATTCTGGTACTTGGTAAAGGCAATCTCTCCCTACATATATCTTCCGATCGATTTGAAGATGAATCGCATAGAGTGATCCTTGCGACATGAACAAAAGTCCCAAGGTCAGAATGGCACGGATGGCCGGAGGATGACGCCTCGAATCTCCGAATTCCCAGTTTAGGCGACTGTGACGCTGCTTTTGGATCATGCCGAGGTTAACCGGGGGAGAGTTTAGGTAGCAGTTTCGCCGCCTATCTATCTGCAAAGTCTGCCGTCACGTGGCCTATCATGTGACAATTTGCTTGGCAACATCACGTGGGGAAGTTACTTGGCAATGTAACTTGCACCTGTGATTCTGGCCAAGACGCCAAGGACCGCGCTTATGTTCATAGATTAGGCTAGTCTTCAACACACTTTTTCACACACCCTTCCTCATAGAACAACAACGCATTCCTTCTCTAGACTCCACAGTCTATCAACTGTATTTGATCATTCACCACGCTACTCAGCATCCCTGGTAAGTACATTCAATCCGCGCAAGAAACTTCCACTCTGGGCTGGTAAATCCCTAGACGGTCGTTGGCCCGTCCTCGATTCAGAGATCGCTGTCAGTAATTCTCGGCCCAGAGCTGTAGCAACAGACTTGGGCAACTCGTCTACCTTCACAATCGTTATTCAATGGGTGCCTGCAAGTACCTGGGTTAGTCCTCGCCGTGGGTACACCAAGACGAGCTGCTGAGATCTAGGCCAAGGCGCCGACCCATTCAGAGCAGAGGATTCGCAGTGTGACAATGTGAAAGATCGGCGGTCCTGGAAGGCTGTCAAGAAATTGCGGACACAGTATTCATCCTCTTCGAATGGTCTATTGCTACGGGACCCTGTCTATCCGCCTTGATCTGTCTTTGGCACCGTGTCAAACTGGGGTGCAAATTGAAATGTATTGAATGCTCTTCCTGCTTGGCCACTGGTCCTGCCAGGATGCCAGAATATATACATGTTTGGTTGACCCCTTTTCTACTCCTGTTCCTACCCTTATATCCTGAATAGGGATGATAACCCTTTTTCCAATAATGGGGTGCTGGCTACTGTTCAACAACCGATTTTCGCTGAAGAAAGCTTAAGGCTCCACCACTGTGGGGCAAGGATTTTGGGAGAGCTGCGAACCAGCATATTTACCACCAAAGTAATGTTCTGTCTGCAATTTGCGCTCTCGCGGCTACCGCTGGAGTCAGATGTCGTCTTCCCAGTTTGGGTATGCGACGATCACCTTCGGCCTCAATGTCGAATTTCGTGGACAAAATTCTGCTTATGCTTGAATAGAGATTAGCAACCTGTTTGAACACATAGGACGAAATGCTATTACACAGACACCTTGGGCATCGCGTTACGCCAGGGGACTCTGATGTTGCCCATAGATCCATTCTGTGTCATAGTCACGGGTCTAGACTTCCTGCAACATAGCTACCATTTGAAATGCAGTATTACTTGTTCGTAAGCGGTGGCTGGTATGCCAAAACAGATCTCTTGTACGTGTTATGCTGTCGTAAACCATGCAGCGAGCGGAAGATGAGCTACGGCAGGAGTGCCCGTGATTCCTTGGGCAGGACGGTAAAGGACATTATGTGACAACTTCCATCATATCTTAAACGATTGTGACCTGTCATTTCCTTCACGTGAACGCTCCTAAAGCGCGGACAAAGCGTCATACTGGTCCTGCGTAACGGGAAGAACAGAGCCGTGTCTCATAAAGCTGATGTCCACGGATGTGTCCTGTGTGAATGTTCCAGAGGTCACATCGGTGGTCACGAATGCGCGCAAGCCAGCACTGCCACCCACCAGGTCACTCAGCAAGTACGCCGTGCCGTCAACCTCATTGTCCCAGTATGGATAAGGCCCCTCGTAGTTGGTGGCGATCACGTCAGTGGGACGTTCCCATGTTCCAAAAAGTCCGCTGGTGCTGACTTCTGCCACGATGCCTCCGGCCGCATTGTCGCCGTAGTATCGAACGAAAGTGTTGTCATCGACCTGAAGAAAACTGAGGTCGAGGACACCAGTGTCTCCCTTATCGATGTAAGTCGCTGGCTCACTGAAGGTTTCGAAGTCGCTTGTATATGCGTAGCGCAAGACGACATTGGTCGTGGCATCGCCTGTATGCTCAGGGTCGTCCTCGGCGTACTTTTTCCAAGTCAGTAAATTCACCAGCTCGCGAAATGGAGGCACATTACGAATTTCGAGGCCCAATGCACCAAAAATTGATCTGCGGGGTGCAATGTCAGCATCCGTAGGCGCAGGAGAGGGAGCTGGTGTTTCCATACTTTGTGCAGCGTCGAAGATGGCGTCAGGAGCCCATACCATTCCTGCAGTATCACCTTCCACTACGACGAGTCTTTCGTTGGTCCATGTGATCAAGTCTGTACTTTCCCACACCAATATACCCCTTGAGCCGGTACGCGTGGACGCATCCCACGTGGTCTATCGAGAATTCAGCCATGGTGTCACGTTCAAGACAGTACGATAACCAACTTCGTCAATGTTAAGATCGGTTCCAATAATATACCATTTACCATCTGCAGGTATTATGGAGACATCTCTCACGGCTTTGGTGCCCAAAGTGGGAGATACGATGGCATTCCCACCGTTGATTGCTTGAAACGCCGTCGGATTCGCATTGTCCGTGAGAGCAAAATAGACACTTTCGTCTGCAGTTGTCCAGTACACGCCCAGATATCCAACCTTGCTGGGGTCTGCCCTCTTTGATACGGCCCCAGAGTCAGACGTCAATGGACGAGCGAAGGAACCGTTGCATAGTGCAAGTGCACAGGTAATGGCTTGGGTCCAAGGGAACTTCATGATTGAAACGCTCTTTCAGTCGCTGGGAGGAGAATCTCAAGTGACGGAATGAGGCATGAACAGTGAGATGTGTCTGGAAGTGATCTCGGGATACTTATACTTTGTCAGATGTACAGTCGAATACTCTATCCATGCCAATCCAGCAGCTGACCATTTCGAGATATTCCATAACAAGGCCCAGTAGACCGCCACCGGAATCGTTGACTTGCGTCCGACCAGCCACGCCCGCCGATCAGCCGGTGGTCACCAATACAGTCATGTTTTGAGAGAATGCGGAAATCTGTGCTGTCTCGAAAGTATCCAGGTGTCACGATATTTGACCCATTCAAATCAAGGACTGATACCTGTTCTAGCCCATATACTTCAATGCCATCTGAAGAGAACGACTTCTCAATGCACTGGGCTTAAGTGGAAAGCGAGCAGGGACGCTAGGATCTTTGCACCGTTTCGAAACACGATCGTAAGCGGCACAAAGATCTTCGACACATGGATGCTGGCCATCCTCTGCTCCGCTAGGAGATGTCCCATTCTATCCCCCACAACCCCAGAGAGACCCTTGTCCCGTTCCTGTACTTGCGGGAAATTTTGGCCAGCAGCAAAACCCCTTGTCGAACTTGAAGTCCACGGTATGACGCCTTAGCCATCGGTTGCAGAATCAGGTATCATCCCGAAATCTTGGACATCTTCGTCGAGCACGGCCCTGCTAAGGGTCTTAAGCAAAAGTTCGATGTCGAAGGTTGCATTTTGAATCTAGCTCGTGGCAGCTTGCCAATCAAAACACTGATTCTTCTCATAATGTCGATCCGAAGACGACCAGGCCAGGAACCGATGGTGTGAGGATAGAGGGAATGCCCCTGGAGCCCCTTGATGACGTCATGCCAACCATCCAAGGATGTAAAATCTCCGAGTGGTGGGCCGGACCAAACAGCCCCAACTTTCAAATGGGATGACCCCATTTTCGAGGCTTCAGTGGCTGATGCGTCCGTGTAAATTACCGTCTCTGATGTCTGGAGAGCTGTCTGTGTTGCTCGCTTCTCCGTCTCTCTCTAGGTCGATCTCGTCAAAGACGGGGTTGTCTCCATGGTTTCATGGGATCTTCTAGTTGTTTGGAGTCCATCGTTCTCATTCGCTGTCATGGGGCGCCAAGACTCAATGCCAAGAACATGTATATAGCATGCGTTACGCAGGATACCCCTATTCGACTTCCAAGCGTGGAAGTCGACGTCGCCCCTGCACCTATATAGATAGATAGGTATCCCTTTGACGTCTTTACAGCCTGCTGGCGAGCCTGCCCCTGACATTCGCCCCGTGAGAGGAAATTTCAGATGATTTTTCTTTCGCTTGACCCTTCGTTTGACTCCCTCGAGAACTCCTTGCTACAGATGCTCGGACGATAAGGTTCTTAGACTCGCGATAATGTTCTGATCGCGCCGTTTGAGCCGGAGTCGTGCAGATGCTGCATAACAATATACTTCCAAAGTCTGTGTGGCCACTGTTCGAAATGCCGACAAGATCCTAATCAAGGCGGTCCTCCGCACCATGCTCAGAACTTGAAGGTGTTCTCTGTCACTCAGAGGATTGCTATACGGTCGAGGCGTAGTCTAGTCTCGAGACAACGCAAGCTTGGTAGACTTGTCTCGTTTGTGTGGTTCGCGGATGTCTCAATCCGTTTAAAGCAATGGCCGTCTTAGTTGCTCTTTGGCTGCTTGCTGTACATGGTCCTCCCATCTCATTTCTTGGTCGAAGATGACTCCTAAAAGTTTGGCCGTTCGACCAAGTTCTCGTTTGTTTTTTTATCAGATGTATGAGCTCGGTCTTTTCGGCTGCGAATCGCGAGCCCGTGCGTCAAGCCCATCCTCCAATGCGCGGGACGCCCTCCTAGAAGCGGGTGTCTTATATCCCTGGTCTCCTGTCCGATGTGGGCCACTACAGTCAACACACTTGCATCGAAAATTAAGTCAATTTCCCCCAGGATGATGAGCAGACGCACTGAACAGTCGTCCTGAGCAGTATATATTGTTCCGATTTTGTCAAAGAGATGAAATGCACCTGTGGAAGAGTTTCGGTATTTTTCAGGCAAGCTGTCGAACAAGGTATCCCTGAATGGTTGAATACTGATGAGAACCCCTTTATTGGAAAAGGGGTTATCATCCCTATGTAGAATATAGGGGCAGAAATAGGAGAAGAAAAGGGGTCAACTCAACATATGACAGCTTGCGATGCGATTCTCGTGGAAGCGTGTCAGGAGTGGATGATGACATGAAACATAATGCAGAGCATCACAATGACCTGGAACAGCGTTCATTATTTCGACAGGGATCTAGGGATTCAGGTCGCCATCGGGTTGAATCGAAGCAAGCTTAGCGACATAAGCAAGACTGATAGATAACACACTCAATGCGACCTCGACAGAATCCCCACTCATAAAATACCCTTCACAACGATGGGGAAAAAAAAAAAAAAAAAAAAAAAAAAGAAGAAAAGAAAGGATGTCATGAACAATCTGAGGGAGTCACCTCGATTAACACAGACAAGCACTTTTATGATAAAGACGCGTTCTAACATCTACGTGTCGTTCATATTTGTCCCCTTCGCAGAGAGTCCTAATCAAACCAATATGCCGAAAGTTTCAGCTCTTTTGCCATCCTGATGTGCCGCAAACGAGACCAAGAGTACCATTCCTGTATGTGATACAACCTCGAAGAGAGCTCCAAAGTAGGTGTGAGGATACTCCAACATCATTGTCACTGAAGGTCTCTTTATAGATGTACGAATGCTTCGTCGTAGCACAGAGCAATCGTCAGTAACGTCGTCGTCTATGGAAACCTATACGCAATAGCCTCCTGTTCAACAGATCTCTTCAGGTTGTCGACGGCCTCTCCTATCAAGGCCAACTATGGCAGTGGTCTCTACATCATCGACATCAGCAGCATCGAGTACGACCCAACTGGAGACAATATTGTGCGGATGGGCCTTCTTCGACTGTCATCTCTCAGGACGACGCCGTTAACGGTGTTGCCGAGTTCCTTGAAACTTGGGGTGTCTATCCTTATTTCAAATCTGGCCATATCTTCCTCAACTCCGTTGAGCGTGGGATCTTCTCTCTAAAGTACACTGACACACCCGCCAAGTGTTGAAGGCGTCCTGCCTAATGCGTGACTTGGGTCTGTATTTAATTAGACGCAAAGTCCAACCCACTCGCAATCAAGCAGCATTATCGAGTCCAAGGAAAGTCATCCTAGCCAGGGTGGAAAATGGAACAAATGAAAACAAATAAGCTAAAGCCAACTACTTTTCAAGAGTTCGGAGCAGGATTCAAATACCTTCATGAAGTAGGGATAGATTGTTGCAAGCATAAAAGTTTCGTCTGGATGCCCATCGATTGGCCTTTGATTTGGGGCCCATAGCTAGTAGAGATCAAACT
This sequence comes from Rhinocladiella mackenziei CBS 650.93, assembly GCF_000835555.1. Lineage (NCBI taxonomy): Eukaryota > Fungi > Ascomycota > Eurotiomycetes > Chaetothyriales > Herpotrichiellaceae > Rhinocladiella > Rhinocladiella mackenziei. Next base: position 4,602,685 of record NW_013550603.1, read on the forward strand.
TCAATGATGGATCCTTCCGCAGTTCACCTCTGGACTTCTTACCAAACATATCGAAACAAGGGATCTCCTTCAATGATTCTCTCACCGCGATCAGCCTGTCGATTTGCGCGGATTAAAAGTGGAATGGTGATGATAGACGTCAAGACTGACCACGCGACAAGGGTACAGCATGCCACGAGACCGGGATAAAATTGGGCGAGTCCTTTTCGTTTCACTAGTATGAAATTTGATATCGAAAGAAGGCCTCAACAAGGAAGAGGAAGCCGTCTCCTCCAGTCCCCAGGCGGCTGCCGTGACGATCAAGGCATTTGTGCCGCATGAACCTAGGAATGATCCCGCGTATCGTGGCGCAGGATTGTCCAAGAACCCAATGATGCAGAGACCAATAATTGTGAAGGCGCCTTCTAGAACAACAAATGGGCCTCGAATACGATACCGATCCGAGATTAAAGTTACCGCGAAGGCGAAGATGGCTGCCACGGCGGAGGGCGGTGCAGCAAGCAAATAAGACATGGTCTGCGAATATCCGAGGCCCTTTCGAAGAACGATGGGGAGAAACAGTAACAGACCAGATGTTCCTGCGGCGCCCCTTGCGTGGACGAACGAACTGTTGAGCTCATGAGTTGTGTGGAGGTCCAAAGGGGGAAAGAAGAGAGGGATTCAGCTCACAGAGTCCATACACGCCAATCGAGACCTACAATTTGGACTGCACGCCACGTCACATTTTCGCCTTCGGAAGAGCCCCGTTCTCGAAGAAGACGATACTTGACCACGCGGACTTCATCTGCACTGAGGAACTTAGCTTTGCGGATCGGGAAATCGACGATCCAAAACCATCCAAGAATGGCGACGCCAATTGTCAATGCACCTTGGACGATGAAATTCATTTCCAGCCTTCTGTCTCTGGGTGATCGGCAATTCTGGTCAGTCCGAGGCAGAGGATGTTGGCAAAAGAAGACAGAAAGGGTGCATATGCTCTTTTCCTTCACCATGATTGTTGTTCTTCCTCATTTGCGAGCGAGATCAAGCCTGCTTCAAGGGTCGTGATGAACAATTTGCGAACCAATATCAAGCACATTTTTATTGGTGTTGGGCTTTGTACCAGGTGCATTTTAGTTCTCGGTGAGGTGTGATGGAATCACCCACGTCGAGGGTCTCAGCCTTGCGCATTTTTACGGTACATCAGTGGGTCAGAAGGTGTAAAACTGCGCTTGCATTTCGCCCGACGCTTGACTCGTAATCGGCCCGCACAAAGGTGCGGGAAAAGAGATTTTCGCATATTCGGAGGCCGCTTTATGGGGTTTTTAGTATCAAGTATCAAATATCGTGGTCCACTTGGTCGTGGTGCCGCGCGAGTTTTGGATGTGGATGGGGCGGCATGACCCTAATCCTGAAAGAGAACAAGCTCACTCTGGATTTGCTTTACCTTCGCACCATTTAATATCTCCTTTCTTCCCTTATTCCTCCGTACTCACTTGCTGACCTTGACCTTGGCCTGACGTACAAGAAGCATAATGCATTTGTTCAACGCCCGATTGATGCTAACAGAATGTTGTTGAATTCTTCTTCGCCGTCCAAACCGCTTAAGAGACTCCCTATCTGACTTCGAACGACACTTCCACTTCCCTCCGCTATATACCTACGAACCCGCTTCGGATTCACAGTCCCTTTGCTCACATACTGTACGAAATATGAAAGTGGGCTGCAGCGCATGAGAATTACTGCCAAGATACTCTGCATAGTAAGCTCCAAGTAGCCGAGGGCTCGAAAAACCACTCCAGCAAATCCGACTTTGGAAAGACACACGTGGAATGCCGATCACTATACGCCGTTACTTTGGCTCTTACAAACGATCCACAAGTGTAAGTATTTATAAGGTAGCATGAGGGCATCTCCGGCACATAATATGATTTCGACATGAACAAGTAGGTATCGGAGTAGCTTACGCTTGACCGGCTCACCATGTGTTCTCTCAGAAAGATCTTTGGTACTTTCTTACTAACTGGCTCTCATATATCCTGTGCAGTTGCACAGTCCACGGAGCATCAGGCCACAAACTTGACCCTGACGGGGCATATTGAGCCTTCGGAGATATTCACCTTCGTCTACGTCCCATTTGAAGTTTCTTCGGATGTGACCTCGATATATGTCTACCAGAACTACTCGTTCAAAGGCGCAGGTAACTCGCTCGACCTAGGCATTTATGATCCTCGTGGTTTCTCCCCAATCAACAGTCAAGAGGGTTATAGCGGTTCGAGGGGGTGGTCAGGCGGGTTCCGAAGTAACTTTACCATCTCTGCCTCCGATGCTACCCCCGGATATAATGCCGGCCCTCTTCTGCCAGGAACGTGGAATGTCGTCCTCGGTCCGTACGCCTCCAACCGTTCGGGCATCGACTGGACTCTGGATATCAGCCTCTCATACACCCCTAACACCACTTTCTGGTCTCCTTCCTATGCTTCGACGTATAAGGAATCCTTCGAGAGTCCTCAGTGGCTCCGCGGCGATTTCCACATGCATTCCATCTATTCCGATGGCCGCTATCTGCCCAGCCAACAAATCGCCAACGCTCTCTCTCGCAATCTCGACTTTATCTTTTTCTCCGAACACAACACTGATACGGGAAACAATGACATCGGCAAATGGATCCCTACCAATGCATCACACCTGCTGATTGGCCGCGCAATTGAGGTCACCACCAGATTCGGCCATTGGCAAGCCATAGGTCTTGAACGGCAGCAACAAGTTGAGTGGCGCTATACCAACTCCTCCCACGACACGGGCTTTATCCACGCAGCGACCCAAGTCCGCAACAGTGGCGGTCTCGTCTCCGTCAACCACCCGTTCCAGAATTGTTCACGTTGCGACTGGACGCTCGACTGGGATCACAATGATGCGATTGAAGTGTGGAATGGCCGGTTTGACCCGCTGGACCAGGTGGCGGTCGCGTTCTGGCAGAGTGAGTTGGTCAAAGGAAAGAAGATCACGGCGTTGGGAGGAAGTGATGCTCATCACCCGCCGGATATTAACGGATTGCCGACTACCGTGGTGAGGGTGACCGGGGAGAAGAGTCAGGCCAGCGTAGTGGAGGGAGTTAAATTGGGCAGGGCTTACCTCGTAGAAGGGCCTGGCATGGAGATTGAGTTTGGGCTCCAGTATGGCCAAGGGCTCAAGGCTGAGATTGGAGATGTGGTCGCCAAGAGAGTGTTGGATAGCGATACCGTAGCCGAGTTTGCTGGAACAGGATTCGAGGGTGCCAGTGCGTGCTTTGTGAGTGAGCAGGGATATTTCAGAAACGAGTCGATTACTGGCGGACAGCGGATCAAGCAGGCCGTCTCCGGTATGGACTTTCTGAGAGTTGAAGTCCGGAACTCGTCTGATATATTACTCGGGTTGACCAACCCGATATATTTCGTTTGATGGTGATATACCAGCACGCGTCGGATGACGCGATGGCGACCTCGGAGCTGTATCGATGCCTGATTATCGCTGGACATTTTATATAGCAACTCTCTGGAAGGATGTCACGTCAGTGAGAACCAAACCGATCCCCTCCACCACCAGTGAGTGGCTGGAAAATGACCGCAGAGGCGACTACCAGAGAGCCTTGCCAAAGAAATTTCACTTCTCAAATCTTCCACCATCTCTATTACCCGGCCACGATGTCGGAGGCAAAAGGATTGACGCTGTTGGAACTTGCCGTATGTCCTGCCACTGTTGATTAAGCCAACATCGAATGTGGCCTGCCGCACAAGCGGCACAAGCGAAGAGTCAGCTGGGACATCCTCTAGAGAGAGGGGGTATCTCATAGGGATACCCTGGTGACTGCATGAAGTTGTGTTCGTGCGGTCGAGTATGCAATAAAATCCCACTTGACAAATCCTCGAGGATCACCAGCTGCGACATATCATGAAAGAGATGGTCTCAAACCGTGGCGTCGGAAGGGGTTCAATTGTGTGAGTTGGTAAACAGAGGCCGAGCGCAAAAGCGGGCAGATTGATCTGATAATGACTTCACAAAACAAGACAAGGAAGGGAAAAAAAAGTTCATCGAGCCGAAAGATGTAGGGTACTTCCTTCAGAACGTTCTCGACGTTGAGAACAAGGTATACCACTTCCACACTCGGGCATAGCAAGTGTCTCTCCTGTTCATCAATGAAGAGATATCAGTTAAAAGGGGTCGCAGCCTCGTACGGTGTGGATCATCCAGAGGTTTTCAGTCTCGCACCAAGCGATGGATGGTCAGGTCTGTAGAATTGGAGACAAATGTGTCACTGGCTGTCCGACTCGGACACCTGTTCGACTGAGAGCCCATCGTGCTTGCGACTACCGCGCTTTCCCCTTGCCACATGTCATCGTCGCTTTCTAGAGTCACTCGGAATAGAGGGGCTTGAAAACATTCCAGCCTTCGATTTCGATGAAGACCTTCGCCGCAAGCATCTGCAAGCAGATTTTCAAAGTCTCAGACAGTCTGCTGATCCTGAATTGGCTGGTGGCAATTGATAAGAAATACTAGTTCTTCAACCCACATAGCAAAAAGGGAGATTGTAGGAGACCTCAAGCGGTTGGGATGGCAACTGGAAAAGAGCTCATGGAGAGTCCATCCTATTGATCATTCCAGAGCCTCCTGCAGAGTCCCACCCAATCTCAGATCCCAGAAGAACGTTCTTTGCATAGTCGCGTAACTCTCGTACCCTTCACCAAGCATCTTTCTGAAACGAGTTCTCTGTATCATCAAGAGATTCATTCCCTCTTCCCTCAACGTGCCCGGGCCGACTCTCTCCCTATTCACGACCAGAGTCCATATCCAAGGTCTGGCTAGTTCGAGATAAGTCTCGTCCAGGTGGTAGGTATTGTCTTGTAAGGTTCTTGCTTCGTAAACAGTCGCGCAGTGTACAGTTGCTGTGTTCTGGGCGATTCTAATGATGCTTGGGAGAGTTTCACGTCGCAAGCGAGATTTAGAGAGCCTCTTGGGAGCTTGTCCAGAGAAGAGGCGTTCGAGCGGCTCGAAGCGTGGATCAGATATGGGATTGGCTCGCCTTGTAGAAGCAAACTGTTGGTCCCGAATGTGCTGGAGATGTATGATATGACGATTGCCGCGTAGCTAATTACCGAAGGAATTTTCGCGTATAGCAACTCAAGGACCCCATATCCCGCCGCGTGATTGGATAAGATTGCTGGCACCTTTCCTGTGTATGGGTTGATCTTCTCATCCTGCCAACGACCCCAATAACTTTATGCCAATTAATCTACCAGTGGTGGATCAGTAGTCTGGGAAGGCCCTGACCCGATACGCAGCAGCAGCATGATGCTTTTTAGAGTACCGTCGTCGACGTGATCCGCGCAATTCTGTAGGCGCCTGTGGAGCGGGACAATGCGGCCCGTTCACCAAATATCAAAGGAACCATTTCAAATTTGATGTGAGGAACAATGAGTAGCTCCGTAGCATAGAGACTATTCAAGGACAAAGAGTCGGAACAACTACATCATCGTATAGAGCGGCATCGTCCTGCTCCTTAAACGGGTTAGTTCAGATTGGACTTCTAGTAACAAACCTACTGCGAATGGGATCTGCCATACTGTATTGACAATTTCGGACAGCTGCCTCTTATCTTGGTGTCTAATTTTTTTTTTTTAATCCTCGACTGTTGGCTTCATTGAGTAGGCGAGCTCTATACTCTCAACTCTAAGTTCTTCCGCTCTTCCGCTACAGGCCAGACAGAATGCCGCCTCGACTTCCGCTCCAGCGGCCGCAAATCAATCTCTCTTCCATTGATCTTCTATCAACATCAAAATCAAATTCGACACTATCATCGACCATACCTTTCTTCCTCGTTCCCTTCCTCCACACCCAATCACGAAATGCCTCCATCCTAGCCTCCCTCTCTGACCGACCGGGGGCATATAACAAGAGAATTCGACGCGGACGAGGTCCTGCTTCTGGGAAAGGAGGAAAATCTGGCCGTGGTTCGGACGGGCAAAAACAACATGGCAAAGTCCCCGCGGGGTTTAACGGCGGTCAAACACCCGAACACATCGTGCATGGAAGATATGGCTTTATAAATCTGTCCGTTCAAAATCTTCCATCTGCCTATCTTGTCTAAAATACTGACATGGGAGTAATCCAGGCACGCGACAGAAATGTCTCCTTTGAACCTCGACACAATCCAGTCGTGGATTGACCAGAATCGACTTGATCCAAAGGCACCCATCACGGTACGTGAGTTGCTGAAGTCACGGGCTCTGCACGGAGTCAAAGACGGTGTGAAACTGCTGGCGCGTGGAAGCGAGATGCTGAAGACACCAATCCACATTGTCGTATCTCGAGCTTCACAGTCTGCCATTGCGGCCGTCGAAGCTATCGGCGGCACAGTGACCACACGCTTCTACACTCCACAAGCCATTCGCCGGATAAAAAGGAGGCAAATGCACCCGTACCTCTCTCTCCGCTGGGATCCCGTGGGAATCAACAACCCGGCTCTGATGGTCGAAGGATGCGAGTCGCTGGAATACCGTGCGGCAGGCTCCGGCTATGAATACCGTCTCCCAGACCCGACATCGCGAAGTGATATCGAGTACTACCGCGACGTGAAGAATAGAGGCTATCTGAGCCACACGGTCAAGGAAGGTGAAGGGCCGAGCTTGTACTTCAAGCCACCGGTCTCGGAGGAGCAGTTGAAGGAGTTGCGGAAGAAGAACGCCAGCGGCAGAAGGGCGGCGAAGGAGAAGGAGGAGAATAAGCTGTGGTAGGAGGAGATTTATCTGAGATATGGATCAGTTGGTCCTGTGACCGCTGTAGCAGTACTTTTTCTCTCCGATCAGGTGGCCTACGGGTCAAACAACTTGTCCATCGGGCTGCGAAAATGAAGCATCATACAGTTTAGCGCAGGAGACGAATTTCACGGAAGTCCAGGTGTATCCTGCAAGATCCATCAGAGCACCTTGCCGTATAAAACTGTCACGATGTCCTGGGCAGATATAGTCCTGGGCAGATATAGATGGATGGATATGGTTTTAAAAAAAAGTTGGATAGGAAAGAATAGCAAAATACAAACATTCCACCTCTATACAATAGAGGGCTATCGCCAAAGCCTGAAGTAAGCCTACACGCATCCACGCAAAGATGTTGCTCGCTGAGGGACCTACTACAAGGCAAGAACCTTGGAGATACAACACACAGCACAACACCACCAACCGCCAGTGGCTTCTAGGTCCTTCAAAAGGAGTCATGCAACGGATTGGCATTCATCCGGCTGCGTTCCGCAGGTCAAGGGTAAATATTTCATAGGCATGTGTTTAGGTTCAACAACCTTATCGCTTCCGTACGGTTTTCCTTGTTACTCTCGCGACACATCGCGGCCAAAGAACTTGGCCTTCACCCAATCGAACAAGACCAAGATACGATTTCGGGCTGTACACGAGACCAGTGAGCAGGTTTATCGAAGAAAAATGGATGCGGGGTGGAACAAAGAGAAGAGAACTCACTGCTGAAGCACATGCTCAAATATGCACTCTTCCAGAAAAGATAGGTCATGGTGCCTCCAGAGGCAATGTTGCCGCTAAACCAAGACACATCAGCCACAGCCTTTTCGGCACCAATGTATGCCAAAGATCCCTGGTGGGAGTATTGGAAGGGCCCAATCTGCTTAACACGGCGGAGCTGCTTCTGGCGCTCGTTGATTTCGTTGAGGATCACTTTGCGGTCATCAGGTTCGGCAGTGGCTTGTTTGGCAGAAAGTCCTCGGAGTTCGGCCTCGATGGCATCGGTTTTGGCCATGGTGTTGAAGAGGCGGGCCAAGAAGGTACCTTCTTGAGCAGCAACCTGGGCCGTGGGGGCGTAATTGGCAACGGCACAGTCACCAACAGCCCAAATGTTTTCCGTTCCGTTGACCACGAGGTATTCGTTGACTTCAAGCCCTCGACGGGCGTTCTTTTGTGCAGGGATTTGGGACATCAGATCCTTCACAACCGTTCGCACAGCGTTGCCAGCAGCCCAGACCAAGAGACCATACGGGATCTTCTCAAGAACCCTGGTACCGTCAGGCTTGTTGGCTTCGGCTTCAATGTACTTGTCGGTCACATTCTTGACCATGGTCTTGGTGCGAATCTCAATGTGTTCTTCCTTGAAAGAGGACTCGGTATATTCGATCAGTTGCTTGCTGAACATGGGAAGAAGGTTGGGGAGGGCTTCCACGAGAGTGACGTGGAAATCGTTCTTGATTTGAGGGACCCATTTTTGCAAATCTTCTTGGAAAAAGTCTTGCAATTCACCGGCGAATTCGACACCAGTCGGACCACCGCCCACGACGACCATGTGGAGAAGGCGTTTGATTTCTTCGGGAGATTGGTCCTTGAATGTTGCCGTTTCGACGCAGTCCATGATTTGCTTGCGGATCTTTTGAGCATCACCGACTTCTTTCAAGAAACACGCATGTTCACGGACACCGGGAATACCAAAAGTGGCATTTTCGGCACCGACACCCACGACGAGCATGTCGAACGGAATCGCGGCCTCCCTGGTATCTCCTTTAATATCGGAATCATCCTTGGCATACACAATTCTCTTCTCGTAGTCAATCTTGGTACATTCAGCTTCGTAGTACTTGACCTTGGCCCTCTTGTGCCGGAGAATATTGCGGATGGGTTCCATGATAGAGCGGTGTTCAATCGTACCGGTTGTGCATGACGGAAGAAGAGGAGTGAACAGGAAGTAATTTCGAGGGGACACGACGACGACATTGTAGTTTTCGGTATCCAGATTTTTGAGCAAAGAGACAGAACCCCAGCCCGTACCTTGGCTTGTCAGCAGTGTGTATCAGCGGAGACGGGTGTTCTTTTACCAAGAATAACGAGGGTCTTCTTGGTGGGATCCGGTTCATATTGATCATTGGGATTGCGGCCTTCCCAGACTGTATATGCCACATACCCGAGACCAGCAAGAGTTGACAGATATGTTATGCGCCAGAGAAAGCGAAAGAATCGGAATCGCTTCTTTGGCGCAGGCGGCGGAGAGAGATTGGCTTGAGGAGCAGCATTGTCGGCATAGGTGCGTCGGAAGGATGGCCGCAGGAGCGGTCGAGGGAGAAAATGCGAATTTTGGGGAAGGATTGAGGGATTTGTTCTGCGGATGGTTGTGGTAGCAAGGGAGCACAAGGAGCTGACGGGTTTGATACGCAAGGAGATTGTGCTCGCCATAGCGGCAGAGATTGTCGAGACGGTAGAATTTAAGGAGGAATCATGAGGAGAGGAGGGAATAGTCCAGGAAGCAAAGCTGACGGTGGCGGGTTTGTAGGTGTTGAGGAGCTGACACAGGAAACAGGTACAGACGTTATATTTTTCTTTTTCTTTTTTTTCATAGAGTTGAAGAAGAGCTGGACGGACTAGGAGTGGGTCGATTCAAGCTACAGAGGCTAAGAGGTAAGAGAATCACAGACGCTGCTGATAAGCGACGAAGGCTGAAAGCGAGTGGATTGAAGGATGTAAGAACTCTGTTAGGATGGGAGACCGCCAATAGGCGAAATGGGTAGTCGATGTGGGGGGTTCCTGGCGGAAGCTGCTTAAAATGGCCTTCCGGCAAGGCGCCCGTACTGGGTACCTATGAATAAGCCTTCATTAGTGTGGGTGACCACGTACCAGTTACTTAGGGCCTGCTGAAGCCTGAAGACGGAGATATGGAAGATATTTAAGGAGCACGTTGTCCACGATGGATGAACGGATGGTTGATCGGCTGACCGGCCGATGGAAAGTTTTCAGGAGCAAAGTATCTCGTATTTGGCGGCATCTGCTGAGGTTCCAGTGAATGGCTCTTGTTTCGTCCTACGTTGCTAACGTGGGACAGAAGAGGCCGTATGTACGCGTGAAAAGACTTATTCCCGCTCCGGCAGCATATGCTCGGCCTGCGGTGCAACGAAAAGTGTATCATTTCTCATGCTTCTTGAATCAACCAATTAATCGGTCAGTCGATCGATCGATCGGTCGGTCAATCAGTCACTTAGATCTCATGAATCCATCCCACGTCCTTGCCGCTGTTGTCTTGGAATAACTCGAGCATTCGTCTCAATCCGACTCGCGTTCCATCATAGACGGATTTCTCCATGTCCCTTGAATCATGACCCCTTGGTGTTCCATGAGCCTCTTGAGCCTGGATCAGGTTCTCCTTCGAGACCCGATCTATCCAAGAGCCTCATCCCCCACAGCCGATGTCCTCGCTCATCTGACTGTCCCCCTCGAGACTTGTCCGAATCTTCACAAAGTCGCCGAGCCTCTGTTGAGCTGTGAGTCATCGAACACCTTCTCTTCATTGTTGGACGTCGTTACCACAATGGGGTATCCAGCAATGCTCCTATGCTGTCCAGTCCATGCCAAGCGCCTTTCGCCACGCAGATCAACTTTCGTCACTCCTCTCTTTATCCTGTTGTTTATCCGATAAGATCTTCTCCGCCACGGTGTTGCCTTCTGGTGTCAACTCCGGGCCCGGCTCTTGATCCTCATTTTCTTGCTCTTTGATCACCATTTGCCTCAGCTCTTCGGCGTCTTGGTCAGAAAAGGCACCTTCTTGTAGAAGTCCAGAATGTCGACGTGCTTCTCCCACAATCATCTCCACCTCGCTGATCGCACCTTTGTCCCGGTTGGCTTCAGTCTCCACTCCAATATCGATCTTGGTATTTTGTTGCAGTTTTTGCGGGTCGAATCGAACAATCATCACCGACAGATTGTCTGTTGAGAACCGAGCCAATGCATGGTCGACCAGGATTTTGGACGCATCCTGTGGATCTTGCACGTGGCGGACCAAATCTACCGCTTCTTGATCGGAACAGACATCCCATAACTAAGACAGGTCAATATTTCCATCGCCAGATACGAATTCGTCCGGAGCAAACTTACCCCGTCACAAGCCAGAATCAAAAACTCATCTTGGTCGGGTTGGATGACGGTTTCGGTCGTGTAAGGATGTCCGGTGACCAAGTCTTTGAGGTATGAATCGCCCAAAGCACGCGTCACGGCCAGAACTCCATTCACCCGATTGTTCAATATCAGCCCTCCGGCTTTCGATATACGTCGACCCTCATTTTCGTCCATGCCCTTATGGTCATACGAGAGACGGAGTGCTTTTCCATTTCGACATAACACTATTCGTGCATCGCCGACATTGGCCGTGTAAAGAACCCGTTGCCGTGTAGCCTTCTGTTTGGCTTCTTGAACGGCCGCCGCTGCCGCTTCAGCAGTCGAATTGGACCGGGGCGTAGAATCTTTGGCTTCCTTCGAATTGTCGTTCTTTTCCGCTTCCTTGGCCGCCGCCGCCGCCAAAGCGGCAATGGCCTGAGATCCTGTCGCCGAGTGGTTGGTGGGTACTCGATCTTCCCATCTCAACACCGCTGTAATGGCCGTGCATCCACTGTTCTTCAATGGAAGATTCTCCAATTGCTTGTCTGCCGCCGTGTACGTCTGGTCGAGTAATTCGGGAACGGGTGTATTGGGGTACTTGCGCATCAAATCCTCCAAGATGACATGGAGTTTTTTCCCACACCATTCGGCCGCGAACGTACCGGCGTGACCATCAAATATGGCAAAATATCCATTGTCCGTCTCCATCACATGTTGTCCAGGGTCTGAAGGCACCGTCGTCAAACTGGCTCGGTCTTCTACCGACTTCTTCTGGGTGAGTGAGTTGTCGGCCGAGAGGATGGGGGCAGGAGTCCCGAGAAAGTTGTAGAGGTAGGAATGGGTATCTTCCATTGTCCGACGACACTTCTTGTTTTTGTCTTCGGTGACGCCGACCAGGAACGATGAATTGGCAGTAGGTTGCGACTCGCCGGCCGAGTTGTTGAGGGAGCCTTGCGGCACACTCAAGGCGGCATCGGTCTTGGATAGTTTCTGCATGGGGGTCTGAGGGCCGTCCTTGTCGCCGTGAATCAGGGAATTTTTAGCCTGGGTGAGGAACTCTTTGGCTTTGGCACTGCTACTCCTCCTCTTCCTCGCCTCGATGGTCGGTGAAGGCCCGCTCTCTTCTGACAGTTTTCGAGCAGGAGTCTCCGACTGGGGACTCAAGTCGTTGGTCTTGAATGAGATGTTGCCGCTGGGGGACACGGGGGCGTTGTTATTGCTATCGTTGCTGCTTCTGGAAGGTATGCTGTCCGAATCTACATCCCTTTCCTTTTTGCTTCCAAACATGCGATTGAGAAATCCCCCATGTGTGGAGGTCCTCCTCTCGGTGGTGCCCGCCAGCTTGAAGACTCCCCGAAGACGCTAGAGGCGGTACGGGGGACCGTATCGGCGGATCAGATGGGGAAGAACAGGAAAGGGTATGATGCGAGAGGTCTGGAGAATGCGCCCTGGCCACGCCCAGCAGCCGAATGGTGGCTAGGTTTCGAGGTTGTGTTCGGATGGAGGAGTTGAGATCGGTAGGACGGGTGCGTGGACGTGGGAGGAAGGTGGGATGAGAGAGTGCCGGATGGTAGTGAGGACGGTAGAGGAGAGAGGAGAGGTGTTAGGTAATGGAGTAGAGGTCCAAGAGGTATATGGATGACCAATACGGTGTTGATGAAGAGAAAGAGGGCCTGGTCACGAGTCGGGAGGGAAGAAAAGAGTCAGTTGAGGAGCGAGCAGGCAGAGGTGGATGGAGTCGTTCGAGAATGGTGGAGGTGGAGATGCGGAATGGCCACGAGTGGCTCGGTATAGGGTACGAGGAATTGGCGGTTGTAAGTAGAGAGCTGGAAGTGATCGCAGTTGGTGGTGAATATATGAGAAGGGGGTTCCTGCACTGCCTCAAGCTGTAGAGAGCGACAAACAGAAAGCCCAATTGCAACGGATGATGTCGTTGGCTGCTTTACTTTTGCCTTCGTTTGCTCCACGTTTGGAAGAACCTGAGCGATAATGGGCCAAGAGCGAACATCGAAAGGACAGGCAGGTTCGTCCGGTTGCGGGGGAGCAGGAGTGGAAGTAAAAGGGTGTTCCCCTCCCCCAAATTGACCAACTAGAAGTACCCGGGCAGATAAGCCGCAGCCATATTTGCTGCTGCTCTGCTTCCAATGTACCTATACTCTTTTGTGTACACTATCTGCCCAGATCTACAGTATCCAGGCACCAGCTACACAGAGTCGATTTCGGGTCCCTTTGCACCAACTCGCTTGACATCCAAGACCTCTCCTTAGCGAGAGCGAGCCTATTCGGCCGAGGCTGACAAACTCGACCCTCCCCGGAAAAGGAGCACCACTCGCATGCCCCCGGTGATGATTCATTCCATTCTGTTATGAGGCATTAACGCTACAGCTATTCGTCCAAAACTTCTTTAGTATTGCGACAGCAGCCGGAGGCGCAGCCAAATCATCTTCCATCTTTTCCCTCCCTTCTCCCGGAGGTTACTAGAAGGCCCAGAAAGATTCAAGCTCTCCAAAAGCTGTTGTGTATGGGCCGGCTCACTGTACCGCTACATAGAACCCCACCCAACAGTCCCGGCTGCCAACATATCCATCGCACGATATTACTTGATCCCCGATGCTTCTGGATACCCCGTTGCTTGCCACGGTATTCGGATTGCTGACTGCAGATCTTCCTGTCGTCGTCATGTCTGATGTGATGAGACCCAGAATCAATTGTCACGTGCTCGCTATCAGGATGTGTTGTCGATAAGACATCTGGAGGTCAGATATCCTTTCCTCATCTTCCCTGCTGCCGGCATTCCACCAATCTACTCAGCATTGGTTTTAGCAGCTCCTCATTATTTGGCGAGGTTCAAAAATGAATTCTGTCCACGGTACGAGATGCATTCCTTTCTCTTCAAAAAAGTAGTCTCGATACCCACACCACGGTACTCTGAGAAGTATTGTATTCCTAGTTACATGGAAGGCCAAGAATGGTTTTTCGCTAGTAATTTCGCACAAGGGGAATAGTTTTGAGAAAGAATGAGAGGAAAACCACGCTGGGTTTCCTTCATAGCTGAGAGCAAGTGGAGAAGCAGGGTTGAAGTAAAAGCAGGAGTAGACGGATCAAAAGCGCTCCATCGCCCACAAACCCTTAATTTTCAGCTGCAGTTTTCGTGTCCGTTCGAGTCAAGTATTCCACCCCCTTTTCTAACTTCATACGATATCAGAACCATATGGTCCATTATTCAACACTCCGCTTCAACTGGCATAAGCAGCCGCCGACCCAGGCGGCCCTTCAAGGTCAATCGCTGAGACTCGCCTTCTTGTTTCAGACGCATCTCGCACCAAATTGCTGAAGTACTTTCTGGCTACTTCGCTCTCGCGCTTGACTTTAGAGACGTCCTCTTTCTTTTGCTTCAGTTCTTCCACACCATGGGCTAGGTCCTCGGTCAACCGTTGAGCTGGGAAGCGGAGAACACGTCGGACTTCGGCGGCGATGCGGCTGGCATTGCTGTGTGTGTAGTCCATTTGTGCTAGAGTGGCGGACAGTTTCGTCGCAAGGCGCGGAGGCAGTGTTTGGGGGATGGTCGAGAGAATGTAGGCGACGGTGAGGATTGCTGTTGACGGGGTGAGCATGTGTACTGTCATATTGACAAGGGGCGACAGGAGCCTACCTGCGGCAACGACACCCGGCACAATCAACCTTCTCAAATTTCGACTTCCCAGAATCTTCGCCGCCCCGAAAGCGCCGTCAACCCAGCCTGCACCACCCACGGCCCTAGAACCCATTGTTCCCACGACAGTCAGCGCTAGACCGGTGCCCACCGTCTTTTCTTGTCGCTCCCATAGGCCGGTGACGTCGACGAAGTCCCAGACCTCGACATCCGTGTCAACAGATCGGACCAATGCGTCCCTTCGCCGGGAGAACATCTTGTCCGCTTGGAAATTAAGATTCTCATAGCCATCACCCACGTGCAGCAGACCAAGAGATTTAATCATGCTTACACCCTGGATGGTTCTGGTTCGACCGTAGGCTTCACAGCTGGTAACGGCTGCTGAGATCTGGTTCAACATTGCTATTCGAAGATCTTCCGCGTATTGGAATGCTGAAAAGAGGCCGGGGTACTCGATACCGAGGTTGGCTTTGCCGACATTGGCAATAGTACTGGTCAAAGTTGATCGTGTATGGTCGTAGACGTCTGTAGATGTCGAGTCGATATCCTTTTCAATCTGATCTGAGACGGCAACGCGCTGCTTCTGTTTCTCTTCGAACTCGGGTTCAAGTTCGGACAGTTCTTTCGAGACTCGGTCAAGTTCGGATTGTGCCACATCGCGATTCACCGTCGCGAGGACATTCATATCGCCTAAACAATTCATGAGGTAGGTCTTTGCCGGTGCCAGTTTCGAACGCGCCCTCTTCTCTAGCACGAATCTCCGGAGAGCACCCTCAAGAACTTCGAAATCTCGGATTTTCTCCTTGTCCTTCCCCTTTCCTTTTCCGGGCTCATCGTCACCGTCGTCATCCGGAGGGTTGGAAGGGCCGGGTCCACCTCCTCTTCCATTGGGCGGTATCGATGGTATCATGGGTATGGCATTGCTCGACACGAAATGTACCAACTCTTGCGCCTCTTTAAACGTTTGTGGGCTGAGTTTGGCGAGTTGCTCAAGAATCAATTTCTGACATCTTTCCTTATCTCGGATGTTGTCAAATCCGTTGACGACCATGAAGATATACGCTTTCTCATGTGCGGCCTGCCAGATGAATTCCTTCGCGGATAGTGTAAAATGGTTGGCCGCCGAAACGACAAACACGACAACATCGATTTCCTCTTGCCGGGCAAACACTGCTGTGGTCTTGACAGAGTCGGAGTTCAATCCAGGCGCATCAATCAACGCAATGTCAACCACCCCGTTATTCAGTAATGACTGGTCGATGGTTCTGACATCCTTGATGTAGACCTTGCATTGCATGTATCGGCCATTGTCGACGACGATCTTCTCCAACTCTTGTAGTGAGTAGGCATCATAGGTGCTTTCATCGTTTCGATCGTATATGGAATCTTTGTGAACTGCATGGACCTCCTCAAGACCGCCATTCTCTTTTGCGTCCAATACTTCACAGAAAATGCTGGTGCAAGGCTGCTGATCTTCCGGGAGAATCTTTCGTCGTAGCAGAGCGTTGCAAAAGGTTGACTTTCCCGCGTTCAGATCACCAGTGACCAGAACTTTACTGGATGTGTCCTCTATGCGGTCTCGAAGGGCCAGCAAATGCCGTACGCTTTGGCTGATCTTTCCGTCCAGCAGCGATGCAATCGACTTCTTTTCTAGCGAGTGAACGAGTTCGGCCTGTGACAATGCACCGACTTTGAGATCGAGCTTAAGAATGGAAAACTCTCGTGCAATTTGTGGCGTGATCAATCGGGGCTCCGGTGTCCTCCTCTGTTGTGCCTGTGAGCTCGACTCTCCTGTAGTGTCTTCTCCGACTGATGATCCTGCTCTTCTTGGGGCCCCCGGTCGATGTTGCCCAGCCTTCTTGAGGAAGATTTCCCGTGAGAGCTCTGCGTGATCTCTTGTGGACTGCGCTTGGGCGAGGCTGGGCCGGCCTGGCTGTTGTTCGTTCTCCGATCTCTGCACCGACGGGTAATGCGCCGGCCATTGTGCATTCATCTCTTGAAGTTGTTTCAGGAGTTCCACGGTTTGACCGATAGCTTTTGCCAGGGCGACTCGGTTTTGGTTGTAATACAGCTGGTGGACGTGGCTTGCAAGAGCACGCTTTTCGTTTTCGGACATTGTCGCGGGTCTTCCATGGATTTGAGGAGTATGCGCCGGCGTAGGCCTATCTCGTAACAATTCATCCTCCCATGCAAGCATCTCGCCACCATTTTGTTGCACATCCCCCGGCATACTCCCATAACCCGAATCATGTTCCAACTGTTCCATAAGAGCGGCAGCATGCGATGACTGTCCGCCGGTGCCGACTGTCATGTACTGGGGTCGATACGATGGAGGGTGGATCGGGGTAGGAGAGGTCATTTCGTCAGGGTCGTGCAGTTCGCGGGAGGACCCTTCGCCCGAATCGTGAGACTGACTCATGGTGGAAACAAATTCAAACAAGAAGTGCAACGGTCGATGGAAGAGACGGCGTATTCAGGTCCATAATAATAATGCTAAGAAGCGATGAAGAGTAGTGTGGTTTGATGGTTGTGAGCTCGGCCGGCAAAAATTCCAGGCTTGGTCGTTACATAACAAAGCGGGCGAAACGAGCCCGTCCCCACCGAATTCTCTGCGCAACGTCACTCCAGTGTTTACCTTCTACCTACACGAATTGTACTCTAGTTCAGAGGTCGATACCAAACATTGCAAATCCCCTGGGTCAGGAAGCTACCTCTAATAGCACACATTGCTCCCACAAGACCTATATTGCTCCTGCGGCTCAAGGGCTTGGTGTTAACAACTGCGATGAACAAGACCAAGATCGTGGGAGGAGTCGCCGGTGCTTAACTCGGTCTAATTCGACGAACCGCTAGCATTTCAATACCCAAGCAGAGTTATTCGGCTTCGAGTTGGAATGAAACGTATAGCGTTGCGCACGATGTCTCAAGCAATTCACGAACACGATCCGGGGCTCAAAAGTCCAGGAGGCTCCTCAGTCCGGAGATGATTACATAGAGGGTGCCAGCTCTATGGATGCCATGGGTACAACCGTCGGCGATAAACCAGCAGGAGGCAAAGACAGCAACAGTTACTATGGCGGCTCTTCCGCCGTGCCATTCATAGGACAGGTGTATCGAACCATTGGAATGTCGGTGACACTTTCAACAGTCACGACTCCGCGTCATATTTGCGAAAACACTTTACCATGGTCTGTCTCTGGCAATCTCTAAGTAAACACACAACCGGAAACGTTTTCGTTACTTCCTCGGCACACCATAGACAAGATAATGGGCACTTACTGGGAAAAGGTGCACCAACTGTATCCCTTCATCCACAAACGAACCTTCATGGCGAGCTTACGAACTTCTGTGGACGTCGAGGTGTGATGACAACACGCTGACGTTGTCGGTTCCCAACTTGGGTCCAAATCGTACGGACCGATCAGTGTCATTTTCCATTGCTCACTGAACATCATGCTGGCCCTGGCTATCCAGTTCATGGATATTGCTCCCAGAGATCGAAGTAGGCTTGGATATTTCCTAGCCAAAAAGGCTCGAAGTATGTGCATTCTGGATATGTTTTCCTTGGCCTTCATCCAAATCCTGTTGCTTATAGCTCAGTATTTACAATCTTTCCCGTTACCCAGTCGATGTTGGAATTGCATTGGAACTGCTTGCAACTTGGCACAAGACTTGGGTCTCCATATATAGCCATCCGAACATCCGAGACGCCTGAGCCTATTGGAAGTCGAGAAGCATCGCTGTGTAGGGTATGGATGCGTGATGCTGGACGCGGTTGTCAGCATGCCGCTTGGTCCCGGCACTTCCAAGAGCCGTTGACGACGACTTTGTGGAGTGTGGAGCAGGTCAACGAGCTGGTCACGTCGCCTTGGTGGACTTTTACATCCACGGACTCATCTTTCGGAAATCATGGTTACCATACTAACCTAGTTGCACGAAAGATCTAATGAAGTGCTCGCTGACTCGGAGAAGAGTGTAGCCGCGAAGCTCTCAAAATTTAGAAGTCCACCTCAGCACCTATAATAGGATTACCCACAAATGCCCACGGGTCTATCACTAATCTCGTTTATGCTCAAGCAACAAGCATCCGTGTTACACTCCGGGTACTTGCATATCCGAGTCCTTCTCTACCGACCAATTTCTTCCGGCAAGACTCCATGTCGGAGTGTTTATCGGGATATTGGTTGATGTACCATATGCCGCAAAGCTGAGCGTTTCTTTCAAAGCACTTGATGTTTGTCTCATTGTTCCATCGCTTTAATGAGGCTCCCAAAACTGATGCTTGAGACTCCGGTACCAAGACAAGCAAAGTTGAGAGTACAGGACAATGTCGGTCGTGATGGGTCGCACCTGTAGGCCTTTCAATCAATTTTGCTGTTCCCACATTGGTGTCCAAAAGCACTCGCCAGCTCTGCGACGAGCCTGGATATGTCTCTCAAAGTTCATGAAAACCGGGACCTACAATTTACAGTAATCCCCCTCCAGCCCAAAAAATCGGTGCACCCCGGAGTGGCAGCTTCTGGTGTACCTTCCTGCGTTCCTTCCACCACATCAGAAGTTCGACATCTTCAGGCTCCAACCTTCCAGGAATGTCCTGTCGCGCCCCAATTCCTTTCTTTTTCGACTTCTCTTTCTTCTTTTTCAACCCATCTACAGACGATGAATGAGGTCCCGCTGCCTCAGGCTCGACCGTCTACGTTTCGCTGCTTTTTCTTCTTTTTCGAGGATTCTTTCAGGTCAGTGTCGTGCTTTCTTTTCTTGGGAGCGGCCAAGACCCATGTGGGTCTGAAGGTGCAATCCGACTACGATCGACTTGGTCTCCCTATCACCGGAGAAACTAATTGAACTTGTTCGTAACTTTTGGTTCGAGTTGCGTCGGGGTGCGGGGAAAGTTTTCGCCGACCACGGTCTTGGCACCGACGTTGGAGCAAAAGAACTCCAGATGAAATCAGTGAGGAGGCTGACACATTTACATCAATGGTGATTTGCTCCTTTCACGCGTGGCGGCATCGCCAAGGTGAACATGGCTGTTCTTACTCTTTCTTTTCTTTCCAGAACCCTTAGGTCATACTCAAGAGCTGAATAATTGTAGTGGATAGCATATATGTGCTATACTGACCGATGTCTCGTCGGCCTCACAAGAAGTCCAGAAATGGGTGCCTCGAATGCAAAAGACGGCACATAAGGGTACGTCCGCTCCCATCATATCAACCCTTGTACCTCCGGACTGAGTAGCTCCTGAAGTGCGACGAAAACCACCCAATATGCATTAACTGTGGCGCGGCAGAGATGCGGTGTTCATTTTTCGACAGAAGCTCGCTTTACATCGTACCAGCTTTCTCCCATGGCCATTCACATGGAGCAGCGTCAAGCACCGTCTCGACCACTGCTTCAATACCGGCCCCAACGCCATGGCCTGAACATACCACGAGCAACCCGGAGTCATTTAACCCGTACAGCGTAAACATGACTCATCTCGAGCTCTTCAACAATCTTTTCAGCAAAGAATTTCTATCTTTTGAAGAGTCAGGGCAACCAGACATCATACCCACGGCCCTCTACACAAAACACGCTCTTACGACACCATATCTAATGCATCAAATCCTTGCAATGTCAGCCTTACAGCTAAGCACCAGGACTACGGATTCTCGTCGCTTTTACCGCGAATATGCCACAGGCCTACAAAACCGTGCTCTATCACTCTTCAACGAAAGCAAACCGGTCCTGGAAGTGACTCCGGCCAATTGCGTTCACATGTTTCTGTTCTCGTCCTTGATTGGCGTCCATCTGCTGTGCGACACATTGCATTATCAAAGAGACAGCCTTGAAGGGTTCATCGATAGATTCACATATTGTCTAAGCGTTTATCGTGGTGTGTTGGCCGTCATCGACCAAAGCTGGCATCTCCTACGTGAGACGGAGCTGGGACCTCGTCTTAAATTGTCCCGAGTCCTGACGGAGCCGACGGATGCGAGTGGATCGGAATGTGATACACTCCGGGATCTGGTCAATGTTGCAGATGGAACCCCGTCCTCGCGAAAGGCATATCGCGAGTCAGTACTGCATCTTCAGCAGGTGTTCGATGCGCAACGCGCAGCTTCGGGAAACAAAACTCGAATACCTGTGATATTTGCATGGCCGATACTTGTCTCACCCGACTACGTAGATTTGCTCCGCCAACGACAAGCGGAAGCCCTTGTCATCCTCGCCCACTATGCTGTGCTATTGCATCGTGGCCGGAATTTGTGGCTGATCGGCGAGGGTGGCCAGTTCCTAATTGAGTCCATTTGTGGAAGCCTGGGCTCTGACTGGCAGGAATGGTTGAAGTTTCCAAAAGCAGCTCTCCAAGAAGAGGGCTTGACTGCTTGAGAGCCAGGGCTTGCACATCACTTGCCACTTTCTGTGTCCAAAAGGCTTTTTTGTTTGATAAATTGTCGTGGAACTTTGACATGGAACAATAGATCAAAACATCAGGACCTGTGGATCGTAAGTACGTGGAGATAACCACCATCCTTCTTCCAATCTCGCAGAACAGAATGTTGCTGCCTAATAAGTTTCTTGGGGCATGAAGCAGGAGGTCACAGCGCTGGTTCATATACGTGTACACTAATACCAAAACTGGCGCATACACGTACACTAAATTCCTAGCGACAAGGCTGTGGGACGTTGACCAAGGACCAGCTGTGGATCTGTTAATTGAGGTTGTTTCCAACATCAGTCCTGCGGTAAGCAGTCACACATACATATACTCTCTACTTTTATCTCAACTGAAGCCGCCGCTAACTACGTACCAGGTCTTTCTCTAAGTCCGAGTAAACTGACTCTCAGCGAGACGGTTTTCCTCTCAACAAATCAACGTGGATCGTCTGTTTGAGTCTCAAAGTCCTGGTTCACCACCATTCTCTCCCGGCACATGAACACATAAGACAATCATGGCCCAACTCAAGCCTCTCGATGGAAAAGACGTCTACCTCTGGAAATACCTTCCTTCAATGCCGGCCGCAATTATATTCGTCCTGTTATTCACAGGTGTTACCAGCGCTCACTGCTGGCGCACGGTTAGGACGCGGTCCTGGTTCTGCATCGCCTTTGCTGTTGGTGGATTGTGTATGTTGTATTCCCACATTTCTCTGCTCAGCCCTTACCAGCGAACCGGCCGAAGGATTTGATTTACCTAGAAACCGGCATTTATTCTTGCTAACCCTTCTTTTTTTTCCCTCCAAGTTCAAATCATCGGCTATGGCACCCGCGTATTTTCTCACTACCACACCGATCAAATCGCGCCCTACGCAATCCAAAGCAGTTTCATCCTCCTCGCGCCCGCCTTCTACGCTGCGTCCATCTACATGGTGCTCGCACGTCTCGTTCGCAGCGTGCACGGCGAGCGCTTCTCCATCGTCCGCCCCACGAGGATGACCAAGCTATTCGTCTCCGGCGATATCCTCTCGCTATCCGTGCAGGCGAACGGTGCCGGGTTGACGGTAGACGAGAAGAATCAAGAATTGGGGGAATATATCGTCATCGTTGGCTTGTTTATCCAGTTGATCGTGTTTGGATTCTTCGTCGTCGCGGCGTTAGTATTCCACATGAGGATGCGGAGATATGTCGCTAAAGAGCCCGAGTTGAGGCTGGATGTCCCGTGGAGACAAGGATTGAAGATGCTCTACGCCTGCAGTGTGTTGATCATCGTCAGATCGGTCTTCCGGATCATTGAGTATATGATGGGCACGGATGCGTATTTGCTATCACATGAGTGGCCAATGTACGTCTTCGATGCTGTGCTCATGTGGACTGTTCAGGTGATTTTCTTTGGTTGGTTCCCGGACAAATTGCGGCTGAGGCCAGGCGGCAGTGGTGAGGATGGGCATGTGCTTGTGGGAAATGAGTCGCCAATAAGGTAGCGCAAGTACTTCGATGAGACTTTGCGGACCATGCGATAGCGATCGTGGATGTTGCTGTGGGTGTTTTTATGTTGGATAAACGATGGTTTAATGTATACTCCAATTTTTGGCTGCACAAGTGCTGTAGCCGTACCTGTTCGCGGCAGTGGTCGCTTTGAACTGTACAATACCCACCAGCATAGATGGTATTAGGCCACGGAGGATGTCAATCGACGGCGGCAACTTGAGATGTATTTAATGCTCTGTCTTCTATTGTCTTGTTGCACTCCCGAGGATCTCTTTATAGACGTTTCGGAAGCCTCGTTGTCGTGCAGAGCAACCGTTAGGAATGCCGTTGTCTATGGAAACTCTCTAAGAGCGTGTTCTCAGTTGTGGAGTCCGTGTATGGCAGCTCCGTGTTCGACAACATGCCTCGCGCTACTAATCGTCAGCATCTCTCCTGGTATTCAACGTACGTAATCCGAATGGATAAAGGCAAAGGTGCCACATCCAGCCTGAAACTCGACGGTCAAGCTCATGCGCAAGACTTCATCACTAGTTGACGGTGTTACGAAACTTCATTGGGTGGCAGGTCCATCTCAAAAGGTCATCTTGGCTGGTGTCTTAATATGGTATGTGGACCTAAGGACGATGTCCATGTTACAGTTGCAGTGCTGGAACATGGTGTCACACCCCAGAATAATTATCCCTCGTAGATTCGACAAGCTCGTAATGCCCTGGGTTATATAATCGGGGGCGACTCTGCCGGAGGAAATCTTTCTTTGGAGTTACCGTCGCATCTCATGCATCCAACGGACACTTCAACGACGTCGTTTCACGAGAAGACTGGCATCGATATGCTATCACCGAGGGGTAATTGGCGCGAATTCTTGCAGCTTCAAGATTCAATTACCGAGCTAATTCAACGCTGTCAGAACGATCAGGAGTCCATTTTGGCGTCGGCCATCCAACCGCGGCTTTTTCCACTGCTAAGACCGTGTTAGTCGGCGACAGAACGCTTAGTAATCGAATCATACCTTTGGCACAAAACTCGGGGACGGAATGATGATGAATTTCAATCTTATTGCGTGGAGGAGTTGATGACTAGTGAAGAGTGTCACTCAGGAGTTCGTCCATGATCTCTCCTAGCTGATATCTTGCACAGACAACCTAACGGGTTGCAGGAACAAGTTTCTTCCAATTTGTGTGCTGTGAAAGCCCTTCTAGTCAGAAGAAACGGACTATTCAGTGCTCCATCGAGCTTTGGCCTGTGATTCTGGAGTACGATTTGCTCAGCTGTCATGCCTTGAATGAATTTGGCACCCGCTTTCGCTGCATCTGGGAGGAAGGTAACTCTGGGTCTCTTTTTGCCCGTGCACGTTGCAGGGAATGTGTCTAACTCAACCCAGCCTAAACCCGAAAATAGTCGGGTGCTCAGGTCGGGTTAACTTTACCCGCTGCGTAGCCTAATTATTTAGGGACATATTAAGAACACAAAAGATACGCGGAAGAGTACCTAAAGCATAGGCGGGAGAGTGTCTGGAATGTAGGCGGTAAGTGCCTCGAAGGCGCCAAGGCCGAAATGCGCTAATCGAGTTGGCGATTCTGCTTAATCCATGGCGCCAAATCAATCAGCCAAAAGAACACTCACCCACCCGACAAAAGGACGCCAAGTCTATCAGCCACGCAAAGTAAAGAAGGCATAGCCCCCGGATACATAATGACCATTTGCCAGCTTATTGACTTTATATTGACAGCCTTATCACCCAATATTATCCAGATTCACGTAGCTGCACAACTCATGTGCTCAAACGACTAGGCAATTCTGGACTGGGCCAAATATGAGGGCGAAATACTTGATCTCTTCATCATCCAGAACAAAACTCTGAATCAGGTTATGGCGCATATGAAGGAAAAGCACAATTTCCAAGCGACGTATGTCACCCCATTCTACATATTGAGACACTGCGTCATGAGGCTGACACACGAACATGACAGCGAGAGGCAGTACAAATACAGGTTTCCAAATCTTAAGAACGTGAAAGCCAAGGAGTGGATTTGGTTTGATCAGGAGATGCAGCGTCGAGCCGCAGTTGGCAAGGAGTCTGAGCCCTGCCTTTATGGCAGACCGCTGCCGCCCGACCGTGTTGTTCGCGAAGTAGCCCGCCACCAAAACAAAGTATATACCGCAATGCCCTTACATCGTGAGTACACCAACACGGAATTCCCACGCAGTCTGCTAATTTGATCGTAGAGGTGCCAAATCCGTCTCCCCAAAGGATATCCGTCCGGACTCCACCACCAATGACTGCAATTGCTTCAGGACCGAATTTCAATCGTCTAGACGACCTCGTAGGCAGCCACGTAGACTCTTGTGCTCCTCAAGCATCTGTCCGGGAATCATCAACTGAGCAAGCTTCCGTCGAGGTGGCGGTCGCGCAGGAACGGGCTAGTTGAGCTCGATGTTGCTATGGAAACGGAGCCTGAGATTCAGGACAACCTTTGTAGGATATATCGATGCGTACCTGGATGACGAGCTAACAATCTTATTAGCCCATCTTAATCTATCACGTGTGTTGGACATTGATGGCGACTTCAACTGGGCGACGGCAAATCCTCTCTCTTCAGGGATGATAACGGAACGAACCCCTATCTTCAGCGTTAGTAGCACTCCAGGACGGCAACTTGCAGAACAGAGGCTGTCTCCATTTTCTCAATTTGTCAACCTTGAGATTTTCGACACTCGTCCTGGTTTTCAACTCATGACCAATTTGCCGTGGTTTCGGCTTCAGTCCGTGCTCGAGCAACCAGGTATGATTACCCCACGATTCTTCAGCCTGTTCCCCGACACTAACCGTACGCTTAGAATACATGTTCTTGCAGGCATCTCCTGCGCTAGACGGAGTCCCATCGATCCCATCAAGCAGTTCTAATTGCCTTCCGACTGAGGCCAGGCGAGGTATTCTATCGAATTTGCTCGGCTCAAAATTGGAAGTCCAGCTTCTAGAAAATGTCCCCCAGGTGACAAGCAAACTCCAACGGCTCGTGCCCGAAAGATATGAAGGGGAACTGTCCGAAAAAGTTGGCCAACTCCTCAATCCACGCTCGACAAGCCATTCCAGCCTCTGGTTTCTCTTCGGACTGGCAGCGTACTTTGTGTCCAACAATACTCTAGGGGATATTCGGACGGACGCCTTTCTGACATGGGTGATTGATCAGAAATACACGGACTCCCTGGAACGATTGCTCCAGATCAATACACCAACAACCCAGGCTGCTACAGAGGAACAAATAGGGTCAAATTGCTCCATCACCTTGTTAGAGGGAACCACTTCGAGCTGGCTCAAACGCTTGTCGAGAACGGAGTATCCGTGGACAGCTGGTCAGATAACGTAACTCTTCTTTACGACGCGGCAAAACGCGGAATGGTTCGCAGCGTCAGATTTCTACTCGACCTTGGCGCCAACGTCAATACCGTTGTGTATGCAAAACGAAGCAAACACCGCGCTTGGAATAGCGGTCGCCAGAAAGAATACAGAGATTGTGGCCCTGCTCCTGGAACATGATGCAAGCACTTCATACGAAGTGGCAGGGATAGATCTTCTGGAGTGGCCTTCGTTAAATTGGCGGAACATCTACAGTCTTCTAAAGGAAAAGATCGGGTCCGTTGCTGTAGGCGCCACTATCGGAGACTTGGTCGATGCAACGAACCAAAGTAGTCATTCCCTTCATGCGTACATACATAATCACCGAGGACGAATTACAAAGCACCAATTCGAGCGGGCGCTGGAAGAATCAATTCGGCTGGAGCATCTCACGGCCACAGTCACACTATTGCAACACGGAGTCAGCCTAGACTGCCACACCTTGGACAGAAGACCTCTTGGACAGCTTTGAATTTAAAACGACCTCGCCAGGTTTGCGACGTCCTGATAGGGTTCAAAGCAGAAGTTAACGTGCCTGGTATTCTCAGGAGAGTCATCCTGAAGGGCGACTTTCAACTCCTACAAACGTTCGTGAATTCCGGGGTAAACCTCGAGGAGCAAGGCATGGAAGCCTTGGTCGAATCAGCAGGTCTGGGCAACACAACGTCAGCCGCCTTTCTACTGCATTCCGGAGTAGATATCAATACTCCTGGACTAGAAATGAATCCTCTTCAAACGGCTGCCGAGGAGGGATGTTTGGAGATGGTTGAGTTCCTCCTCTCATATGGCGCGGACATAAACGCACCAGCCTATATGAGGAATGGACGCACCGCATTGCAATCACCAACTACATGTGGTGCAGCATGGAATTAGACGAAGAAGAAGAAGACGGTTATCTTTGGGAACCCAGAACACCAACTCAGCTAGCAGCGCAGTACGGACGCCTTAAAATGGTGAGAATGCTCCTTGACCATGGCGCCGACATCAACGAGGCCCCGGCGTATCGATTTGGGCGGACCGCGCTTCAAGCTGCCGTGTCCACAGAAGACATGGAGCTCGTACAATTCCTTCTTGAGAAAGGCGCAGACGTCAATGCGAAGCCGGCTATTCATGGCGGAATAACTGCCCTACAAGGTGCTACCGTATCCGGCAACATCATGCTAGCCAAATTACTTCTCGACAAAGGCGCTCATGTCAATGCAGCGCCTTCTTTTTCTGAGGGCCGATATGCCATCGAGGGTGCTGCTGAGCATGGCCGTTTGGACATGGGCCTGTTCCTTCTGAATGCTGGGGCGGTGGGCAATGTGTTCCGTGGAACGGGGTTCAAATACGCCATTAAACTTGCGGAGGAGAACGGTCATTTTGCAATTGCAAATCTCTTGAAAAATGTGACTAAGGTTCAGGAATGAAGTGTGCTACGGCGTAGCAGGGCATCAAAGGGGATTCACTATCCGCGCCTTTTGTATTGCATGCTCCTTCGGAACCAATGGCAGATTTTTGTACTTTTGCACACCGTGGCGGTTTTTGTGGCAATAGAGTCACCCTGTGCCGCTATGCGTTCAAAAGTACAAGTTTTCACCCATAAAGAGATCTTCCGCGAAAGCATTCGACGTCAAATTCGAAGCTACTTCATCACGTTCCCCTCTGTCGACGAGTTGAAGCTTGTGAAATCCTCCGTCGCCCCGCAACCGAGTCATGACGCAGGACTGCACGCCTCCGCAGCAAAGTCGCGAACAAGAGCTGGCATACGTTGGCTCATGGGCTGAGCGGTCTGATCTCAACCAACAGAGCGGTTCGGGTTGTATGAACTCAGATTCATCCGGTCGTACGAGCGACAGAAGTATGTCCAAGCCTGCCCTGACGAAATCGAGTGCTATCCTCACCGTCCAACAGGCGACAAGAGTGCGCCACGTACCGAAGAAACCAATCAAAATGGGCTCAATGACAAAGGACGACGAGCGTGGCCAGGAGCACGCTCCGCTGGAGCGACACATCACTCAGGTAGTGTCGGAAGACGTTGGTTCCCGGGAAAAGGATCTTGAAATGCCGATCCTTCCGACCCTGGAGCCCCGACGATTGAGAGAGTGCAAGCAGACCATATCAATGTTTGAACAGACTCTTGGGCCTTTCGCTTCAAGCTGGGCTACTTCTCATTCTCTCGGCTGGCTTTTGGATAATCGCTGGATCTAGGCCAAAATAGTCTTTAAGGCCTAACGTGAAGCATTAGGACAAGTGGCTCAAAATTCAACCACCTTCCCGCCATCGTACTATTCGCATTGAGATTAAGCAGGTCTTCTATAAATCTTTCTACGTTGTTGGTATATTGCTCGCGTTAAGAAGAGTATTAACCCTTAGTGATGTTTCCTCTACGCCTAAACTACCTCCTGTCTGAATACTTGTGATGATTATATAAGGCAGGCGCGGTCCACATACAGTCCACACATAGACAAATATAAAAATATTAAGAAAATAAAAGGCCCCCTCCTATAGTCCATCTCTAACGAACTTATAGATGGGGCGCCGCAGCCAGTGAAAGCTTCAGCCACACAAGTTCAAATGCAGAAGAGTTTGAATCAGTGACCTCCCAACGTGAACAAGACGACATCATCAACAATCACTGGCTGGAGCATTACGTTTACCCATCTAGGGCACCTAGAAAGCTAGGCCGGACAACCCTCTTACCTTACCTATGATCGAACACGAGTAAGGCCCCTCAATTCTATCGGTTCGACTGTAAGCCGAATGTTTTACCACTCGGTTACGTCCTTGATAGGTCAACCACGATTTGGTGTCAATTTTGAAACAGTTTCTGGCGGAATAAAATATAAACCTAAATTTTTTTTGGTTTTTTCTTTTTTTAAATTTTGGAATTACCTGGTTGTGGCTTGGCGTTGTGTGACGACGCCAAGAGCGAAGCGCTGGCCAGTCACGTAAGCCTATGGCTTATCGTTATCACGTGATAAAATAGCTTGGCATAGTCACGTGGGCACGTGGGCATTCCCCTTGCCGCACCGTCATCGGATCCAATTCGTGGACCATGTGGCCGGGGAGGCACTCTACTCGATATCGACATGATCCATGGATTGGATCCGATGAAATCTCGTGGACCACCTCAGACAAGCCCTTACTGATCGCGCTCGAGATGGTTCGTAACCGAGCGTGAATGGACGAGCCTCGATGTTCACGGATTGGATCCGATGGGTCGTGGTATTTCATCGGATCCAATTTGTGGACCACCTGGGGGCGGGGAGGTGCACACCACCTTTTGCTATTCTGTGCACTCTTTTCGCAACATTGAATCGCCAAAATCTCAACAACGAGTGGTCTGACAATACTGAAACTCTTAACATAGCTGCTATGTAGCCTTTAAAATTGGATCAACCAAAAAATTCGAGTTTTTCTACGTCGCTGTAAGGTAAAGAGAGAAGTGGGAAAAAGTTGCGTTTCGTTCGCTAAATGGTACGACGTACCATTTTTAAAAGGGCGTATCACTACTCCATAATGGCACTTATTTTACCACCATTCCGCAAGCATATATGAGTGATGTGAAAGCTGAAAACATGTTTGCTTACTAGCTGAGCATTTCTGTACACGATATCGTAAAAATACGAGTCTTTTATGCAGTGTTTGTGGCATTCTGCGGGGGTATTGTAGCTGGTGTACAGAATAGCCGCGGCCGATATCTGCTTGGCATTATCACGTGAAGAAGTTGGCTTGGCAATATCGCACCTTGCACCCTTTTCTATTTAAGTCTTGTTAGATAGAACAACAACGCATTCCCTCATCTCTTCTCTAGACTCCACAGTCGATCAATCCTCATCGACTTCGAATACCAAGCTGTGCTGCGAGGGGTGGAGCGGCGTGGTTCAGCGTGGTTTTCGATAATTTTACCCGTTTAAAAGACCCGACTGCAAATCGACCTCCATTTTCGGCCAGTGTACTTGCCAACTAAACGCGCCAATCACTTGCCTGGACTAACGAAGCTCGGGCCACGCCCTTCAACTGGAAGCCCATTCCTAACAAAAGCTTTTCTTCTATTGTTGGTCGTTAAACCTTTTGTCCCTCTGCCTCCACTGCTACACCTCCTTCCTAAGCCTGCTGCTGCTGCGTTTCACTCTGCTTGATACGCCTACGTCCCGCCGTCCTATTAACCGCCATGGACGACCCCAAGCAAGCCAGTCACAGCAAGCTCGCAATCGACGAGATAAACGAATGGGATGCAGACGACCTACTCAAATGGATCGAACAAGAGCGACGAGGACTGCTAGAAGGCGAAGATCTTGAGAAATTTAGAACCGCAAAGATCAACAAGAATATCCTTGTGAATCATGCTGGCGACATGAGGTTCTTCAGAAATGAATGCGAGCTGCCAGTTGGGATTAGCAAGAGTCTCGCGATGCTGGCGAGCGAGGTCGCGAAAGGGAAGACCGCTAGTACGCCCACTGACCACGCTTCTTTACCGTTCTCTTCACACTAATCCATCTTCCATCTCATCGCAGGCCTCGAGACGAGAAAGAGAAAGCATGCACCCGAGATGGCTCCTTCGCCAAAGAGAACCCGAGTCGACAATGGTGGCCTGATAATCAACGGCGAACTGGAGTACTTCCGATCTGGAGCGATGGATTTTCCCGATCTTCTGCAGAGAGAGGGTCAGGCTTACTTCGATCGTACCGGCTACATCTCCAAGTTGGACGAACTCGACGAGTTCATGCTTTTCTGCCGCCC
Source organism: Rhinocladiella mackenziei CBS 650.93 (assembly GCF_000835555.1). Classification (NCBI taxonomy): domain Eukaryota; kingdom Fungi; phylum Ascomycota; class Eurotiomycetes; order Chaetothyriales; family Herpotrichiellaceae; genus Rhinocladiella; species Rhinocladiella mackenziei. The sequence continues at coordinate 4,633,250 of NW_013550603.1, forward strand.
AAGTCGGTTCGGCAAAACACTAACAATAAGGATGCTGAATCATTTCCACGGCCTTCAGTATGCAGATGAACATCGATGGCTGTATAAGGTACGCAACTGTATCCTTAATTACCTTAATGTGAGAACTTACCTCTTTTTCAATCGTTCTAGAGTCTCGATGTGCAAAAAGATATCGATGAAAGAAAAGTGATCCCCGGAAAGTACTTCGTCTTGAAATTCGACTTTTCCATAATCAACGCCAGCCCAGACCTTACGGAGGCGAATAAGGCACTCGTAAAGTCCTTGAACTGGGCCATCGAGGACTTCTATGACCAATATGCTGCATACTTGGGCGGAAACTTTACTGATCTGTGTCAACTTATTGACAGTGAAGACCCCAACTCCAGTCTTGAGAATTGTGCCATGGTAGTTCGAAATGCGATTGAGCAGGACGACCGACTTGCCGGTATTGAAAGGATCTACGTGCTCGTTGATGAGTACGATGCTTTTCCCAACAACTACATCAAACCACCCAAGACCGTCCGAGAACCCGGGGTCGATTGGGATGATACACAAGTCGGACGTACTCTCAAATCTTTCTGGTCTACGATGAAGTCATTGTGCGCAGAGGGGGACATCCGAAGGATTTTCATCACGGGGATCTCACCGCTCTCCTTATCCAGTCTGGGCAGTGCGTTCAATGTGACAAAAAATGTGTCATTCAATAAGAATCTGGCCGGGCTTTGTGGTTTGACATACTCGGACTTGGAAGACGCCCTAAAAGGAATCTACGAAGATCCTGAAGTCTACAACGGTTTTCTTTCAGAAATGACTAAATTTTTCAACGGATATCATTTCTGTAAAGATAAAACGGTCGAAACTGTTTACAACACGGAGACGTGCTTAGCATATCTTCAGTGTCGTATCGACGGAGACACACCAGAGACTCGAGACCCGGAAAACTCCGAAGTATCCGAACAGTTTCTTAGATTATCTGTTGGCGCAGCGCCAGTGATAAGAGACTTGCAAAACGCACTGAAATGGGACGAAAAAGGGAACTTTACGCCTCTCGAATACTTCAATTTCGAATTCGAACTTACGCTTCGAGACATAGTAAGTCAATATCTTAGCCCAGTTCCTCTTTATACTAACTTACATCTCTTCTAGAGTGAGGTTGGAGATGGTTCCTCGTGGCGTTCACTACTCGTCTATTTCGGCGGCCTTACGTTTCACCCTAAAAAGCCGACAACGCAGCTTAAGATACCGAATAGAGTTGCGGCGGATCGTATCGCTCTCGCGATTCTCAAAAAGTATAATCTACACAACTCTCTCGAAGAAGCACTGCTGTACCTCGTTAAGTACGGAGAACTTGAACCAACGTTGAGTTGTTATCGAGAGTTGATGGTGCAACGGGACATCACCGCCGAAGATCTTACCAAAAAGAGTGAAGAACACCATCGAGATAGTGTCTATTTCTGCCTTCTAGGAAGCCGTTTTGCTTCACGGCCAGAGGTCAAAGTGACAAAGGTAAATCCCATTGCTCACGACTAGCTAGATAATATCTAACGTCTCGTGTAGCAAGACGGAACAAACGGTCGCATCGATCTTCTCGTCCAGATTCCCGGACGGCTGATAGTTACCGAATGGAATTTCTATCGAATCGACTACCTGAATATAAATGCTAGCGACAGCATCGCTAAAGCACACGAGCTTCATCAGTACAAACTCAACAGAATCCTTACGCTTGAATTCGCGCCTTGGGACAACCACCACCACGGAACGATTAAGTCTCAGGTTATGGAAAAGGACGGCCCGCAGCTAAGGGATTATATCAGGAGCGCCGATGTGCGGCGACGTGTGAAAGAAGAAAGCCTTGAGTTGCAGGCACACCTTGTCATCGTTGTCGGGTCACGTCATATCTTGTTGTGGGATATAGACGAGGATGGAAACTTGGCTGCCGAGCCTCGTCTCGTATAATATACCTAACAGATCGAAAGTGTAGGATGGTCGAGGGCATTGTCATGGAAAGGTGCCGTCTCCAACGTAGAATGGCAGGAAAGGCGAAGGTATAGGGAGGTTGGACGCTCGAGTCTCACCGGAAGAGCGAAACATCCGGCATTTTACTCTCTAGACATGATTTGTAATGGCTGCTCCTTCGCCTTCCATTGCGACCGTCCCAATAGTACCTCGCAATGCTGCAGCACCGTGGTGAGCGAATGGGCGTGGCCGAGAAATGGACGCTCCCAAGCATGAGGAAGGATGGATCGCGGCGTCGCCGAGTCACGAAGAGTGCATAACCGGCCGTGGCATCGCAATGGCGGCGGGCGCGCGATTACCCCTTCGTGAAAAGCAGGCTTTCTCGTTAGCTCCTAGTTTGTATGTCAAGGCCGTACTATACACGCCGGAAGTGGCAATAGCCAACAGGCCGAGCAGGATTGAAAGAGGCCGCATCTTGATCGTTGCGGGCAGCAGGAAGATCTTCAGATTCATCAGAATCAATGGGGATATCAGTCCTTTTCGGTCGCGACTTTTACACCCTGGCGTCAAAAAAAAGGAGCCTATTTGGGGACGCATTCCTGACAATGGCCTTGACATGTTTGTGGATTTTGGAAGCACGTGATACCGCGATTCAATTAGGACGCGCGGGGGGAGAACTCTCACTTTTAAAAGTTCCTGTAACCTCGTCCACTTACTGTCCAGTTCCCGACGTGGTTATTTTGTCTGCAATCAAAAGGAGTCTTTGATACGCTATTTACACTTGTTCGCCGTAAAGTTCGCTCTCGCGCTGTGGCGATGAATCCGCCTACCGCACCCCCATCGCGTCCTCGCCGGCCGGCGGCACAGAAAGCTCTCAATATGGTCCACAACACTTACGGCGTTGGCACCAAAAGACCGAGGAACACATCCACTCACCAGACAAATAAAGCGCGGAAACGCAAACGTGATCACACGCCATCTCAAACCCCTTCACAAGGTGATGACACTTCTTCGCAGTACAAACCGACACCTACTCACAAGCGCATGTCCAATTGGTTGAGGAAGAAGATATCGTTTATGTCGATGAAATAGAACACCGGATTTTGGCCGAAGCTCGTGGAATCGCGAGGAAGAACATCCCCTATGATACATTCCGCTCGACCTTTCTGAGCCGCTTCAAACACAAAGACAAACGACCTCAGCTCAACATCCAAGACATCAAGGATATTGGTGACGGTAAATGGGAACAGAATTCGCTCTTTCAGCGATTGCAACAAGCACTCCCTAAAAATGTTATACTTTGTTCGAAGTGTTTTTAGAGGTCTTCTGTTAATCTAGTTAATAGGTTCTTAAAGGCCTCAGCTTATCTAGCTCTTTCTCGAAGACGTTACCTGAATCTAAACAGAGCAAGGAGCCGCTTTCGCAACCGGATTTCTTTTTCCATCTCGGAATGGGTGCTGGTTGGGCTCATGTGGAACTTGTTTTTGAGCATACGCAAAGCCCCCTGCAAAAGGCCCCTGAAAAATTCCTGCAGTGGTTGCGAAGTGCCTGGAACGTATTCTATCATCAACCCTTGCGCCACTATCTCTACGGGGTTCTTTTCCTCAAGTCGTACGCCTTGATTACCTACGTTGATCATGGCTGTGCCGGGTACTCTGAGCCGCTGGATTTTGTGAAGAAACCCCAACACACTCAATTCCTCGCGGATTTTCTGGCGGATTTCATCGCGAACCCTGAACATCGTGGACGAGATCCCCATGTTACGGCCCATCAAAAAGACGGCTCGATATTCATTGAGTATGCGGGAATAAAGTGGACTGAAGCACCTAATAGCTTACTACGCTATCGTCCCTGCGTTTTTGGGAGACATCTTAGGGTCACGCGAGTGCATCCTGTAGACTCTCCGAACGATAAGTGGGTTATGAAGGATGCCTGGGAAGAGGAGCTTGAACACCCATCGCCGCCGCCGGAAGAAGAGGTCATCAGCATCCTTATCGAGGCAAACGTACGAGGCATTCCACAGCTCCATGAATCGTGCCGTTCGACTACAGAAGGTCGTGACAGTGTGGAGGCGTCAGACGACAATATGGAGGTGTTGACTAGCGAGTTCCCTCCGAATTGTGAAAACGCACTCGCGGCAATAACCAAACAAGCCATGATGGTGGTCGAATCCGGCTTCGTATCTGGGCGCGCTTCAAAATCCAGTTCCTCCCGCCCACCTATAGGCACGACAGGGCAGGGACATCTTCAGCAAGCCAAAGGGAAGAGAAAACTTTTTAATAAATGCGCCGACGTGCGCCGACGACGTGCCCGCCTTATCATCTCGTATTGCCAGCCGTTGAAAGAGGCGATGCGCAATGCTCAACCGAAAGAACTCATGCGAACAATCCGCGACGCTATGATTGTTTATTACGAGGCGTACAAACGTCCTGAGCATGGCTTTCTTCATGGTGGTAAGTTTACGAATGTGCTGAACGATAAATGGTACTAATGAATTCTTAGATATTTCGATTGAGAATATCATGGTTCCGGTGGAAGAGACTCAACTTACTGGCGGCCTTACCCACAAGACACTGCGTGGTACCCTCATTGACTGGAATCTATGCTTTACTGCCGACGGGAGAGCATCCAGCAGAAATATTCGAAGTGGTACTATTGCATTCATGGCGCCGAGTCTTCTTCGAGACGATCCAGTTCCTCGAAGAACCTTGGGACATGATATGGAGTCGTTCTTTGCTGTCATGCTTTGGATCGCATCACTCAATTATGACGATCATATCGCCTTCCAAAATAAGCCTCTAGTGAAGCGTGTGGTTGGAAATAAGTCCTCTACCGAAGATATTGCAGATGGTAAATTGCATTGGTTCGAGAATCCAGAGGCTTTCGACAAGTCGATAATTGATCACTTTGAAGAACTATATCGCGAAGATGACGACTTTATCGATTGCATATGGGACCTTCAGACCATCTTATACGAGCGGACTCACGACAAAAATAGATTGAGGCATAAGAGAAAGATGCCAACGAATCCCAAGAAGGAGAATGATGATGATGACCCAATGAAGGAGCGCTTGTTTAAAGACTGCATGGCGGTTTTCGATAAGTATCTCGGCGACCAAGGGAAGCAAAGTGGCAGCTACCAGTTGAACAAGATCGATGCCGGGGAAGACCTAGAAGAATCGGAAGAGAGTATTGATACGGATTCTGCGGTGGAAGACCTATCGGATGGTATGGATTTGATGGAAGGCGAGTCCGACGATGCGAACTGGAAGGATCCAGATGATCAGTAAAAAGGTGTATTCAAGACGAACGTACTGTATTTATTGCCCACCAGCTCGGGCCGGCTCTTTTCCAGAAACAACGTGGGTTCAGCCTATGATTAATAAGGGTATCTCAACTAAATAGATCTATGCCCATGTAATAGCCTTCCTTCCAGATTGCCTTTGCAAAGCCTATCTTACCCCCCTGAGAGGGTCAGCTCTTTCCTTCTCCTGTATAACCTGCTGTTCCTGTCTGCAAGTGCTGTCAGTGCTGTGTCTCGAATGAAGTCCACCTTAGACCGGTGCGGTGTGGGACACACCCTCAGCAGATCCACAACCTGATTAGTCTTCTGACCTATATCTGGCTGGACCTGAATATTAACCCTTCTTCCGTCTTCATCCGTGAAGCTTGCAGGTGGAGAAGTCTTGGGCCTGTACTTCAGAAGAATGGGAGAAGGATTGTATGGCTTTAAACCAGCTGCTCTCTAAGCACTGGCAGTATTTCTAGGTGAAATTGCCTCTAGCTGTATTGACGAAACCTCTTCCGTGACAGGAACCAGCACTTTCGCATCATCTCCAATGCCTCTCATGAAGCCTTTCTCTTCACGTTGTACTGGTCCTCATCTGAGATGCCAAAGGCGGTACAGGTCTTGTAATGTTGAACCAATCCTGCAGTATGGTGTAGCCTGTAGCATCCTACTTGATTGGCCCGGGCACAGATACACTGATACAAATGACGTAGCCCAGTCTTGACGCACACATAGTAATTTGTATGGGAAACTGCAAGGCGTACTATCTGATCGAATTGCTTTTCATACTTGCCAACCCTGCCAGTATTTAACACTATCGCCAACGCTTGTATCGGCAACTGTGGTGTTTTCAACCAGCAATATGGCCTCTTCTGCTCTTGTTTATGCCGTCGCCGCCTGGACAGCCCGCCCTGGCTGTCATCAGCAGTATAAGGCTCCTCTTGAAAGGGCCATCAATAATGCCCCTCCCGCCTGGAGACTGCGACCTGCCACCGGCGAGGTCTTCCAGTCGAAGGTAGAGGCGGAACGTCGTCTGCGTCTGAACCGTCTGCGTCCACCGCACCGCCAAAATTGGGTAGGGAGAAGAGGAAGAGGACTCATTCGAAGCGATACCAAGAGGCAAGGGCATGGGGAGTTATAGCAGAATCGCAGGAGGCACACAAGGCTGAACGGCAAGGCTGAGTTTATTGCCTGAAAGGGATTCCAACTTCAAGTTGAAATCTGGTTGTCTATACCAAACAGGCGACGGCGAGGTTATATGGATGCTGCAGATATCCAAAGGTTTGTAGTTTCCCGTACAAATTACTATGTTTGCGTCAAGACTGGACATATTAGTGTTGTTGTTGTTATCCATGGATTGGATCCGATCATGGTGATATTTTCATGGGATTCGATCCGTAAACCATGTCGAGTATGATCAGTGGAGCTTGTCAGGGTGGTCCATAGATTGGATCCGATGGCGAGTGAGTATTTGTTGAACTTCGTGAAATTGAAAGAGTGCTCTGGCTCTTCCTCATGAGTGTAGGAGAGAGCCCATCTATATATCTAACGAGCGTACGTCACCATTGCTGCCTGTTGATGGTGATACAGTTTTATTGAGCGAGTGTTGCAATATATCCTAGTCTGTTGTAAATGATTGGCTAGCATTTTGTTCAATGCTATTGTCCAACAGTATTTCATCGGATCCAATCCATGGATCATGTCGTGATCAATCGAGCTTGTTTAGGTGGTCCATAGACTGGATCCGATGGGCGACGGGGGATTTTATCAGATCCAATGCGTGGATCATGTCAGGGTGGTCCACAGACTGGATCCGATGGGCGACGGGGGTTTTCACTGGATCCAATCCATGAACTATGTCGAGTGGAAGGTCTCCTCAGGGGGTAAATGGCCCACGAATTGGATCCGATGGCAAAGGTCCCGGAAAATATTTGATCCGATAGTAGTGTATCGGAAAATTATTAATCCGATGGTAGTGTTTCGGAAAATATTTTATCCGTTGGGGGTGGTCCAGTGATCGGATCCAATCCATGGACCATGTCGATGTCGAGTAGGAAGGCCCCCCGGACAACGTACATTATTTGTATCAATATATCTGTGGATGTATCTGCCCGGAGTCAGCCCCAAACGAGCACTTAGGCTCATGCAATTGTGAAATGAACTGGGCGTAGTCTCTTGAGAGCTTCCCATCATTGTTCCAGCATTTTGTCGCAAGGGTGATCCACACAATAAGCTAGGGATATAAGTGGGTCACGCTTTCCCAAATCTGCAATAGTTTGAATACTCCAACTACGAATCATCAACGAGCGAATTTTATCATGGTATTCCTGATACCGTCAGCATGGACGAGACCTAAAAGCGGCAAATTCCCCAGCATTTCGTGGAAACTTCACCACAACTTTCTAGGCTGACCCCGTTTACCGAATCTCCTTCGAACTGTGGAGTATCGGGTACTGTAGGATATGGATGGCTGCCTTCAAAAGCAGTGGTCGCGTCAGGTACTCGAAACGTTTATTCGCAAATGAGCCGTGAAGTCAAGATTAACTCGTAGGCAATTACACTTAAATTAGCCGGCTGATCCGCCCTCTGGTCAGGGGAAGCTTTCGTTGCCACGCACATTGGGCGCAGGCTGGTGCTGAGATTATCGAAAACATCGCACGATATATATTGACTCGTTGTTATAGTAGACGCAATGTCTCTTGAACCAACGGCGTGAGTCAATGAGATTGAATTGGTTGCTAAGCCAAACCTATCTACAAGCGCAGCACTCGAGGCTGTCGCAGGCAGTCACGTGAACGCGCCAAACCCAATCGGGATGCGCAACAATGTCTCCATCTTATCTTCTGTGCACAATTTGGGAGATGCTGAGCAGACCTACCGATGCAACTGGCTCGCTGCACTGAGCCTGCACGCTGCAATGCTGCTGTGGCCACGTTCAACAGCTTTATCAACCTTTCTTCGTGGTAAAGAATCTTCTAGAATCTAGGTCGAGGGATATATAATCATGCATTTCCCCAGACCCCTTGGATATCAAGGTAATTTAAAGGATCAACTATCAAACTGGATAAATCTGACTTTACCAGAATTGAGACCAATGGCCATCGTATTGTCGTCGAACGCTGAACAACCACTTCGATACTCCTGTGGAAGCCAGAGGAGATTATATTCACCTCGTCGAATCCACTCATTTTTGATCACGATAGTTCCATTGGTTGAACATTTGATGGGCTGGCCAGGAAGTAATCGATTATCGATGGATAGAGCTCCTCGATTAGTGAATAAAGTCTTGTTGTCGACTGTGAATTTGATGGCCGTAATAGAGGATACATCCTCGAATTTCTGTACCTCTTGACCCGTACGCGGGTTCCACAGCCTGACCGTGTCATCATCTGATGCAGAGGCCAGGAGCGAGCCGTCGCCCGAGAAGGCAACCGCATTTACCGAATCTGTGTGCCCCCCCAGCTCCTGCACCTCTTGGCCCGTGTGCGGGTTCCACAGCCTGACCGTCTTATCGTCTGATGCAGAGGCCAGGAGCGAGCTGTCGCCCGAGAAGGCCACCGCATTCACCGAATCTGTGTGCCCCTCCAGCTCCTGCACCTCTTGGCCCGTGTGCGGATTCCATAGCCTGACTGTCTCATCGCGTGATGCAGAGGCCAGGAGCGAGCCGTCGCCCGAGAAGGCCACCGCATTCACCCAACTAATGTGTCCCTCCAGCATCTGCACCTCTTGGCCCGTGAGCGGGTTCCATAGCCTGACCGTCTCATCGCGTGATGCAGAGGCCAGGAGCGAGCTGTCGCCCGAGAAGGCCACCGCGTTCACCCATCTCGTGTGCCCCTCCAGCTTCTGCAC